>NC_057799.1:547230549-547584018 GCF_018294505.1 Triticum aestivum | reverse complement strand
ACTCGTTAGTTTTTGTGCCGTATGTTCAGTAAAAACAGGCTAAACCTCATAGTTTTGCCTCTCCTTAGCCCATTGGCCCAAGGTTTCAGTAAAAACAGGCTAGGAGTTTGGCATTTCGAACATTTTTGCTGGCAGTTTTAGTTGTGTCGTAGGTGGCAGTTTCTTCAAAGCAATATGGCATTTTCTGGGACGACGACAGTTTTGAGCCTTCATCCCAGAAAATATCATGCAGTTCTGAATAAACTGCCACCCCACACACAAACTAAAAATGCAATCAAAACGTTCGCAAATGCCACCCCTCCCGGCAACCGTTCGCCCGCTAAGGGGGTCCAAAATCATATAGTAGCATAATTAATGCACTATGTACTCTAGCTCTTTGCCTAATGTAGTCACTGTATTTTGTTAAAAAATTACAATTCTTGAATAATATTGCATCTACATGATTATTTTCAGGAAGATCCATGCTCGACGGCTTGTCCATGTCGCTTGCCGGAGAGTTACAGAGCCAACAATATGACCCTCGATTCACTTGAAGAGATAGAGATCAATACGTTCATGGGAGAAGATGACCAGGTGGAATTCTTAGAGATGCTAGTATCCAGATGCAGTGCAACAAGACCTATAAATGTGGTGCTCAACAAGTCGTACCTTGTTCCTTTACCAACCAAGAAAGTTTCAGAGATGATCCGCAGCATTTCTCGTCCGAATCTCAGAGTCAGATTACATTAAATCTCCAAAGAGAGGTTTTTAGAAGTGGTACTGTAAAAAGTGGATCCTATGCATGGTTTGAACTATTGGTTTGTTAGTGGTCACTGGTCAGCTCGAAAAAATACTGATGACTGATAAACTTCGTATCGATAGGTGTGTGCTCTAAAATCTCGATTTTAAGTCTAGCATGGTTGATATCTTTTGCAGCATGGTGCCAAGCAGACCGCCGCGTGGTCTGTGCACTCTCGACATCAACCACTGGTAGTCACCCACCGCTTTGTCCGATAGAGGTTCTAAGAACTCACATTTTTCCAGGATTTCAGGGGGAGGCACTCCCCTGAGAAGGTTACTCTCCAGCTTTGGCTTCTTCTTGTTTCGATCTTGCAGAACCTCTGGAGCTGGGTTCTCAAGGAACAGCGGCGATGCTCCTGGGATAATTTCCTGGCGAAAGGGCAAGCTTCTGGCACTCTGCAGACAGAAGTCGAACCACTGGTGGATGAGTGGAGATGGGCCTCTAGTTCTGCCCCCGATTCGATCAGTCTGAAACCTTGTCGCACAAGGTACGGCCTGTAGTGCATAAAACAATGCAACCAATAAGACAGTAGGCTCACTATTGCAATGAAGCAACAACAGCTGCGACATACCCCATGGATTGACAGTCATAGTAATGAAATTAAGCGTGGGAAAATCATAACATACCCATAAATCAGCCCAGAGGCTACTGCCTGACTTGGGAACAACAACAGCGACATTGGACATTCGCTTTGCAGCAGGGATGACATCGCTGCTCCAACCCACTGTGACCCAAACATCCCCAACTCCAAATGATTTCAGATAGTTCATGCTGTCAAATAGCTGGACCTACAGAAGGATGCCAAAGTTAAATCCAACGCAACACATCATAATTCAAGATTTTGTTAATTTCTGTTCCTAATATTAAAGGGTCACTTTGTCCTTTCCACAAAAATACTTTGGACCATCACTTCACTTGCCAGATCGAACACAGTAGATGGAAAGCAAGAAACATACAGAGAAGATAATGGGTTAGTTGGTACAAACCTGTTTTTGTAGCTGTGTAAAGCTGCTTAGGACTGCTTCTCTACCACCATTGACTTCTGTTTCCATGTCAATCGTGTTATATGATGATCCCAACTGCTTAAGGACTGCACCAATTACTTCTCTGGGAGAATCAATCATTGAAATCTTCCCAGCAAGTTCAGGCCTCCACAAATCCTCCCAATCCTACAGATAATACATCTATATGAGTAGCTACCACGCTGATGTCTGCCTGCACAATGCCATCATCTATATATGTGTCTCTATTCACAAAGATATTATAAATAGCAAAACAGACAACCTCAATCAGTGTTAGCAAAAGGCATGTTTCAGTGCTATGTTACGTCTTTTTATTTACCCCCAAGGTAAGCTTTTAAGGATAATTTAATCATTGTATAGTTGACATTGTATCTTCAGCATAATGTTGGATGTTCTCTGAAGAATCCTTTTACCTGTATTGGCTTCAGGTTATGCTGCTTAAACTTGCTTTTCTTGTATGCAATGACCACTGTGCCCCATCTGTATGGAACACCCCATACCGAGCCATTAGAATCTGCCTCTCCATTCTGGTTCCTGCACAAATGAACCTGATAGACTATAATGAAATGGAAACTACACCACGGGACATCCTCACTTGAATTGACTAATTCATTTCAGCCTATTCAGGGGGTACATTTAAGTTATGCTTCACAAATATGATATTTTCTGGAAGGAAATGAGTATGACCAAAGTAAATAATGAGAATGGAGATGTTATTCTAGTTATGAAGATTGCACTAGAAACCACATTGTCATTGCCATTCACATGATAGAATATCCTTCTTATAAGTTTTGTCATCTACACAAATTAAACAACACATCAGCCGTCCGCATTCATTATCACAGCATACAAGGCAACACAACATTAACAACAGGGACCAGTGCAACTATCAGAATTGCTAAGAGAGGAAGGATGCTTCAACTTGTCAATTCTCACCTTCCATCTGTCACTTAGGCTCCGATACCAATCCTGTTCTTCAGCATTGTTGATAGGTTCTACCAGTCCCTTACGGATGGCGTAGCCGAGCCAAGAGTCCCCAATAGAAACGACATCAGCTGCCATCGCAGATTTGGGCTGAACCTGACCTTTGTCCACACATTTTGACAACTCAGAGAAGAGCGCGTCGATACTAGGGCGGAACTCAGGGCTGAATTTGAGCCTCTTCCCCTGTGCTTCAATGAAATCCTATAAACAACAAGCCAAAATTATTTTGTAGTCAAAGCAAATGCTGTAAAGTGCGGGGGAGGGAGAAGGACCGGACCTTGATCCACGCGGGAGGGAAGGAGCCGCGGAGCGCGACGACGCGCAGGGGCACGGAGAGCGCGTAGGTCTTGGACTTCCACTGCTGCAGCGCGGCCTCCCACTCCTCGTCGCCCTCCTCCTGCTCCTTGGCCTCCACGGCAGCGGGGGGAGGGGGCGGCTGGGCGCACGCGCGTGCCGCCGGGGCGGGGAAGAGGATGAGGAGGGAGCAGACGGCCAGGTGGAGCGCCAGCGCCGCCGCCGCGGAGGCGCCCCGCGCCCACTCCCAGCCTCCCCGGCCGGGCGTGGCCGGTTGGCTGTTGGGCGGCCGGGGGGAGAAGGCGAGCTGCCTCGCCTTCGGGTTGCGGTGGTGGAGGGAGAGGCGGAGGCGGGGCTCCGGGAGGCCGTGGTTGGGGAGGTGGCCTGGGAATGGGGGGCGAGGGTGGGGGTGGGGGAGGAGGAGATGCAGCGGCTTCCCCTCCATCGCCGGTCAGGCTGCCGCCTCCGCCTCCGCCTCCGACCTGCGCAGCTTATCCGTGTCAAGGGAAGATACAAGCACTACAACCCGGACCTGAACCAAACTTGAGCCTACAACCCGTTTGGAACCCAGCCAAACTTCTGGGTCGGCACACACAATTTTGTGCACAAATGCTTTTGAATCTTTTAAACAGAAATGAGCAAGAAAAAAATGGAGAAATTTGGTTTTAAAATTTTTTAGATGGGGAAATTAGGAGAGAGAGAGAAAGAGAGTACTCCCTCTGAAAACAAATACTCCCTCCGTCCCAAAATAAGTGACAAAATTAGTACAAAGTCGAGTCACTTATTTTCTACAAAGTTAGTACAAGGTCGAATCATTTATTTTGGGACGGAGGGAGTATAAGATATAGTAGAGAGAGAGAGAGAGTACTCCCTGAAAAACAAATATAAGATCTAGTGTGATATAAACGATCTAATATTTGTTTACAGAGGGAGTAGGAGTATTAGACTTCTTAAAAAGAAAGGAAATAAGGGCTCCTTTGCTTCCAAGGAATTTTATAAGGTTTTTTGGGGGATTTTGATCCTTAGAAAGAAAAAAATGAACATAGGCCGTCTGATTGTCAGGATTCGAATCCTTAAGAATTTTCTCTAAGAAAGAAATTCCTTTGCACTCGATTTTAGAGGAAAGTTTACATGCACTCAGACCTCTTGCTACAATTCATTTGTTTTCGAATGTATTAGGTTTTCTTATCATATTGGATTAGAACGGATGTGCCACTTCATTCGTTTGCTTTCTTTCATTACATTGTGATAATCTTTTGAGTCAAAGAGGATCTAGGTTGCTACGGAATCAAGATCAAAGGAATGTATTATACATGAATTTGACAACCACGATTGAACGGCTCTCATCAGAAAGTTTCTTAAAAGATTACATTCCTACAAAATTATACATCAAGAGGAGGATACCTTCGTTTGATATTTATGTTTAAATCTGAAGAAAAGAATGAAAAGAAAGTAATGTGTTTCAACAGTCACATTTAGCTCACAAAAAAGCTGGGATAACTCCGCAAAAAGGGAGTGCCGAGCCCAATGAATTTAACTTTTTGAATGCCGCTTTTTTTGCCGCAATCTTGGCAGTGCCCTGGTTTTGGGCATTGGTTCTATCAGGCAAGGTCTCTTGTGGGCTCAAACCAAATAAGTTCCAATCGGTTTACATGGCACATGCATCACAAATTCACCATTGTAGTAGAACATAAAATCCAGTCTACATTACAAGTTCACAACATAAGGAACAATGCCATGAAAATGCTAGGGCACATGATATTTATGCAAGACGACTGATGCCTGAAAGCCTAATGTCTCTGAAAATCACATAGATCAGTAGATCACCTATCTGGCATCTGATACTTACATCTCTAATAAATTAGTATATAAATATAACCCCGGTAAAAAATTAGAAATGAGCCCTATAAAGTTAATAAGCTACATCAAACATCTTCTGGACAAACGGCATGTTGCAAGAGCTAAAAAGAATCGATGAAACATGGTAAGAAAAATGATGTCTAGTACATTATCTACCCGTCGATGAAGAAGCTTCGCCTTCTATAGATCTTCTTGTAAGAGTTTGTTCAACAGGGTGGTCATGAGCGAATCCCTCTTCTGAGCTCTTGCTTCTTCCCTCATCCTTCGCTGTTCCTCTCGCTCTATCCATGACTGCTCCAGCATCAGCCTCTCCTGCTCCAGCTTCTGCATCGACTGCCTCCATTCTTGTTCGAAAATGAGCCGCTCCTGGGCGCGCCGCTCCATCGTCTCATGCCACAGCATATCTACATGCTGTTGCTGCACTAGGAATTCCTGTAACAGATCATGGATGCTTGAACTGCCGGTCCTTGAGTTTTCCGCCATTCGTTGCGATGGTTGCCCCTTATCACCAGCCTTCCGCTTTTTGCTTATCACGGGTTTCTCATCATCGCTGACTTCAACGCCATATTCGTTGTCATCAGACTCCCCAGATGACCGGTCACCGCTAGGTCGCTTTAATTTCTTTTTAACTGAAGTTCCCGATTCAGACTGAAGGAGTTGACGTTGCATATTTCTAGCACGTTCAGTGAAGACTGCATGTAATTCTTCAAAGAAGGGACATTGTCTACCGTTTTCTGGGTCAGATGTTTCTTTCCCCTGATGAAAAAGAAAAGTGTTATTGCCCCATAGACTAAACAATGAAAGTACTATAAATCCTAGTTGCAATCACACAGCAAACTTATAATAGCAAAGGTGTCCAAACAAGAGGGGTGTAGTGGAATGTCGTCACCACGAAGATAGTACAGAAACAAATTAGGCGACACATTGTAGGAACATCCTAATGGTACATTTTACCTGAAAGCTTGAAACTGGTTCCAACACCCAGCAAACCCCAAATCAGCGTCATTCTAAACCTAACATGGAAATTTCAAACCTCCTCTGAAAAAATAATGTAGTACAGTACATGTCTATCCCCTGAAATTTCAAAATTTGCCCTGGTTCTTTCTCAATAAACCTAATTAAACCATCCGAAATGCCATCCATTTTTCCTCCGGAGTGTACAACTTCATTCTCCTTTTGCCTGAGATGCCCCTACCTTTTGTTATCCTAATTTAATCGCCTATTTTGAACAGCACTAGTTTACTGCTATAAAGTTTTAAAGTGAATAGAAATTGTCACATTTTAAAGTGGCTCAAAATGTCAAAATTTATATGCTCCACTTTAAAACTTTATAGCAGTAAACTAGGGCTGTTCAAAAAAAGCAATAAAATTAGTTTAACAGACAGATGCCACACACAAAAATAGTACGGTATGTTTTTCTGAAAAAACTTGCAACCTCCATTCTGGATAGTTTGTCACAGAAGTTTCCCTTAAAGCAAAGAGATTCCACCCTGGCTTTTCCTTTACACTTACCAATCTGACCATATTCACCTGAGCTGACATGTTCCCCCTTTCTATCAGGAGCAATTATTCATTATTATTGATGATTCCTTGGGTTATCCTAGCCTCATACGGGACAGTCGTGTCATGTTGGATTAGCTTTACCCCAAAATACAACAATGAACAAAGTGAAATGCTAAATGGGAAAACTGAATACTACACTTTTTCGCATACCAATTAGGCACAACTATACTCAGAAAAGCCTCAGTCCCAGTCCTAGGGCATATCTATAAGAAGAAGACGGAAAAACAAAATGCCTTGTAATTTAGCATTACAGCCAACTGCATTAGGCCGACATGGATTTTAAACTCCGGGTATCTATCAGCTATCTGGGAAATTGAAGGTGTTTTTTTCTTTTCGACAAGGGAATTACCCCGGCACGAAATTAAAGATGTGCAATTCAACACATCATTCATTAGTCATTTCAGGTTGCCTAGGGCCAAAAAGTATTCAACTTCCATTCCAAAATTAGAAGGGGAAAAAAATATTCAACTTCCATTCCAAAATTAGAAGGGATAAGCAACTGATTCAACAGGAGCAGAGATTCCTCCCTTTGATTGAAATGTTAGCCATTTAAGCAGCAAAGGGAACATCTCCTACCAATCCCAAAAGGAGCTCTTGAGATAGAAAGAGACCATTTGGGGACCCAAAGCACCAACAAAATGCGTTGCAGATTGCCAAGTAAGAACATTACATGAGAAATCGTTGCTCGGAGAACTGAGAACGCAAAGGCTGGCCTAGCAGCATGAAGAATTGGAGACACCAGACAGTTACTCCTAGTATATCATTACTCCATTAGAGAGGCGGAGGAGTGATAGGGAGCTGCGGCAGGAAGGGCGCACGCTACGTACCTTGTATCTGTTGACGAGGTTCTTCCACTTGCACTTGCACTGGTCGGCGGTGCGGCGGTACCCGCGCGCCCGGAGCGCGTCGGCCACCGCCTCCCAGAGCGTCTTGGCGCTGCGGCCCGCGGCGGCGGCCTCCCGCTCCAGCTCCCCGCGCGCCGCGATGAGCTCCCGCGTCTCCTGCACGCCCCACTGCGGCACCCGCTCGTCCCTGAACCCTCCTCCCCCTCCGCCTCCGCCCGCCTCCATCATCCCGCCGCGCGCCTAGCAACGACGACGGCACGCCCGTGACGCGGCGGTCGGCGCTCGCTTTCTGGCCTGGATTGATTTTGGGTGGCTTGCTCTGCCACGCGACCTTCTTCTGGCGTCTGGCCCGTGGCCTCGCCCCGCTTTTCGTTTTCTTCTCGCTCTCGCCGGTGGATGCCGCTGCAGTTGCAGCTGCTGCCTGCCGTTTCTTACTTTTCTGCCCATTCACACGCCTCTCTCTGCGCGGAGACGACGGGGCGGGGCCCCTTCCGTTCACACTAGCTGTCGTCCGTCCACCTGCACCGCAGTTTTATCATCGTTTTACTGGGCTGAACTTTTTTTATTAGGCTGGCCTTGACTGGACTGGACCTGGCCCGGGCCCGCTGCCGCCCAACCCACTCACTGACCCACTGGCCTCCCATCCCTTTTACTGTGCAGATTATTCATTCTTCTGCCTAAACAAACAAAAATGATCATATTTAACACATTTGATTTTGAGACGCTGGCTCACCACCAGGAGTTTGCCATATGGAGTAATAAAGAAAAAAAATGATCCAATATATATTTGCTGCATGAGCTGCTTGGAAACTTTATTCAAGGTGAGAAGAAATGCAAACTTTTATTTTTCTTACAACGAATAGAATAGATCTGCTGCTACTACTACTCCACTGTGCCCTTTCTGCCGGTGCCGGTGATGGTGGTGGTCACGCCACACGGTAGCTTCTGCTACCACGTGAACTCCCACGGCGCTTTCTGCAAGCTGCTGCGGTGGGGCTCGTCGTCTCGGCGTTTCACCACGGCCGCAGGACTGTCGGCGACGGCGTGCCCTTCTTAAATTTTTCACCTCTATGCTATTGCCTACCAAGATTTTTACCACGGCCCGGTTTGTTCTTGCTTGCCGGTCACCAGAAAATTATTGTAGGAGTGCTTTCCTGGTTCCTACTACCCCACCCCGGAACAGCCGGCTGCTTTGAACTGCTTGCTGGTGATGGTCATCACTTCCCGAAGATCAGCTCCTTCAGAGAATCCATGGGTGAGCTGTGGCCGTAGGCATCGGTATCTCTCCCGAAGGTGAAACCTGGAACACGGCGCGCGACTCACGGTTAGGAGACCGATTCCAAGGAGTCGCAGATCATAAAGAAAGAAAAGGATTAGATTGATTAGAGATGGAGCGGGGAGGAAACCTAGCCACAGAAGCAATCCAAATGTCGTCGCGAAGAAAAATTCTCTGCTGATGCTGTTGCAGCTGGAATGGGCAACAGCTCAGGGTTAAGTCTTGTAGAAACACTTGCTGTATATACTATAAATCAGGGCTGTCATAGCTGCGAAAACATACCAGTACATGCAGGCCAGGTTGCCCCAACCTTGTAGGGCACATGCCCAAATAGAACCGGTGAACCTAAATGGATTAAGAGAATCAAGATTTCCCCCGCCAAAAAAAGAGAGAATCAAGGTCATATGAGAAACTGTGGATAGATAAAAAAGGTATTTGATTGAGTGCATTGGGAAACATCAAAGAGAAATGGACTTCTTATTTTACAATGCAACTACATTCGACCTCTATCAATGTCATGTTAATAGGTCTCTCAATCACAATTTCACAAATAAGCAACCAACTTATGGCCTATCATGGAGTTACGCGATGATGTAAATGAAAATATCATACTGGAGGGCTTTGGTAGAGTTCCATACACGGAAACTGGTTAGGTTACTCATTTACCCTCTTTTGCAATGAGTTTCGGGAACTTCATAATCTGAATCTCTTTCCTCTCCGGGTAGTAACAATAACTTCAACATAACCTCATCTCCTCTGTTTGCCATAATAAATAAGTCTAACTTATCTCGTTTACGGTGGATGTTTCTAGGAGATTGAATGTAACTCAACTAGCAATTGGTCCAAGAGAGCTCCTGCTTCAGATACTTTTCTCATTAATCAGGCTTACCATAACACATCTGATTAAACTATACATTTCTATGTGCAAAGCATGCAAAACTCTTAAGCAGTGATTAGGAAGATATTGACTGTTTCTGTTGGGGAAGTAGAAAAGCAGGTTGTGGAAGTTGACTCTTCAGATGAGAATCATTCCCCTTTGTATATTTTTTGACGCTTCCCCCTTTGTATATTCTCATGCAGTTGTGCTCGGATTTGAAAAATGGATAGGTTAAAATAGAACATACCACATCAGATCTCTGATAAATACAGAACGAGGAATCATAAGTGCATTTCCAATCATTGAAAGCAACATTGAGAACGCTGACAGTCCTTCGATGTTACTTGGGTTGAGATAGTTTGTCCACTGCATAACCCACCAAATAAATTGTAAGCAAATGTCTTCCTTTTAAGGGATACTAAATACTTAAGATTCAAATGCTACGAGTGTAAAAGTTTGAGTACCATCTGTGCAACTGGCATCCACATGAACAAAAGTGTGGCAGTCCAACCAGACAACGACCCCACAAATTTAGTTCCTCCTTCGGAAAGCTTGCCCATCCTTGCCTGAATTTAATGTAACACAAAATCAAGGGCTAACATAAGAAATGACAAATATAGTAGAAGTGGAAATTTTGCCATTAGTCCTAAATTGCTTAGTTAGCACGAACACTCTAATACAGAGGCATATGAACAGAAATAGAAAGGATAGAGTAGAGTAAATACAATGGACATTCTTATACCTAGAATGTTAAAAAGCACTAGAAATTTTATTGAACAATTTTTTCTTGTGAAGCAAGTGGGCCTAAGTACAGAACAAAACATCTGAGTAAACTGGGATGGAGGGAGTACCAAATAAAGAATCATTGATCAGATTTGTACTGTGCTAAAAGAGAAACAAACCTATCACACTTAAAGAATCTAAAACACCTGTAATATGAACTCTTATCGTGATTCGTAATTTGGAACTGGGCTTAATTATTCTGCACTCAAGCTTCTTAAATCCACAGGCTATTTTACAACATCAAATTTATTATGGGGTAGTACTAACTAAAGTCAAGCAAGTGACAAAAGGTTGTCTACAATTACCTCTTTGTACAGTATAACCTACTAGATCTTACACATTTTCTAGTTTCCGTTAAGGCGCTGAGATGGTACGAGAGCACACACACATGTAACTTGAGCAAAACTGCTTTATGCAAGAGGATGTATCATACCATGGCAACAGCAGCAACAGCCAAAGAGCCACAGATTATGCCAGGCAGTATGCTACTGGGGATGACGGGAACAAACGTTGACCACATGACCTGCATTTTCAATTCACCATTGAGATAATCACGCTTAACATGACACTGGATGGCATAGCTAGCAGGAGCATCAGCTGGATCTCCACGATGACAAAGTAAGTGTCACCTGAGGGAGCACGGTAAGGCCGCCGATTGTCGTGAAATCCTCCCATAGCAGCCAGAGGGTCTCTGGGAGCCACCCAATGTAATTGAGCAAGTTGAGGACAAGCCCGGCGCCGACAACAGCCGAAGTGGCCACAAACTGCGGGAAGGGCATGGACTCCGCCATGGCAAGCTGGACGATGACCACGTAGGTGGAGATAACGCCCAGCGTCTGCACGATGACAGCCTCCGTCTCCCTCTTCTTGGCGAAGTAGGACACGAGCGCCAGGTTGCCGAGCAGCCCGGTGAGCATCCCCTGGAGCGGCCAGACAGACGTACAATGCTCGCCGTAAATCGACCAATCGACCAATCAGAGCATATAAGAAACTAAGAAAGCGAAATGCGCGGGGACGATTGGGGCGTACGAGCCATGGGACGGCGAAGAGGGCGGTCTTGTTGCCGTCGACGAGGTTGCGGTAGTTGAGGATGATCTGCGGGAGCTGGAGGAGGAGGAAGGGCACGTTGGCGCTGCCCGCGAACTTGCCCGTCAGGGAGTCCCAGTCCTGGTACTCCTTGGTGACCTGCGCGCGCCAACCCAACAAGCGTCGTCAGGCAGCAGGCAGGCAGCCTTAATCAGGCGGCATTTCCCCCCGCGACATTCGCCGCCGATGTCGGGAGGTGGAGGGGAGGAAAGCAGACCTTGGGGGTTGGTTCGGAGACGGCGGTCTCGGGCAGCGCATAGCGGCGGCGGTGGAGGAGGAGCGCGGAGCGGTAGGAGCCGGACGCGGGCGCCTTGGAGACGAGGGGCTTGAGGGCGACGGCGGGGGCGGGGGATGCCGCGAGGGAGCGGACGGGCGCGCCCCGGCGGGAGAGCGGCGTTGTCGCCGCGGCCGGGGACGGGCGCAGCGGGAGGCGGACCGAGGGCAGCGACGGCGACGACATGGGAGGCGCACCGGGGGTGGGTGGAAGGCAGGAGCTGGATTCAGGCGGGGCGAGGGGCGCTTCACGACGTGTGACGGTGGTGAGTGAAGTAGTAAAAGGGAACGTGAGGACGGGAGGACGGGGAGGGAGGGGGGCGGTGCCGCGGGGGACGCGCGCCGTGCTCGCGCCGGGTGCCTTGGCCTGCGCGCGCGCGCGATCCGATGGACCCGGGACCCCCGCGCCGCCGCCCGTTCGCTCGTGTCCCCGTCCGTAATCTTCACTGCTCTCCTTTTCTTTTTTCTTTTTTGATAAACACTGCTCTCCTTTTTTTTTCTTGAAGATCTTCTAAATTTTTAATTGGGTCTTCGCTGCACTCGTAATTCTCGCGCTCGGGTGGGCTCTCATTACGATTGGCCCACTTCTCAAGTGGATAGCCACATTGTTACAAACCTCGAGCACGAGTGTAGTGGTCAATGGAGTCCCGGAAAGGAGAATTTGGCATGCTAAAGGTTTACGCCAAGTCTTCCCTCTACTGTTCGTCGTCGCCATGGAGATCCTCACGGTTATTGTAGGCTATTGTAACTAAAGCTAAGCAATCTGGAGTGTTGAGCACATACACATGAATCTCGGCGACACAGCGACTATCAATATGCACAGATGATGTGGTGTTGTTCGTCAAGCCTACACCCCCGGACCTTGAGTTCATTAGGAGTGCTTTAGAGATCCTTGGTGAAGCATCGGGACTGAGGGTAAACTACAGAAAATCCTTGGTGATTTTGATCACCGAAAACCATGAAGACAAAGAGAGAGTTGAGGAACTCCTACATTGCACCATCGGCGATTTCTGAAGCAGCATAAAGGTTGTGTAGGAGCAACTCCATCTTGCTGCAACAATGTGTACAACACAAAGTGCCGAAGGAACAACTCCAACGTGTTGCGCTACATATCGCTCTAGAGGCGAATGTAGGCCGATAGGGCAGCAAGAGTTCAATCCAGAACTCCTAGGGCACAACATCTACTTCAAGATCTTAGATAAGAACAACAAGTTCTATTATAGGTAGTGAGTACATAGTCTGCTCCCAAAATAGAGGTGGGGACCTCTATTTATAGGGCTTTGCACTAGTAGAAAACAGGGCTTAGGTCATAGGGCAGTTTTCACATTAGCCCCGGTTCAGTCACGGACCGGGACTAATGTGAGCATTGGTCCCGGTTCGTGAGCCCAGGGGGCCGGCCGGGGCCTCGTGGGCATTGGTCCCGGTTCGTATGGACCCTTTGGTCCCGGTTGGTGGTACAAACCGGGACCAATGGGCCACGCTCCTGGCCCACCACCCTTTAGTCCCGGTTCATACCACAAACCGGGACTAAAGGGCTGGTCCTAGTTGCGGCCAGTGTTTAGTCCCACCTCGCCAACCGAAGGGCGCTCACACCAGTTTATAAGCCCGTCCCTCTATGCCTTGTTGAGCTTCTCTTAAAGTGAAAATAGATGCCCTTATACAGGAAATTTGACCTAAATTCATAGTAATTTCATAGTAAATTTGACCTAGGTTGAATTTTCTCTATAAGTGCATCTATGTTCATTTTTTATATTTATAAAATAAATAAACCTTAATAAAATAAATAAAACTAAATAAACCTTAATAAAATAAAATAAAATAAAATAAACTATAGTAACTACAATAAATAAACCTTAATAAATTAAGTAAAAATAGCAGTAGTAAAATAAATAAAAATAGCAGCAGTAAAATAAATAAAAATAAAATAATTAAAGTAAAATACATAAGTAATTAGAAATAAAATAAATAAGTTTTTTGTTGTAAGTAGAAACAAAACCTTTTCAGAGTTCATTTGAAATGCTTTTCAATTTTAGGGTCTTATAGCTCAAAATAATTAGTAAATGTATGAAAAATAACAAATGAAGTCAGAAAAGATTGAAAAATGATGATGTGGCTTTGAATGATGCATTTTGAACACACAAAAAGTCAGGAGATCAAATAAGTTTTAAGAAATGAAATCCCTTTGTAACAGACGAGTTTCCGGATGAAATCCTGATACTTTGAAAGAGATTGTCCGTTTTGTACACGAAGTGCATCCAGTTTTTGCCGTAACCCTCTCAACTTTCTTGCACATGCTATGTGGATGAAATGATGATATCATGCCAACTTTCAACCTTTTCAGAGTTCATTTGAAATGCTTTTCAATTTTAGGGTCTTATAGCTCAAAATAATTAGTAAATGCATGAAAAATAACAAATGAAGTCAGAAAGGATTGAAAAATGATGATGTGGCTTTGAATGGTGCATTTTGAACACACAAAAAGTCAGGAGTTCAAATAAGTTTTAAAAAATGAAATCCCTTTGTAACAGACGAGTTTCCGGATGAAATTTAAACTATTCAAATTTGGAAACTAATGAAGTAACAGAAGTTTATAATTATTCTGAGCTAAAAGCAAAAAGAATAAAAAATAAAGCAAAAATCAAAAGAAAATAAATAATTCAAAAAACAAAAAAATACTGGAAAAAATAAAAAAATGCCGCCTAATGGGCCACACGGCCTGCATACGACTAGAAACCCATCTGCACATGGGCCAGGATGCAGGCCCGCAGGCCCAATAGGCCCAACATGGCAGTGACAAAGGTAGGCATGTAATGCCTGCATATTAGAGAGGAGCTCAGCACCTGAGCTGCAACGCAGCTTATAAACAGGTGCTGAGCTCTCTCAGCTAGCGAGGTGGGACTAAACTTCCCACCGCACCGCGCCAGCACATTAGTCCCGGTTGGTGGCTCCAACCGGAACCAATGCTCCCTTTTGGTCCCGGTTGGTGCCACCAACCGGGACCAAAGCCCTCTGCTTCCCGCCCTTTGCGCTGGTGAAAAGAGGCCTTTGGTCCCGGTTGGTGCCACCAACCGGGACTAAAGGTTGGGTATTGGTTCCGGTTTGTGCGTTGAACCTGGACCAAAGCCTTTGCTATATAAGCAGCACTTAGGAAATTTTCAGATTTCCATCGCCAGTTTCCCCCCGCCCGACAACGCCGCTAGCTCGATCTACGCCGCCAGGCTGCCACGCCGCCGTCGCCGTCGCCCGTGCCCCCGAGCCCACGCCATCGCCCGTCGCCGTCGTCCTCCGCCCCCCGCCGCCGTCGCCGTCGGCCTCCGCCGCGCGCCCCCGAGCCGTCGCCCGTACGTCACCGTCGCCCTCCGCCCCCGGCCCGCCGCGGTCGCCGTCGCCCTCCGCCACCCACGCCGTCGCCCTCCGCCGCCCACGCCGTCGCCCTCCGTCGCCTGATGTGAGCCGCCGCCACGCCACGGCTCTGTTTATTTTTTCCATATAATTTGTATTATTTTTTTGTTCATTGCATTTTTTCATATATATAATGTATATATATATGTATGTGGTAGCTATATGATGAATGGATGTGGCTATGTATGTATGAATATAATGTTCATATATAATGTTCATACAATTTTATAGAACTATGTATGTATGAATATAATGTAGCTATATGATTTTAGGTTATAAGTGCTTAGTAGTTGAACTAGCTAGTTGATTTAATAAAACTATTTTATTAAATTTTACTATATATAGAAGTAGTTTATTTTTAGTAAGAACTACTTTATTTTATATATTTATAGTAAGTGTTTAGTAGTTGAACTAGTTGATTAATTAATAGAACTATTTTATTAAATTTTACTATATATAGAAGTAGTTTATTTTTAGTAAGAACTACTTTATTTTATATATTTATAGTAAGTGTTTAGTAGTTGAACTAGTTGATTAATTAATAGAACTATTTTATTAAATTTTACTATATATAGAAGTAGTTTATTTTTAGTAAGAACTACTTTATTTTATTTATTTATAGTAAGTGTTTAGTAGTTGAACTAGTTGATTAATTAATAGAACTATTTTATTAAATTTAACTATATATAGAAGTAGTTTATTTTTAGTAAGAACTACTTTATTTTATTTATTTATAGTAAGTGCTTAGTAGTTGAACTAGTTGATTAATTAATAGAACTATTTTATTAAATTTTACTATATATAAAAGTAGTTTATTTTTAGTAAGAACTACTTTATTTTATTTATTTATAGTAAGTGCTTAGTAGTTGAACTAGTTGATTAATTAATAAAACTACTTTATTTTATTTATAGTAAGTGCTTAATTAGTAGTTGAACTAGTTGATTTAACAAAACTAGTTTATTTTACTATAGAAGTAGTTTATTTTTAGCAAGGAAATTAATAGAACTAGTTTGTTTTTTTAGTTAAAGCAATTATTCCCGCATCGACGTCGACGACGCCTATCCCGCATCCTCGTCGTCGACTCGGCGGAGGAGGCCGGCTTGATCAGAGGGGCCATGTCCGGGACTGGGCTCCGCCGGGCTGGTTTTGGGAGGTGCTACCTTCCGGTGGGCGTAGGTTGGTGAGGAACCAGCCCGTCGTTGACCCGATCCTTGTTTGGTGGCGCTCGCGTGGGCCAGTGATGGTGCCGAGGCTTCCGGACACCGTGGAGGTGGTACGTCACCGTGTCAGCGAGGAGGACCAGCACGTTCGTCGCTACATGGTTGCGTTGGAGGGCAGGTTCGACAATACCTGACAGGTTCTTCAGGGATCTCACTGTAGCTATGATCCTGTGATGGTTCCGTCCCTTTGGGTGTCCACCGCCCGCGCCGATACCCGTCGGGCGCTACTGTTCTAGCTGTACTAGCGATGCTATATGTATGATAGTATTCGAGGTGTATTAGTGATAATATTCGACGATGTACGGACGCATGGAGATGATGTAGTTTTGCTTATAATTGAATGCATCCTAATTTGAATACTACTTTATTTTGTGATTTGATTTTGCTTATTGAATGCTCAAAGTGAAAAACTACTCCGATCCTACTTTGAATGCTAAAATTGGAGAGCACTATGATTAGTTGATAGCTTATAGGGTTTTTGTTTTCGCAGAAATCTAGGAGCCCCCGGCCCCTCCATCATCCCCGCCGTCGTCCCCGTCACCGCCCCCTCCGACATCGAGGTGAGACCAGCCAAATCCTCTTTTAGAATGATAATTAAACGATATTTCGGGTTGACTGTAAGTCTGTCGAGTCTCCACCATATATGAGAGGACGAAGAATCCCGACTGTTGTCGTGGGGGTAGCTTCTCCTTCATTCCCGCGTGCTAGACAATTTGGTGTAATGCACTCGAGAACGAAAGGAGGAGCTACCATCACCGACAGTCGCAAATGTCAGAGAGGAATCAGTGAGGGAGAGTTCCACCATATATATATGAGAGGACGAACAATCCCGACTGTTGTCGTGGGGGTCGCTTCTCCTTTGTTCCCGTGTGCTAGCTAGACATTTTGGTGTAATGCACACGGGGACAAAGGGAGGAGCGACCATCACCAACGGTCGAATGTATACACCACGTGAGCTGAGAGTTTTCAAGAAAAGACTCGACAAACCGATAGTCAACCCGTGATGAATAATAATGATCTAACTTAGGTTTTTTAGTACATATATTTAATTGTAGATGTTTAATATTTGAATTACGAACATAGGAAATGTCGTACTCGGACGACGAAAGTCTCCCGGGGGAGTGCGACTGGTGCCACGACGACCGAGGTCAGTGCGACAGGCCTCACCTGGTCGAAGATCGGCGCTTCAGTATTAAGCTGGAGGAGACGTTCGATGTTGAAACGGTACGCAACGACGACAAGTGTTATTTTTTCGTAATTAAGCACGACTTCAACTATTTCAACGTGTACTTTTCATCTTTTACAATTCGGCTAGCTTATCCCATGCCATGCAAGACGCTACGTCTTGGAGAGGATGGGTTTTGAAGACCATGAAAGTATGGAAACAAAGAAAATTCACCTAAGGACCCATCATGATATAGATTTTGAAGTAAAGCTGTATAATTCTGAGAGCGTAACCCATTTTGGTTGCAAAAATTGGGAAGCATTTTGCAAGATGTATGGTTTTGATGAGGGTATGCTTGTCACCATGGATCTTGGTGATCCTGACATCGAGCAAGACAATATGGACATTTGGGTCCTTGTTGATACGCCTCCAATTCTACCACTATGTGAGTTTCTCAAACATAGTTATTAGCTAATTTATATTGTTCATTTCAAAATAGTTGACAGCTTATTTTCATTGACAGCTTATTTTGATTGTTCAAACAATGTGCGGAACATGGTAGACAGAACCTACTACACCGATGGCTCTGAGTTAACTTATAAGGAGAAAACTCATCTGGTCGGATTTTGTACTGATATTGAGAATTACAATATCTACAATCAAACTCCTCAACATTATGGTCAATACGTGCCACTAGTGCACGTGTTGAACTACGGTAACTACTATGGAGATACCCTGGTAAGATTTCTTACTATTACGACATCCGTGCATATTTTACATAGTTCTAAAACTAGTACATTATCATTGCTAACTATGAAGTTATTACTATGTTTTTCAACAGATAATCCCAGAGGATTGTGTGCCTCATTTGATGTATCAGAATGGTAGGCTTGATGTTTTGAATATACAACCAGGTCATCCTACGAATCTCAACTGTCCATACCAGATTTCTAAAAGAAGTGGAGACATGCAAATCAAAGAATGGAAAAAATGTATGGACAGTCGCAAGGAGGTTCTTGGAAGCAAAAGGAAGCGAGGCGCAAGAATTGGAGACAGGATGATCTCCATTCTCCATAATGGAGAGTCAGGGTCTATATTGTTTTATGCTATTTTACCTTAAAGAGGGTATTTCGGTCCTACCTAATACTGATGATCATGTGCTAAGAACAATTAAGTAGGGTTGGTTCGATGACTGTGAGGATGATGATCGTATGACTTGTTATTAATAACGAGTAGAAGTTGTATGATGATGATTAGTAGGACTTGTTATTATATATGATGATGCATGATGCGCACATGAAGAGTTATTATATATCAGCGGGTGAAATGAACATGGATTGGATTGAAGTGAAGGCAACATGCATGTGGTGCGTGTCGAAAGTAGTACAATCCAAACTTGATCAAGTCCAGATTAGTATTACTTTCGACATGCACCACATGTTGCCTTCACTTCAATCTAAGCCATGTTTAGGCATAGCAGTACGTAGCGTTGGTAAACCAAGCACGGAGATATAAGAGAGGACACTTCTCTCTAATAGCTACCTAATAACAACCTAAATTAACCCCCCAAAACCCCCAAACCCCCCCCCTTTAAAAAAAACAAAAACCTCAGCTCCTGCCAGGTGCTGACGCGTGGATGCCTATTGGTCCCGGTTGGTGGCACCAACCGGGACCAAAGGCCCTCCTGCCTGGGCTCCACGCACCGGCCACGTGGACGGCCTTTAGTCCCGGTTCGTGTAAGAACCGGGACTAAAGGGCTAGGGCATTAGTAACGACCCTTTAGTCCCGGTTCCAGAACCGGGACTAAAGGCCCTTATGAACCGGGGTAAAAGCCCCTTTTCCTACTAGTGTTGGGAAGCCTTCACATACTTCTACTTATAGCTGGAACACTTATAAAATATTATTTAGGATTCACCATTCTACTCACAGCTACTTATAACTAGGGAACTCTAGAAACAGCAGGTAGGGTAAGAGAAAAGAAATATTACACTAGAGTGGAAGTATCTACAAGTAGCCAAACATATTTGGCATGTTTTTTTTCACATCAATTGTTCCTCATCATTTTCCCCTAGTTGTTTGGAACTTGTCCTCGAGTAATTGTCGTAGAGCGCTTCTTCTGGATGGTAGAGAGTCAAGTCCGCAACATTGAAAGTGTTGGATATGCCCATGTCGCTTGGAAGATCTATCACATAAGTATTACTCCCTCCTTTCCGGCTTATAGGGCTTATCTCAAAATTTTAGGTTCCACGTTTTATAAGTCTCAATTCGATGGCTCCCCATCACATGTTCAGATTTCAAGGTGCATTAATTCATTGCATGCAAGGATTAAGAGAAAATTGACCAATGCATGTACTTCATGCATGCATTGCAACTAATGCATTGGTAAACACAACTATTTGAGGAAAACGAGCACATTAATTGAGTGCTTTTACAAACTACAAAAATTATTTCCACCACTCATCATCTACCTTGGTTGGTGAGATTTCTGAATTGAGCCCTATAAACCAGAAAGGAGTTAGTATCATTTATCTTCCTTGTGGTAGAGAAGGGCCCATACCTTCGCTGCCTAAGCTTCCCCTTAACACCTAAAGGCAGCCTCTCTTTTCAGAGGTAGACCATCACCTTATCACCAACTTGAAATGATTTTGGCCTCCTTTTGCAACCAGCAAATTATTTATATTTCTGAGTTTGTGCTTCCAAAACACCACAAATATCTTCAAATAACTCAGTGTAATTATCAGCAAAGGACAATACTGATTTTGAGTTTCCCTTTGATGGTAGCTTCACCAGGCCCACCACATGTATCGAAACTTTAGTGTAGACAATGGAATAGGGGCTCCTTCCTGTGGATCTATGCTTGGAGTTATTGTAGGAGAACTCTGCAAGAGATAAAGCCAAATCCCATTGTTTGTTTCTTTCTCCACAAATGCAATGGATCAGATTACCCAAAAACTTGTTTCACCACTTCCGTTTGTCCATTTGTTTGTGGATGAGCAGTGCTAGAAAATTTCAATTTAGTGTTGAATCGCTTCCATAAAGTGAGCCAAAATGTAGCAAGAAACTTTCTATCACGGTCTGAGACGATGGACCTTGGTACTCCATGAAGTCTGATCACCGCTCGAAAGAACAGATTTGCCACATGATGGGCATCTGTTGTCTTGCGACATGGGATGAAGTGAGCCATCTTAGAGAATCAGTCCACGACCGCAAACACGGCATCACTTCCTCGCCTTGTTCTTGGCAAGCCCAAGACGAAGTCCATAGAGATGTCCTCCCATGGAGCGACGGGAACAGGCAAATGCATGTATAACCCTGTGTACTGGATTTGGCTTTTGCAGGCTTGACATATAGGGCGTCGCTAAACAAACTTTCCAACATCTCTCTTTAGTTGTGGCCAAAAGTAGCGAGCTTCCAGGTTAGCGATAGTCTTGTCCCGTCCAATGTGGCCACGAAGATCACTCGAATGGAGTTCTCTAATTAGTTTGTCACGCAAAGAACTCCTTGGGATGCACAAACGATCATTTTTTAAGAGATAGCCATCCTGCACCAAATAGTCGTCACCTACTGGCTGGCTCCTGTTGTGCTTCACCCAAACATGGCCAAAGTCTTCATCATCCTGATACAACTCCTTCATCTGATTCATGCCTGGAAGTTCAGCCTCAAAAGAAGTCAAGAGGCATGTGTCGGTGTCAAAACCGGCCGATCTCGGGTAGGGGGTCCCGAACTGTGCGTCTGAGGATCGAAGATAACAGGAGACAGGGGACACGATGTTTACCCAGGTTCGGGCCCTTTTAATGGAGGTAATACCCTACTTCCTTCTTGATTGACTTTGATGAGTATAGGGGTTACAAGAGTTGATCTACCTCGAGATCGTAATGGCTAAACCCTGGATGTCTAGCTCGTATGATTTGTGATAGCCTCTACGGACTAACCCTCCGGTTTATATAGACACCGGAGGGGGCTAGGGTTGTACAAAGTCGGTTTACAAAGAAAGGAAACTAAACATCTGGCCGCCAAGCTTGCTATCCATGCAAAGGAGAGCCCCATCCGGACACGGGGGAAGGCCTTCTATCTTATATCTTCACGGCCCATCAGTCCGGCCCATGTTACATAGCCCGGCCACCCGAGGACCCCTTAATCCAGGACTCCCTCAGTAGACCCCGAACTTTCCTTCAATGACGATGTAGTATCCGGCTTTATGTCTTCGGCTTTGCAAGGCGGGTTCTCCATAACACTTCGGATTGACGATAGTTCGGCTGCACATTAAATACCATATTCTATTGATTCTTCGCTGCCGTCGCCTCGGCTTTGATAATCCCCAAGTGCAGGGAATCATCATAGCAATTTTCAAAGGTGGAAGTGATAAGTATGGAGTGTCGAACCCACAAGGAGCTAAAGGTAAGATCAATATTCTCTCAAGTCCTATCTACCACTGATACGACTCATCCAACTAGAAATGAGAAATAAAACTACGTTGTGGGTATGAAGAGGATAACTTTGCATGATATCGGAGAGCTAAAACATAAAAGTAGATGCTGTTATCATAAAGTTAGAATATATTACTAAATATTATAAATAGCGAGTGTGGAATAATGATGGGTCGGTGTGCGGAATTATCCTAGGCAATTGTTAACAAGATCGGTAATCACTATTGCAATTTCATATGAGGGAGAGGCATAAGCTAACATACTTTCTCGTCTTGGATCATATGCACTTATGATTGGAACTCTAGCAAGCATCCGCAACTACTAAAGATCATTAAGGTAAAACCCAACCATAGCATTAAAGCATCAAGTCCCCTTTATGCTTCTGTCACTTATCCGTGTTTATGCTTCTGTCACTCAAGCAACGCAGACAATAAGTAAACCATGGACATATTGCACCACCCTACAACGGGAATCCCTCATGCTTGCGCGACACGGAGGGCACCATAGGACAGCAACAAAATAAAACATACAACTCATACCAATCTAGATCATCAATCAACCCAAAGACAAAGGATATCTACTCAAAACATCATAGGATGGCAACACATAATTGGATCATAATATGTGGCATAAAGCACCATGTTCAAGTAGGGATTACAGCGGGGTGCGGGAGAGTGAACCGCGTAAAATAGATGAGGATGGTGATGTTTATGAAGACGATCACCGCGGCGATGATTCCCCTCCCATCACCGGCGGCGCTTGGTACATGGACTCGGGCGCCACCGCCCACATGACATCTCATCCCGGCACTCTGTCCTCCTTCACTCTGGTTCATACTCCTACTCGCATCACCGTTGGTAACGGTTCCTCATTACCTATCACACATGTTGGTCGTACTTCGTTTCCTTCCACATCTACGCCTATCACTATGTCTAATATTCTTATTTCTCCTGTTTTAGTTATGAACCTTGTATCTGTTCGTCGTCTTGCTCGTGAGAATCCCATTACCGTTGAATTTGATGATGTTGGGTTTTCTGTGAAGGACGCCGGTACTTGGATGGTCCTTCACCGTTGCGATAGTCCTGACGAGCTCTATCCAGTGCACTCCTCCGCCACCGCCTCCACCACCCCAGTCGCCCTCGCCGCAGGTGTCGACCTTTGGCATGCTCGTTTGGGACACCCGAACGCCACCACTTTACATCAAATTCTTAAGAGTTTTTCATTCTCATGCAATAAGATCGATGACCATACTTGTGAGGCTTGTCGTCTTGGTAAGCACGTTCGTCTTCCGTTTAGCGCATCTACCACTATTTCTACTTTTCCGTTTCAGTTATTGCATAGTGATGTTTGGACATCCCCGGTTGCAAGCAACACGGGCTACCTATACTATTTGGTGATCTTAGATGATTTCTCTCATTATGTGTGGACATTTCCTCTTCGTCGCAAGTCCGACGCCCTTGCCACACTCACCGCCTTTTATTCCTATGTTACCACACAGTTCGGTCGTCCTATCCTTGCATTACAAACTGACAACGGAAAAGAGTTTGACAACGTCGCTGTTCGTAACCTTCTAGCCTCCCACGGCAACAAGTGAAATTTAAGGTGTCCGGACGTGTCCGCGGGCATTTGAGAGGCCGGATTTACCATATATGACTGTAGATGCTTTAACATGCGCTCCAAATTTGTGTTCTGCCTAGCATTTAAGCTCGCTACCACTTCTCTGCTCACCTCGGTGGTGTTCGCCAGCCAACGCAAACAGTTGTGCTCTGCAGCCGTTTGGATGCTACTTCGCCACACGACAGCACCGAGCAGCTGGCCTCTTCAGGTCATGTCTCATGTGTGCCCGTGATGCGAAACATGGACATTACGGAAAGAATTAATATCGCAGAACACTACTAGTCCTTTTTTTTTTGCCAACAAACACTACTAGTCCTTATCTGCGACCAGCACAGCAGCAATCCAATGTTTTTGTCAGGTCCCCGCAAAAAAAAATGTTTTTGTCAGGTAACTTGTTTCCTTATGATGGCGTTTGGTTTGATAATTGATATACTCCTCTATACATACCAAGCAAGCAAAAATGGCCAAGAATCTGTGGGCTTACCATGCATGCAGAGGAGGGAGAAACTAATTCCACAGTTCGCATTTACCGAGCGAGCCATGGTCGGATCAGATATATGCCTTGCTGCATGGAGAGCCAGCATCGGCCATCCATATATACCTTGCTTGATGCCACCGCCATTGTCGGCGTCCTCCCTCCCTCCTTTATTGCCACTTGCACAGGGCCGCTGCTGCTATTTATGTCGCTTGCTCCACCAGGAGAGGGCCAGCTACGGTGACCACTGCCCAAGCCTGAGGCTCCGCGGCTCTTCCGCTCCACTTCTTCTGCCTCCCTCTGCTTCTCCCGGATCCTTGCGTCCCCCTCTCTCTGCTTCTCGACCACTCCTACGGGCATCTGATAGGAAGAAGAGAGAGGTCCAGCCTTGCGTCCCGTGATGATGGCATTTGGGCTGCCCCGCGCGGCGGCGGTGGTGACGCTGGTGCTGGGCCTCGCCGCGGCGTCGGCCATGGCGGACGACGTGGAGATGGTGTTCCTCAAAAGCGCGGTGGCCAAAGGAGCAGGTATGTGCGTCACTTCGTTCCGTTCGTTCGTTTGCGCCACCATGGCATTCTTGTATTCTCATTGCTCGGCCAGTGTTGACATTTTCTGGGCGCAGTGTGCCTGGATGGGAGCGCCCCGGTGTACCACTTCTCCCCCGGCTCCGGCACCGGCGCCAACAACTGGATTGTTCACATGGAGGTAATTAGTTAGACCAACGTAATTGAACGCTTGCTAATTTTTGCAACGATGTAAATATTCTTTTGGAAATGAAACGATATATCTTTGGGTCTGTCTAGGTTTCAGTCGAAGTCTAAGTCGGCTGACATCATCAGTTTTTTTTCTAGAACACGTCATCCCTTCGTTGCTTGTTGGTTGTCAAGCGAGCCCATGTCCTCCTCCTTGTTGCTTTTTGGGCTGGCAATGTCTTCGTGCGTACTGGAGCAGCGTTGGGCCAGCAGCTGCTGCTCATCTCGATGTTGCAACAGTCAGGATATTATCAACTCAAAAAAGAAACAGTCGGGATATTAGCTGCTGTAGGTGCCATTTCTCAAAAACAAAAAAAGATGTTGTAGGTGCCTCAAAAAAAAGCTGCTGTAGGTACCCCTCAAAAAGGAAAATTGTTGTACGCACAAATTTCTTAACGGTTTCTATCTTTTTTTTTGTTTTTATTTTTCATTTTTACTTACATTTTACCATTATATTTATCAGCTGGGCAATAAATTTGTTTTTTCACACATCTAAAAAAGGTACCACGAATCGTATGCATCATGTACACGCATCCACTCCTGCATAAAAAACATACGTCTGCATCATATACATGCATGCACGGTCGATCTCCAAAAAAGCGAATCGCTATCCCACGTCATCATCGAAGGCATGCAATTGAAGTCGGGGGCGACACTTGCAGTTGCAACCATGTTGGAGACATGCAGTTGCATTCGAGGGTGACATTTGCAGTTGCATGCCTAGTGTTGGACATGCAATTGTCCCCCCCTATCTCGCCCCTCACTTACAAAATGAATAGGTCAGTTGCAGTCGGGTGTGTAGACATGCAGTTGTAGTCAAGGGCGATACTTGCAGTTGCAAGCCTAGTGTCAGACATGCAATTTCCTCCTCCCCCTCTCCCACCGACTAGCGAGAAAAAAAAAAGATTGGTTGCGGTTGGATGTGTGAACATGCAGTTGAAGTCGAGGATGACACTTTCAGTTGGAAGCCTATTATCGGACATGCAATTGCCCCCGCCTCTCCCGCCGCCCTTTGACAAAAAGACAAGGCCAATTGCAGTCTGAAGGGAGACATGCAGTTACAGTCGGGGCGACACTTGCAGTTGCATGTCTAGTATCGGACATGCAACTCCTCCTCTCCAACCGTCGGCTTACAAAAACAAATGTCAGTTGCAGCAGGGGTGTGTGGGCATGCAGTTGCAGTCGGGGGCGACACTTGCAGTTGCAGGCCTAGTGTTAGCCCCTCGCATGCCCCCCCACCCCCACCCCGTCCAACAAAATAATATCCAGTTGCAACCATGTTGGAAGACATGCAGTTGTAGTCGAGGGCGACACTTGCAGCTGCAAGCCTAGAGTCGGACACGCAACCGCCCCCTCTCCTGCCTCTCACTTATAAAACAAAAGGTCAGTTGCATTCGGGTGTGTGGGCATGCAATTGTAGTCGAGGGCGACACTTGCATTTGCAAGCCTAGTGTCGGACATGCAACTACCTACCCCCTCTTTCGACACCCACCTACAAAACAAAAGGTCGGTTGCGGTTGGGTGTGTAGACATGCAGTTGCAGTCGAGGGTGATACTTGCAATTGCAAGCCTAGTGTCGGACATGCAACTACCCACCCCCTCTTTCGAGGCCCACCTACAAAACAAAAGGTCGGTTGCGGTTGGGTGTGTGGACATGCAGTTGCAGTCAAGGGCGATACTTGTAGTTGCAAGCCTAGTGTTGGACATGCAAATGCCCCCTCCTTCTCTTGCCGCCCTCCGACAAAAACACAAGGCTAGTTGCATTTGGGAGGCAGACATGCAATTGCAAACAGGGGCGACACTTGCAGTTGCAAGGCCTAATGTTGGACATGCAACCACCCCCTCTCCCACGGCTGATTTACAAAACAAAGGTCGGTTGCAGTCAGGTGTGGGCATGCAGTTGCGTGCCTAGTGGCAAACATGCAACTGCCTCCCTCCACAAAAACACCATAGAATTGCGGGCAAGTGTGACACTTGCAATTGCGTGACTAGTGAAAAACATGCAACTTCCCCCTTCCCGATAAAACACTACCGAGTTGCAATATCAGTCGGGGACGACACTACACTTGCATGCCTATTGGCAGACATGCAACTACCCCCCTCCCCTGACAAACACACCACTGAGTTGCAATCGCGTTGAAGACATGTAGTTGTAGTTGGGGACCGGACTTGGAGTTGTGTGCCTAGTGGCAGACATGCAACTATCCCCTCTCCCGACAAAAAAAGAAAAAAAATCATATACGCAAAGGTCAGTCCTTCACCAATTGCATGTGGAGTGAGACGTGTGTAGTTGTGCAAGGATAAACGAACATGCTACATACAATCAATTTTTCCTTCGAGGCTAAAAATAAAGAATAAATAAAAACATAGTTACACACGAATACAATGTGTGTTGATGACAAAAATAAACGTGAACAATTAATAATTAATAAAATTCAAAAAAATAAAAATGAAAAAAAACACAAACATACTTCAAAGAAGAAATTATGAGAGAAAAAAGAACAAGAAAAAAAATGAGAAGAATGGAAATAATTGATAATTTTAAAAGAACAAACAAAAAAATCAAAAGGAAAACTATCCTAGAAATCCAAAATGAATTGGCACAAGCCATTTTGAAAAAATAATACAGAATGTTGCGACCGGAAAAAGGAAATGCAACACAAATTTGCACGAATTGGCGCATAGATTAAACGATTTATCGCATTACAAAATCTTATACGAGCAAAGTTTGACCCACAACGTGGAGAAAAATAAAAATAAATGTATGGAGGAAAATAGAAGTGTGCATTGATTATGACATGCTAGAAGATATAGGGAAACATTGGACACACATGCTAATCTAGTAAAAAAAACACAACGCTTTGCTCTCTGCACTTTGCACAGTCTATTTTCAATCGTAGCCCAACAGAAAAAAGCAAAAAGAAACATGCCGGCCGTGTCATCCTAACAGGCTGATTTAAACGTGACAAGCAGCTAGCATAAAAGAAAAATCAAGGCATCGACTGAGACTTCAATAGAAATCAGTCGACTGATTTTTAGTCGTTCCGTATATCTTTTTACTAACATTATTTGGTTGGAAGGGGGGAGGGTGGTGCAAGACCCCTGAGGAGTGTGTGATCCGGAAGGGCAACTTCAGGGGCTCTTCCAAGTTCATGAAGCCACTCTCCTTCTCAGGGATCCTAGGGGGCAGCCAGCAGTTCAATCCCGGTATGGCATACACCCTTTTGCCTTGCCCTCATGCAGTCACAACTTCCCCATCTGAAGCAGATCGATGTGGTGCCACCTTTTACGATTTTCTTGTTTCATCACGCATGATTTTTCTCGCAGATTTCTACAACTGGAACAGAGTCAAGGTCAGGTACTGCGACGGCTCATCGTTTACCGGCGATGTCGAAGAAGTGGACTCCGTATGTTCTGGACTTGGATTGCATGCATGCATTTTCATATCTTATGTGCAAGACATGTATCCAGATTGACCTCGTGCTTGCAATGCAGAAGACGAACCTGCACTTCAGAGGGGCCAGAGTTTGGGACGCCATCATCGAAGATCTGCTTAACAAGGGGATGAGCAAAGCAAAGAGTGTATGTGCACCTGCTGTTAACTTGTATCAGATTATCAGTAGAGTAGCAGTTAGGCTGTTCTACTGCATAAATTCCAATTTGCAGATCTTCTTGCATGGACCTTAAGATACTGAACAATCAAGTGCTGCATTCATCACACCTTTTCAGGCTATTCTTTCTGGATGCTCAGCCGGAGGTCTAGCGGCAGTACTGCATTGTGACAAATTCAAAGACCTCCTTCCACCGTCGGCATTCGTAAAATGCGTTTCTGATGCCGGTTATTTTATTGATGGGTAAGTTTCATACTCCTGGTGTTCTATTGGTCATGAGTAACCATTCGTGTCAAGTGATCGTTGCCGTTGTCATTGCAGGACGGATATTACCGGCAGCAAGTTTGTCAGAACATCCTTTAAGAACGTTGTAACCCTACATGTATGTTGTCTTCTGACCATACAGTACTGGCCATATCCTAATGTTATCAGATACAAGATCTTGCAATCACCAGCTTCATAATTCAGTTCACTATCTGCATTCTATACCACTTTCTCAGTGACAATTAAACGCGCCTTTTATTTTCACCGGTTCTTCCCCCACTACCATGAGCTTCAATCTTACCTGGATAATAATTTATGAACACTGCATGCGATTTTTCGCCATTTCGAGCCTGATAACCGTTTTAATCTCTTGCAGGGATCGGTTAAAAATTTGCCATCTTCATGTACCTCGAGGGTATCACCTGAGCTGGTCAGTATTATTCACTTAAGATTGAAGGGGACGCTCTTCTCCTAGCATGTGCACTAACATGAAAGGAAAAAAATGTATATGCAGTGCTTCTTCCCACAGCATGTCCTCCCAACAATGAAAACGCCGCTATTCATACTTAATGCGGCGTATGATTCATGGCAGGTAATTTTCATACCTTTTTCCAGCACTGCACAATGGCAGTAGTGTTTTCTTCTGCAGTATAACAAGTGCCGAGTAAAAATAAAAGATTCATTTAAGCAAGATGTTTCAGCGGTGAATAGCAGTAACAAGCTGGCGCCTGCACTGCAGATCAGGAACATCCTGGTGCCTAGCGCCGCCGATAAGAAGAAGGAATGGGCCAAATGCAAGGTTGACATAAAGGGCTGCTCCTCCAGCCAGCTGGTGACCTTACAACGTTAGTGATCCTTCCACCTGCCAATGGTCTTCCTGGATGATCCAACTTTGATGTTCATCTGGCTTGTTTGATCATGTTGCTTACCTCTGTTGCTTGTTATTTTTGGCACAGATTTCAGGGATGAGTTCCTGTCAGCGCTCCCTAAACCGGAGCAGTCTCCCAAGATAGGCATGTTCATAGACTCGTGCTTTGCTCACTGCCAATCTGGAGCCCAGGACTCGTGGAATGCCGACGGTTCCCCTTCGATTCAGAAGATGGTACGTCTAGCAGTTTTGAAATTGGCCCAACAGTTTAGGACGATTCAGTTTCAAACAATTTTAAATCAAGGGAGATTCAGTGAAAAATGTGCGAAACCCCGGTCGCAGCTTAGCTTATCTATGATATATTTTCATATCTGTTTGCAGAGAATTGGCAAAGCTGTGGGGGACTGGTACTTCGACCGGGCTGTGTCTCAGCGGGTTGACTGCCCGTATCCCTGCAACCAGTCCTGCATTGACAATGAAGATGACTGAGCAATTGGGCCTGAACTTCATTCTCGAAAGAAAAAAAAGTGGGCCTGAACTTCAGTTAGATGATGCAGGAATAACATGGATTAGACCACATCCATAGCTACAGGTAGAATAGGTGATTCTTCATAGACGGTTGCTTACCCGTTCTGTGTTTGTTGATGCTTACTGCTACTGAGAATAAAATGAAGGAGTTGTGGTGTGAACTTGCTGCGTGAAATGGTTATTTAGAATTGACAGGAAACTATACTTGCTATTTATTGTTCAGAAAACCAGATTTTTCACAAATTTCAAATGACCATATAGTTTACCACAAATTATAGGCACCCTTTTCTACATAATACCAATATGACGTGCATTTTATAAATTTGCAAAACTCAAAAGTATGGTTTTGCTATGTTTCAAAACATGAACCGAACCAAAGTTATGAAATTTTGATTCAATCTAAATATGAATTGCGGTGAAAATGGGGATACAAACCGTCCTATCCAAAAAAAATTATTTTTTTAAAAAAGGAGGATGACCCCCGGCCTCTGCATGTCCTATCAAAATTTGGCTAACGGTTTTATTTAGTTACACCTCCACTGGCAAAACAAATCAGTAACCACTACAACAATGGAGTCTAGCATGTAATCGAGAACAACAGAGTGCTTGTGTTGTTTAAATATATGAGGGGCATCTTAGTGTAAATATTGTAGAAGTACGATGATTTAATGGTAAGTACATATGCTAGTCTAATAAAAATAAATAAAATCAAACAAAATAATTGAAATCACACTATTTTTTAAATACACAAAATCACTTATTTGAAAAGTAAGATGAAACAGTTTTTTGAAGTAATTAAAATCGCATTATTTTAAAAATACTGAAATAATTGAACCCACTGTTTTGAAATAATTGAGATCACCTTTTGGAAATAATTGAAATCAATGTTTTTAAAAATAATGAATTAATTGAAACCAACTTTTAGAAAATAATGACTCACTCTTTTGAAAAAATGGAATAGCTCTTGAAATATTTGTTTCCATATAATTAAAACCATTGTTTTGAAAATAGTTGAAATCACTAGTTTGAAATGTAGAGTTGTGAAGTTGCTGAAATAATACATAGAATTTGTGAGCGAAGTCCATGCAGAGAATTTTATTAGAAATAGTTCTGAAATCACTCAGATGTATGTTTCTTGAATTAGTTGACTTTTTCTAATAACTGAGAGATTTTATTTTAATTAACGGATTTTTTTATATCACTTGTTTGAAATAAATGAAATCACCTTTTTTATTTGAAATAGTTGGGTTTTGAAAAAGAAGTAATTGAAACCACTGTTTTTTAAATAACTGAAATTACTTTCTTGCAATGATGAAATTTATTATATCACTTATTTAAAATATTTGTAATCACTATTTTGAAATAAATGAGAGACGTTTTCAAAAAAGTAGAACACGTTTTTATTTTAGAAACCAAATAAATGCTTCGCACTATCTTGAAATAAGATGGAATCACTTTGTTGAAAAAAATGGAATAGTTTATTGTAACAATGAAATAAGTGAACTCAATGTGTTTTAAGACAATATAATAATTGAAGCCGTATTTTTGAAATAATGAATTGTTTTTTCCGAGATTGAATGAATCACTTTTTGAAGAGAACGCAATAGTGTGTTAAAATAATTGAATCACCGTTTTGAAATAATTGAAATAGCTACCAGTTTGAAATAAAGATTTGTGAAGTTATAGAGATAACTGAAATTGAAATTTGTGAGCGGGCTCCACTGGTGCAGATTATACATAAATAAATGATGTGCATACAGAAAATACACTAAGGCATGTGTATCCATGTAGATGGGGGGTTTGTCCTATGATGGGCGTGTTGGAGCTGCGGTAGCAGTATGCAGGGATGAACATGGTCAGTACCTCGGGTCATCGGCAAATTGTTCTACCCGGTGTTATGAACCCTACAGTTTTAGAGACCATTGTTTGCCACGAGGCTTTAGCACTTGCAGCTGATCTATCTTTGGATCATTTGGTAATCGCTAGTGACTGCAATCCGATTGTGGATGACATCATAAAAGGGGTAGGAGGCTCTCATATCACAGTCGTCAAGAAGATAAATAATAGAATATCACATTTTACTAGTTGTGATTTTATGTTCGAATGTCGTGCTCCGAATCAGAAGGCTCACAATCTTGTAAAAAAATTGCCTCGCTTCCGCAGGGTTGCCGCTTGTGGCTTATTTCCCCTCATGACCCCCTTTATCCCTTTGAATATATTTTCAAATTAATAAAGCATGGGATCCCTTAAAAGAAATGTGTATCCATACATTGCCTCCTCGGGTTGGGTTCCTTTCCAACTGTTGCCACGCGGTGGGTGGTGGGCTTGTGGCACTGGACATAGCACATTCCAAGCCGTGATCCTTCCAGAATCAATTCGGAGCACAAGAGAGGGAGGAAGCATTTTGAGTCACGGGTTGAACTGAACCCGTGAAATGCCCTGCCGTTTGTTGAATGGCGGCACGGCGCGGCCTCACACAAAAGGGTCCAAATGCCCTTCACATGCGCTTGTTCCTTGTGATCCTCGGTCCTCCCCGTCCCTTTCTGCTGCTCGTCTCGAGCGAGTTGTCCGCATAAACAACAAGCTTTGATTTGATGGATCATCATCTCCCACCCACCGCTAGCTAAGGCTTTGGCCACCCGGCCGGCCGGATATAAAGCTCGCCGGAGCCAAGGTTTATCAGCTAGCAGTAGCTTCTTCTCAGCTCGCAGCTAGCTAGCTCCTCTAAGACACCATGAAGAAGAAGAAGCCAGTGCTGTTCCTTGCGTTGGAGGCGCTACTGGTCGCCGCTCTGCTTCTTCTTCCCGGCCAGTGCCAGGGGTCTCGTGGAGCCAGCCTCACGGTGACCGGCACCGTGTTCTGCGACGCCTGCTCCTCCAGCTCCTTCTCCAACCACAGCTACTTCCTGCCAGGTTCCACTCTTGCATGCATTCTTCTTGCCATGCAATTCATCGAATTCCTCCCGTGTTCTGAAGCGATCTCCCATTTGTTCGTTCGTCAGATGTGAAGGTCAGAATCGACTGCGCGATCAGGGCGAGCACGGCTTCCAAGGAGGAGATCAAGATCACGGCCGAGAAGACCACCGACAGCCACGGCGCCTACCGGCTCGACATCCCGGCGATCGCCGGCCTCGGCTGCACCACCGGCGGCGAGGCCGCGTCCTTCTGCCGGGCCGCCGTGCTGGACAACCCCTCGCCGCTCTGCGACGTGCCTGCCGTGACCACCACCGCCGGCCACATCTCCTTCTCGGCCCGGGACCCCGACGCGTGCCTCTACAACCTCAACTCCCTCTACTACCGCCCGGGCAACAAGGCGGGCCAGTGCGACGGCGCGGGGGCGTCGACGCCGGCGGCCGCCGCGCTCAACACGTCGCTCTTCTACTGCCCGCACTGGCCGTGGCCGCCCATCCCGTTCTGCACGCCCCGCCCCTGGTTCCCGCCCATACCCTTCTTCACTCCCCCGCCGCCGGCATTCCCGTTCCCATTCCCGCCATTCCCGTTCTTCACGCCACCGTCACCTCCACCACCGGCTTTCCCTTTCCCTTTACCGCCCTGGCCGTGGACGCCACCGGCGTCGCCGCCGCCGCCATCGTTCCAGTTCCCTCATCTGCCACCGATTTTCTCGACGCCATCTCCGCCGCCGCCCCCGCCGCCGCCGCCTGCATTCCCGTTCCCTTTGCCGCCGTTTCCACAGCTACCTCCTTTTCCGCATTTTCCGCCTCTGCCGTCGTTGTATTCGCCACCGCCTCCTCCGCCACCCCCGCCACCACCTCCGCCGCCTTCCTTTCCTTGGCCTTTCCCGCCATTGCCATTCTTCCCTCCAACTGCAAGCCCTTCGGTGCCATCTCCTCCACCTTCAAGGCATTACCGCAAAGATCCGAGCACCTGGTCCTCTTCCAAAACCCAACCATAAATAAAGAAATAATAGTAATGAGTACATAATAGCAATTTGTTATGCTCGTGTTGGGGACGGATGGATAATGGGTGTACTAGGCAGATGAACTCCTTTTCTGTTTGATTCACAGTGAGTCCGTGCCTATGTCAGATTGTAAAAAGAAGAAGACTTAATTTCCTCTTTTTGAGATGAAAAGACTCTCTTTAGAGAGAAAATGCAGTTTTATTGCGGCTTAATAATACAGAATTACCATTTCCCAGGTTACTGATTTTTTTTTCCGGCTATTTGAATTTCTATTGCGGTGCGATTCTGGAAACGCTCCTCCTTCACTAGAAAGATGGCATGAGGAAGTAAGACACCAAGATGTATATTGCAATAGTTACCGTGTACATATTCATCGCGCAAATCATAATATGCATGAATAATTGAATACAACTGACTAGGCATAAGTACTTCCAGGGATAGTAATAGTTTTTGCTTGTAGCTTGAAGAGTCAAATGCTAGATATATAAGAAAACAGAGAATTTTAAACCCAGTTGCGCTCCATCAGCATTATTCTGAAAATAATAATGGAGAGAAAATTGTTCATCGACGACCCATAGTATGCAATACATATGGGAACAAGGAGGTTCAGCAACACAATTAATATACAAGGAAGTTTTCTAGAACCTGTCCTAGTGAAGAGATGGGTTAGCTAGATTACTGGCACCAGAGCAAAGAGTGAAGAGATTGGGCGACCCACGACAAGTAGGGAGAAGGCGCCTGCAAGAACTGTGGGGTCGAGGGTTACCCGCGAAACAACTGCGCCAAAGGTCCAGAACTGAGACACCCAGATGTGTGTTGAGCTAGCATGCAAGACTCGAACATTTGATGAAACGATGTAGTGGTTTCAGAAAACATTTTCTGGATATTTGCTTATCAGTGTTGTTGTGCTTAATATGTACTCCTACCTCATGTATTCTATTTGTAACGGTTGATCGGTGGTCAGGTTGGAAGCTGTTGTTTGGATGAGCTGCAACTTTGTAATGAGCACAATTTCAGGAGCTGGTACTACAAGATCAGATATTGTTGTAGCATGGAATATATGAGACAGATTGCTTGGTGTACTACTCTCCAAACTTAATGGTGTTTGCATTGAATTCTAGCTTGCCTACAGGTGTCATCAGTACTCTGCTTATCTGTGGATGGGTTTTGCATAAATCTGAAATATGAACTCCCTGGGCAGGAGGCTTGCGCACCGTCTATACATAGACAGTGAGAGGCTGGGGAGAACTGAAGGTACAGTCTGGTTCAGTCATCCACCCAGCTGAAGCTGTACATCTCCAAGAGAAATCAATAGATGGCTCATCTCACTTCTCCCTCCAGTGCCTCCTCTGCAATCTCAGGAGCGGGTGCAAGGTCCACTGATCACAGTGCTTTAGCGGAGGTGAGAACTCAGGCACTGGCATGACATGTGTTTCAGACTGCAATCTTCTTCTGTCAGTTAAAAATTCCGTTGGGTCCAGGAAGCGCTGCCGTCGGGACAAAATCTTGCACGGGACGGCTCACATCGTGTGCGACCGTCTGAGCCAGGCTAACTCAGACAAACGGCGTTGGATTGAATTCTGCACAGATGTGGGCCATGGGTGCAGAATAAGCAGCACAATACAAAACAATTACCTGGGCTTGTATGCTGCCAGGTACCAGTTGAGAATCTCGGAGTGGAAGGACGAGGTAGATAACGAGCTCAGAACATCACTTTTGAAACCCAGCACTCCCATGCCAGACGGTAGCAACTGAGGTCAGCTCCGTGCCTCTCATGATGAGGCAATGGCCCTGCTCATACACTTGGCGCCAGAAATACCAAGCCAAGACCCTCCTATTGAGATCACCTGTGTGCAGTAGCAGCAAGCTGACTGGCTCCTTGACCACATTTCTGCTCAACCACAGCAAGGTAGGCGCTGCAGTTCGGCACCCAGATACGAAGCAGCATCAGCAAGGCAGCTGTCATGTGAGCCCTTGAAAGCCGAGACAAGCGCTTCTACTCGCATCAGAGCTGGCACCGATATTGAGAGTATCATTCCTTGGGCTAGATACTGCCTGCAAGAGAATGCTAGGCTGTATAGCAGACGAGTCAGCTGGAGGGAGACACCATGCTTCAACGAGTCCAAAAGAGCGCTCAGTTTAGGAAGATTTGTCAGCAAGCCCATCGTGGCCTCTCGAGGTGCTGCCTTGAGCAGCAACACCACGCAATCTGACGCCAAATCGCTTATGTGTGGATCTGAATTTCCAACCACCTCAAGAAATATACCCATACTGCCACCGAGGTCGCATATATCCATGATGCAAGATTGTTGATCAACAGCAATGCTCATGTTGAAGGCGCTGTCAACAAGGAGTGCATGTTCTTTGGTAAGGGCGGTACTTCTGCTGCTGCCGATGCCACAGATAATGAAAGCTCTGCAAAGTTCCAAGGTTGGTTCCAGAAAACCATCCATATCTTTGGCAGTCACAAACTCAACCAGAGTCCCTATTCTTCTGACAACTTGAAGCTGTGAAAGGAAACTGGAGTCCATGTCAGGAGCAGATGCTAGTGCAAAACAAAGCTTCACATTGCTTACGTTTGCATTTGAAAGATCTCCAAGCAAAAAATCGAAACACTGGGATACTGTTGCTTCATTCAGGATATCAGATACCTTAACACAATCATGCTCCACCAGCATTACTAGAAGTTTTTGTGCATACATAGGTATTGGATCTTCATCCTCTGCAAATGAAGGGTACAGCGGGAGAAAATATTTGTGAGAGATTGTTTTCAGGTCAGCTAACGTTTGTTCGTCTGGAGTCAATGAAGAATCACTGAAGATCACAATCATCACATCAGACAGTATCTTCAAACATAGGAATCTGGCATCACAGTCCTTATTGCCCTTGTATAAGATGAATAAGCTCAGAAGGAATCGACTTGTGAATATTTTGTGTTCCATAAGTATAACAGAAGACTCCTCCATAGCTGCCTCTAGAACTCGCAGCAATATCATTTGGAAATCATCCCGAGCCTGGAAGTACAATAAAGTGTACACAAATGACCACAAAAGACAAGAGTTTAGTGAACACATGGCGTAATGCGAAGACTGAAGGCAAGACAGCATCAACACTAGGATGAGCTTATTTTAGACATTGCAGTGTAAATATGTAATGAATGATCTCCATATTTTCGCATCAGGTTTGTTAGTATTAATCTTGTCATGGTCAGTTATGTGGAAGTTGTATCATGGCATGCAAAACTAGCTAGCTATGCATATGTCAGCAATGAGCAGTAGCTACACCCTTCAGATATAGGATATAGTTATCAGCAGTAAAAAGTAAAATCAGATTTGACTTTGAGCTGTAGACAGATACCAGTATGTCCTAGACTGCAGTAAAAGTTTGCACTGAGCTGTCCTAGCTTAGCTATCAAGTATTGGTAGCATAGTCGGTTTGGTTAGTCCTATAAAAGGACATGCACCCCTGTTTGTAAAAGTAAGCTTGTGCTGTTGATATAAACCTACAGAGCTTCATACTAGTTCCTTGTGTGCATGTGTGTGAGAAAGCAGTGAGTGAATCCTGGTTTGAGACTAGCAGTTCTAAGAAGGTTGGGTCCAGATAGTTATAGGCCATACCTGAAATGGTGTCTCCAATATCTTCGTAAGATTAGCCAACTGGAGCAATACTTGACTTGTCACAACTCTGTGATTGAAGGATACACTCCCAAGAAGATGAAGGATAACAGGAAACAAATGAATTGTGCTCTTTGGATGAGCACGTCCCGTTAAAGCAGTAATAGGTCCATGACGTTTGCCACCCATGACCTGTTGTATATCACTGGATACAGTGTCAAGAATGCCTGGGACCAACAAAGCAACTAACTGAACAAATGCTACGGTACATTGATGAATGAAACCATCCTTCTCCTTTCCCAATCTATCGACTGCTGATAGCAGCTTTGCATTGCAAAAGAATTGTGGAAGCCACCTTCGACTGTTCTTGCAAAGAAGAGCAACAAATAGAAGAGTTTTTCCACGCAGAATGTCAGATCCCTGTTCTATCAGAGAAATAAGTCCAGGGACCAACTGTTTCTCCTCGGTTAATGACTGAATATAGCGGTTCATATTTGGTATGGTATGACTGTTCACTAATGCCGAATTTAGAAGATTCAGACTTATCTGTTGCTCACGTGGATTGCCCTTAAAGAGTGTGCATACAATATCCTTGAACGATAGCTTCTCCAGTGTTAGATGAGTACATGACGAACTGAATCGAGCTAGGCGGCTCAAACAAGAAATTGCAATAAGCCTTGTATTCTCCTGCTTCCCAGTTGCTTTATAGATGTAGCAAAGATGACCAATTGCATCTTGGGAAGCAAACCGTGATGTCCAATCTGTCCCTTGGCTACATATATTATCAACTGTTCGTAAGGCATAAAGCTGGGCCAGATCATCTTCCCCTTTACGCAAGATAGACGACACCGGTGCTATTACAGCACTAGGGACCTGCACAGTTTGCCAAGTTAAATCATGGGAAGACAGTAGTTTGAACTTGTAGCTGCAAATCAATTAATCAAAGGAAATGAACCACTCATATGTATATCTAGTCTACATGACCACATACAGCTAAGATATTGATATAAACATCCTCATGTTCCAATACATATCCTTTTATGTACTTATAATAACTGCAAAAGCTCAACACACACATTAAAAATAAACTTGCGTCTAGACACATGAATAAAGAATGGAGCATGTATTGGAACGTGAAGTCGGTATCTACCATCTATATATGCATATGTGTGCATTTAGTTCTTTCAGTTATTATACTTTCAACTCCTAATGAATTTCTACTTCAGTACTACGGTGGGCACAGAGAATATGCTGCCATAGAAGAATCAGTACCAACCATTAGAGATGTTGGAATCTAATTCCCATTAACTTGCCACCACAGCTTATCTTTTCAGAACGTGATGCGGTATAGGGTAATACAAGGTAAGTCCATGTAAATCAACCACTGGCATGCAAAAAACATTTAGAGCTAGCATATTTTTCATTTGGAGTTTCTAACCTGCCACAAAGCACCAGATTTGTTGTCCTTCATAGGAGATTCTTCGGCATTGCTTTCCTTGCTATCCTGATCAGATTGAGTTGATATGTAGAACAGTAATTCTCCAAGTGTTGCCATACAGAATCTCCTCAGTTTATCGTGCCGGTCCCTTAAGCCATCTGACAAGGCATTAATAATTCCTGAACTAGCTAGCTCTGCATCAAGGATAGTGGAGTAGCGTATCAGCAGTCCCATAAGTGAAGCAACCTGCACACGCAAGACTGAAGTTTTTGATAGTCGGAGCATTTTTATGAGCAACGACATAACTGGGCCATTAGTGATTATATTTGCAGCATCAGAGTTCATGCTTAACAACTCCAGATATCTGATGATATTCTGTTTCTCTGAAACCTGAAAAGATCCATTCAAACTCTGAATTATCTGGCTATTGAATGCATTCACCTGTTCTCGTGGTAACTTGATGTAATCAGCGGCAGGAAGAGCTTCAAAAGGAAGCACGGAGATGGTCTCTGTAGCTTTATCTCCTTTTTTACTGGGCATGACTGGTTTAACTGCAAGGTCTGTTGGATGCCAGAATGCTTCAAAGATGTTAGACGGCTCAGAACCCGTTGCAGCACCAGAAGTTATCTTTGGACGTGCTTTCCTCATACAGAAACTAGGTGGAGTAGCCACCACATCAAGATTCTCTGAACAGTTCTGCTCAGCTTTCAACAAGGTATCCGGCTTAACAGAACACTCATCCATGAGCATGTCCGCCTGATTTATGCAGTTCTCTTCATCTCCATCAGTTCCTTGAGTCCTATGTTTTTCATCTGCTTTGGATCCAGCATTATCTGATCCATCATTATCATCAGGTGCATCGCCTTCTGGATTTTCACCAAAATCAAGCTCCATGTCATTATTTTCGATCTTAACTTCAGCCTCATTTTCGTCTGTTTCTGTGGGAGGGCGCCTGTAGTTCTCCTTGGCCTTTTCCCTTTGCAAATTTCTCTTAGCTATGCGAGACATTCTAAGGACATTTACACCCTTCAAACCATCAGCCTTACAAGGTTTTGGATTATTTTTCTAACCGGTTTGCACATTCTTAACAGGAGTCGTGAACACCTTGGCAGAATTTCATCTTTCTTGCGTAGGTGTTCACGAGTCTTGGGTGGCGTTAGCTGTCTGGAGGGTTTCTCCCCATTTCGCCCAGCTAAATATGGCGTAGTGGGAAGTCCAACCATGTTATCAAAGGCAGGCTGAGGAGGTAAAGGAATCATCGGCATACTGTTCCTCCAAAAGTTGTGTGCACATAGTTCAGACAACTGTAGTCTTTCAGCTGGGTCTTTCATGACTAAGCAGTTGATCAGATTCTGGAAAGACCTTGACGTGTTATCAGGTAAAGGTGGTGCAGGCTCTGAAAGTATGGATTTGACTAACTGGGTAAATTCACGGCCCACGAAAGGAGGTCTTCCTGCATAGCATTCGTAAAGCACACAACCAAGAGCCCAGAAATCAGAAGCATATGAGTGGACCCCTCCCTCTTGGAACAACTCAGGAGCCATGTAACATGGTGTCCCCCTCATAGGTTGTGGCACCTAAAAACAAGGTATTCAAACCCGGGGAATCATTAAAATAAGATAAAACCAAACGAAATCAAATGCTTGAGGAAAAGGAAATGGGAGCTCACATCTCCAGGATCGGTCTTCTCAATGTCCTTTAAACGTCTTGCTAATCCAAAATCACACAGCTACAACAATAAGGGAAAATTACTGTTAGTTCCCAGCAATTGTCTATTCTTTTGCTGTCACTGTATTTACATATTACACAGTGGTCTACTGATTACCTTCATGCATCCAAACTCATCAAGTAGAATGTTAGATGGCTTCAGATCACAATATATAATTCCTTGTGAATGCAAGAACCTAACACCCAACATGTTTTCAGTCAATCAAAATCCACGCATAACACAATAGATATAATGAAACGAGGTTACCAAATAAACTTTACAGGAGGGCTTAGATCATAAGCCAGGGCGTGCATGGCACTTTCAGGCAGCTTCTTATCCTGCATGAAAATACATAGGATGAGACATGAGACAGAATACATAAAGACAACCGCAAGCATAAAAATGGGTAGCATTTGTCTTCACTGATGTTACATATAGTAAAAGATCTGCAAATCTACTCACACAACAGGTCTCTGGAACACAAACAAGCACCACAGAGAATTATGGGTCACCCTTATCAACACGTGTTGTTTAGGATGACAAGCAAGCAGAAGAAAAATGGGGTAGCATTTGTCTTCACTGATGTTACATACAATAAAAGATCAACTCACACAACAGGTCTCTGGAACACAAACAACCGCCACAGAGAATTATGTGGCTCACCCTTATCAACACGTGTTGTCTAGGATGACAAGCAAGTACTGGTAAACAGGCTAGCAAACACTTTGCCCCGCAACAATATAATACACTACTAAAAATAATAGATCAGCATTATCAGGATAGCAAATAAATCAAGTATTTCTTAGAGTCAAAGACTATGCAGGGTGCTTTGAGTGTTTCCAAGTGGAGAAAATGGAGAGCAGCACTCCAGTTTCCCATCTTGAAGCAGTTAATTACCTAATCCTTTTCCAAGTGGAGCACAAGCAAGACTAACATTCGTACTTCAATGCATGAACACAAAGTATAAAACCCGTAAATGCTATAGAAGAAAACTAGAACTAAGATCGTAAAAGCAGGTGGTTCGGGCTGACCATACTTCAATGAAATGACAAATAGTTTTCTCGAGAAAAAATAGTTTTAGTAGCATTCACAAATTCAAGTTGTCAGATTGAAGTTTCTTTCAATGTGCACAATTATAGATAGCAACAACAAGAAGATTGTGCGAAACATCTATTCCTATTGGAAGAACAATTAGCAAGCTGTCATATAAAGTTTCATGTGGAATTTTCCTAAAAGCTGATAAAAACGGTAAGTTTTGTCTCTTGTACTTCTAGTTCAAATATTCCAAGCTCCTAAATTTTAGGTGCAAATTTTTCTCACGTATCTGTGGTATCTGTAGAATATATCAGTTGCAAACGTACACAAATGGATGCTTTGTGTTCCCTTCTTCAATTTAGAGAAATGGATACAATGCTTAATTGGGTAAGCAAGATACCTGCTCGAGCAAGCCCTTGAGGTCTCCACCAACACAATATTCCAATACTAGCCAAAAATGTGCTGAAGTTTCGTACCTAGGGAGAAAAGCAAGGCGTAGTTATGGTATGCACTAGAATGGTCAAATGTTAACTGAACAATAAGGATAACCTCAACAAGACTAGCAAAGTACTTGTCATTGCTATACTGCAAAACTGGCACAGGCAAAAGCAATACGTCCTTAAAAACTTACCAAGAGTAAAATTTCAGGACATTTGCATGATCCAAAGAATGAAGCATCCGGACCTGCAAAGGTAAGTTCAAAAGCATCATTGGCACAAAGGAACAAACCATAAATAAACAACTTATGAGAATAAGCATTGATCAACTTATGATGGAACATCTAAGAATGCTTACCAAGCTTGAGAATGATTCTCTATCTAGTAACACTTTATCTACCTTATTTAAAAGAATTACCCTTGGGCAGTTGCTCAGAGAGACAAAGGCACATCCAAAAGATAAGCAGGTCCTTGGAAGCGACAATAACAAAAACTAAGTACAAACCTGACAAAAGAACAGCATTTGCCAATCGTAAGTGAGCAACATTCATTAGTGAGAGCAGGTTGTAACTTATCTTCATGGGCACATCTCTTCTATAATTGGGAATTGAATATTGGGTATGAGAAATAAACTCCATGCAAAATTATTAGGAAGTTGATGTTTTCCCAGCACTTGAAAAATAAGAATTCGTCATGCTTTGTGGCAGGAGAGAAACAGCACGGCATTTAGCAGTTAGCACATCAAAGATTATCATTATCTTAGTCTAGATTGGGGCAGTTTCCCCTTCATACTGCATCATTCTCAAGCCAACACTAACCAGAAAACAGAATGCTTGGGCAAACAACAATTAATCAGATACGGACATGTACCAAGCATAAACCCAAAGCCACGGAAGATGTACCATCAAATAAATTATGCGAACCGCGACATACATACACGCACTAGCAAGCGGATACAGGTTGCCAGACCAACTAGCCCCTCCTAAACCAATGCAAACGCCGCACAACCTTGGATGCAGAATATCCCCCAAAGTCGACGCGGGCGTTGGGAGAGAGGGGCTGGCTCACCTCATTGAGGACCTTGGAGCGCTGCGACTTGTCGACGCTCTTGACGGCGAAGTACTCGATGGTTTTCTTCTTCCGCCCCTTGTACACCGTCTTCCGCACCACAACCCCACCAAAAAAAAAAAACAATCAGAGATCCCTTGCATTCGCGCCAGCCCCAGCCTGATAGGGGCGGATCCGAGGCCGGGGTAGGGGGCGAAACCGGCCGGAATGGAGGAGGTGGGGGCGGAGGGTTACCGAGTGCTTGCCGCGGCCAATGGCCTCGTAGACGTGGAAGTTGTTCATGGCGGAGCGGCAATAGCTGGAGGGGGGAGGAGGAGGAGGGCTCCCCCTCTGGTCTCCGGCTAGGTTGAGGGCTTGTGGTCTGAGGCGGCGGCCGGAGAAGTGCGCGAAATGGGGAGAGGAGGAGAGCGAGCGGGGTTTCGGTTTCGGAGGAGACGCTCCTGTTGATTTTTCGAATTTTGCATCATTTTCGTTTTCGGTTTGGCTGTGATTGTTTCACAATTCACATGAGACCTTGCATGTGCCTTTTTTTAGGGGTAAAATTGTTCTATTAGTCCGACGGCACATGAAGCCAAACCTTACATAACTCATCATTGCTAACACTCTCTCATCCCATGATATGCGCTACTTCATTTGTTGAACTCCGCGGTCCTCACCCATTTGATCTTGTGATTCTCAAAAGACTTGAGCATTTTTTGATCTTCAATAACCGGCCCAGCTGCCGAGAGGTTTTTGGTTGAGTCGCTGATCATGCTTGCCACGCTTTTGCTATCAAGCTCCACAATGATCTTCGTGACACCCATCTCGACAACGAATTGCACCGCCCTCCGACACACAAGGATCTCCACTAGCTCTGGATCGGAGGTAGTTGAGAAGTAGTGCCATGCAGCTGCCCGAAAGGTGCCATCGTGATCGCGCATCACCACTCCCGCACCACTCTTCTCTCGCATCTTGAACGTGACGCCATCGTCGTTGGCCTTGAGCCACCCCTCCTCCGGCGGGAGCCAGCGCTCCACTAGGGTAGGGATGGGGGTCTTGACGCAAAGATCCTGCACCGCTCTCAATTCCTCCATGAAGCATGTCGCCCAATTCCTCCATGAAGCATGTCGTCGATGTACCAATGGCGCGCGACGCGGCCATGTGTTTACCTTCCCTCGTCTCGTTTCTCACCGGTCATAGGCCATATAAGTTTTGAACCATTACCTCGCGCTCTTCCAGAGAAGCTTCAGTCGTCCATGCCAGCATCCAGCTTTGCAATGCACTCTGGGAGCACAACGACGCTAGCGGGATTGCCATCGGTACTCTCATCTCCGAGCGCATCACCTTCTAGAAGCTGAATATGGACCATAATCTATGCAGCATATCTTCCTCTCTACCGCATGCAACACAAAAAACCCTGGGCTTGATCTTCCTTTTGTGGAGTTTGGCTCCTAGAGCTAGTTTGTTCTGCATGAGTCTCCACGTATGGATTTTCGCCTGGCGCACAGGTGTCCAAAAGAGTTAACCACCCTTTGTGTTTTAGCCTGTCAAGAAGGGGCCTAGCCATTCCTAAATGGTGTGCGGATCTAACAGAGAATTTGTTTTGTAAAGTTCCAAGCAAGGTAGTCTTCACTGTTCGGTCCTCCAATTTAGATTTGCAATATGTCATTGGTGTCATCGTCCAAAACCATTTGTGCCACATTGGTTCTATCCCAATTGGTCCCATGTTCATTCAATAAATCACAAACCTTAGTGATGACATGCACACAATCCTCGCCTAGTGGCTTTAGGTTGCCTTTCTCCAGTATCCAATTATCATGATGGATATTGATCCTACCGCCATCTCCAATCCTCCACGCTGCACCTTCTCCAAGGAGGTCTCTAACTTGTAGAATACTTTTGAAAGTGAAAGAAGCATTGGTTGGGCATGATGTATTCATGATGTTTCCCTCTCTAAAAATATTTAATCTTCAAAACTCTTGCACACAGGAAAATTCAGACATGAAGGATCCTCCACGCTTGTTTATTTAATAAAGCTTGATTAAATACCTAGCATTTCATGAAGCCATTTCACCTTCCCACTTTGTAGTGCACATCTTATCCCATGCAATCCAGTGTACCTTCCTATCACCATTGGCTGCACCCCACCCAAAGTTTCAAGAGATTGAGGTCACGTTTAGTCACGTTTTCTTTGGGGGTTGAAAATAGATCATAGTGTAAATTTGTGTAGACCGGAGGACGGATTTGACAAGCACCTCTCTAGATGCCTTTGATTGCCCTTGGACCTTCTATCCCATGACTTCACCTTTTGAGGATTCTTTCACATTCTTGAAGTCCCATCTTTTGATCTACCTACCAGAGTTGGCAGGTGAAGATAACATTCACTCAAAGCTTTCGAATCATTGCCTAGAGTTCCTTTCAATTCAGCTTTTCCCTCAACCAGACTTCCTTTAATAGAAAATATAGATGACTTCTTGAGATTTAACTTCTGGTTTGAGGCCGTTTCATACACATTAAGGATGTTTTTTAGCACTAGAAAATTACTCTGTGATGCCCCCAAAAACACAACATGTTCGGAAGTAAGATGGGCTTTAGATAGGCCTGCTTCTATTTTTGGGGTCATGTAATCAATTCACATAATATGTCTATGCAACACGTGGGTTGCTGGGACGTGTTGCAGGTAATTCTTCTTCTCTCATTGAGACGAGATGCCGGGCAATCACACAAAGGAAAGTTAGGCCAGCCCAATTAGTGTATTTCACGGTTTTGGGAAGGTTCCGGGTATAGTTCTTTCGGTTCAGAAAGGTTCTAGAAGGTTCATGTCTGATTTTTTTGTTCTTCTTCCTTTTTTGTTGTTTTCTCTGCCGGTATTTATAGGATTTCCTTTTTCTTTTCTTGCTTAGATTTAATTTTTTCTTATTTTAAAAAGGTTCATAGTTAAAAAAAAACAAAAATGGGAAGAATGATTAAATGTTCAACCCTTTATAACATGTTTGCAGAAGTCTTAAAAAATGTTCACATTTTTTTTAAATCACGTATGTTTAAACATCTCCACATTCTATAGAAGTGTTTGTAGATTTAAAAAAAGTTCAATTTTCTCAAAAGTTCACGCATTTAAAAAAATGGTCACACACTTTTCCTAAAAATGTCCATGTATTTTTTATGTTAAAAACCTAACAAAAAAATCAAAATAAACCTAAAGGAAAAGAGAACAAATATATTTAAACCTGATAGTTCTACAGGTTGTGTCACAAGCCTAAGTAGGCCACCCGGCCAAATACAGTGCCCCTAGTGCGACTCCCGGACAATCATTCGCAATTAGCGATAGATAGGAGCTCCCCACATTGCCACTTCCTTTCAGCATCGCCGCCGGAGAAGGAAGCCGAACGCAGTGGGGAAGCTCCCACAACGGTCCAATCCTAAACACTTTAGTTTGGAGGGATTATGGAGCAAATAAACAGTGGCACTGTAATGTTAAGTGGAACTAGCATAATGGTCTGTCCAGTTGTGATGATGGTTTTATTCCGCTATATCGATCAACTGGGTACTAGTAAAAATATTTCATGGAAATAAGACACATGTTTTGTAAGGTCCACACTTGTGTTTTTGACATTACATTCCATTGTATTCAAACTCGGTAGAGTCTGAAAACATAGCAACATATGATTGACATTTGACGGCTTGCCACTTAAATCAACTTCTAGATTTTGTATGGTTTACATAGCCGTTTGTATGTGATTATGCACTTAATATGACAAACAATCATATGCGTTGTTCACCCGTAATCATCATATAACCCGGCGACGACAATGGTAAAATCACTTCTATTTTTTTATTGTTGTCTCATTAATGTACCAATTTTGCTCCGTATGTAAAACCTCTAAAAAGACTTATATACCCCCCCCCCCCCCCCTCCCAAAATTCTTGTCTTAGATTTGTCTAAATACGGATGTATCAAGTCACATTTTAGTATTAGATACATCAGTATCTAGACAAATCTAAGACAAGAATTTTGGGACGGAGGGACTATTTAGGAACGGAGGGAGTAGTATTTTGTGCTTTCTAACTGAGATATTCGTACTGTCATACTAACAGAAGATGCAATCCTCTGTTTGTCATATTACATAATGTTGCAGGAAATATCTTTTGAGTGATCACTGTATTTTAGCTTACTTGTTCAGGGTACAGACCTGTACATGTTATTGCCTTAAATGTCCGATGTTGATGCATATTGTTGTATCTGAGAACTAGTTTTTCAAGATAGGGAGCTGAAAGTGTTCTCATTGGCCGGACTGGTGAAAGAATGCAGGCATTAATTTTCACATGGCCCCTACCTTCTGCCAGAGGCGGATGGATACACATAGCCGAAGACATGGTAAAATTCAGGAACACTGGGCGTCTGGGCCAGTGCACCCTCTCACAACGGCGTTGATGGTGTCAGAATATCTTGGATCATAAACCATTGCAGCACTTGGAACTTCTTCAGCTGCAGATGGGGAGCAGAAACACACTCACGCACACACATTTGCATTTCCGGAGGCCACAATCAGACAAGTGAACGAAAGAAACACAAGCAACCAAAAGAGACAAGAAAACATGATCAAGCAATCTCTCTGCTCATCAAAGATTTTTTTTTTTTGCGGGGTTCATCAAAGATTTATTTGCCTGGAATGGATACAACAAACATACAATCAAGCTGCAACAACACGCAGCAAGACGAGAAAAGGAGGCGCATCTCCAATCTCCATCTCCCCTATCCACAAACAACGCAAGGGGGATCGATCACAACAGCAAAACGCTCCTCCCTACATGAAGCTGAACGAACAACAACGGACACGAACCAAGAAGTGATGAATGAGGGAACTCCATGGGAGGGAGACGACGGCCTCTCCCCCTACGGCGTGGGGAAGAAGAACGTCATCTCGCCTCTGGGAACGATGCTTCAACACCAAAGATACTTATACTCCATCCACGTCCCTTCGGAGGCTCAGCCCGCTCCAATTTGACCCGCTCTGAAACCCGTCATTTGGCCGGCTTTCTGAACTTTGAACGACAGTATTGATCTCCTGCAGTGACACGGATCGGGTGCACTGAACCTGGACGCCCTCCTGTAGCTTTTCCCTCTGTTGCAGCACTGTGGGCGTGTTGCCCCATCGGTGTCCCTGCTTTTCTTATTCCCCCTTTATGCCGCCTGTCCAACAGTCACGCGTAATGGGACAAGTAGCTCGCTAACCCCATTGGGTTAGACAGATTTTCTAACGGAAAATGCCAGATTAGGTCTGTGTGCTCTGCCGTCAGGATTACCAAATGTGTCCGAGCAGCATTATTTGTCTATGTGATAGCTGGCCTTTAATTAATAAACTCTGATGATGAACGTGCTGTAAAAGACAAGTGAAACATTACTTTGTTTGTTTATGTGTGATGGTGATTTCACGCTTTGCTAACCGATTCCCTAAAAATAGCGGAGTATCCCACGCAGAAAAAGCTTAGTGGAGTATATATGCTTCACTAAATTTTTGTCCGACCTAGCCGATCCCTTATATACAACAGAGTAAATTTTTTCATTTGCATTTCATTTTTGCCACCGAAACACATTTCTTTACTTCTTTATTTTCCTCAATGACATTGGAGTACATAATTCACCAATTCTTCGCCAAAAGAGCAAGACCAAAGAAAACAAGAATCACAATTAGACATTTTAAAAGATATCCAATTTCCCCAACTACTCCCACTAGTTGGATTAATATCTTCTCTATGCCTTCATTTTGATCTGCGGCTTCTCGAGTTTGAACACTTCTTTCTTCTTCGATTTTAAAGAAGTAGATGTTGCTTCGCATCTAATCTCATCTCTAGCTTCGGTTCTAGCAACGAGTGCACGAACATCTATCAATTTTCGTGCTATTAATAGGTCGATGTATTCTTCCCAATACAAAAACTTGCATCCATCCTACACACAAATTTCAGCAGACAATGAGCTACCGAAATTGCGCCGAATCCGGTGAACAACTGAATCAAAACAAGCACATACCCCATCATTTGTGCACTTGAAGAACACCCATCTGAGATGTTGCGGTGTGGTAGAAACTCGGCGCACCACCTGTCGCGTGCAGTTATCGCACTGTATGACCGGCAACGGCGAGCCGGCAAGCCGCTGGGCCAGCACCGAGCCTGGGTGAAGGGCGGACGTGTATTTGCCGGTGAACCGCCGAGGGAGGAGATTTGAGTGGCTAGAGACGGAGCCGGTACCTGCATGCGACACGGAGGCGTTCCCGGGGATGTGCGGTCCGCTTCCCGGCCAATCCATGGCAAGGCGCAGCCGTTGGCGGCCGAAAACACCAAATCCGGCAGCGGCGGGAGTAGCCGCAGATCCACCGATTCTTTGTCGGCGATGGGACGAGGAGGCACAAATTGAAGTGGTAGAGGACAGCGACGGAGCGTACGGTGCGTCCGCGGCGGCGGGCGGGTGACGACGGGGGGTAGGGGTTGGCGCTGGCACAGATGCGGCGCGGGAGGGGTGGGGGAGGCAGTTGAGTAGAGGCGCGGCTTTTACTCATTCGCTGAGCGGTGGAGTAAATATAAGGAGAAAGTTAGGACCAGAGTAAAAAATATACTCTCTTACGGCGGATTGAGGATCGGGTAGATGCGGGTTAGAGGAGTAAAAGACCAAGTCCACACTTTCCGGTCCTGTTCGATCTTAACCAGCCTGATGGCACAAGCCACGGCCTGTGAAAAGTATAGTACTAGATGAGTAGGGCAAGTTATTGAACGGACTGTGCGTTTAAACTGTATATAAACATTGTGATTTTTATTTAAGTAGAGGTGGTACCCGTGTCCTCCCACTGCACCGATCGATGCAAGCCATCAACACTGAAATCTTCAGCATGTATCAGGAGGACGCAGCTTCGGTGTCTTCAAGGCACCTGCTTTTGGGTCACTGACATGTGGGCTAGCCACCTCTTAGGCTTACATGTTATGGATACAAAGGCAGGTGTTTTAAGGCACCGAAGCATAGTCTGTATCAGGATGCGGAAAACATTTTGTCTTGATCTACCTAAATTTTTGATCACTTTAAGGTTTCTTCACCTAAGTTCCTGCTCACTTCATCAAAGATACTGCACCAACAGCACTACAGCAACCAACCAATACGTCCACCCATGCGATCTACAGTACTATAGAGCAGTGGAGCACTTTTTTTTTGAACATAGACGCTAGCAGCGTCCGGCTTTAACTTAATAAAGCCACCAGGCAGAATCTTCACATACAGTCTTACAAACCAGAAATAACAAGTCCAGCGAGCCCATGGCTCAAGATAAAACTAAGTAGCATACAACCACAAGCTCGAAACACAAAAGCGGAGTATCAAGGCCATAGCTAGCAGCACGAGTAGGATCATGGGGCAGCCATCGTCCCGTGCCGCGCCTTCATCATGGATGACTTGATCAGCTCCATGGCCTCGTTCATGCGCTCGATGTCACGCTTCTTCCCCAGTGGAGCCCAGACCTGAAGGAAAATGTGGCATTTGAAGATAATATCAGCGGGGTGGGTCGGGAATTTGTGTTCAATCGTAATTTTGTTACGAACCGTCCAAAGGGACCAAAGAAGCGCCCCAACGCATCTCCAAACTATCCTAGCAGTGGAGCACTTTCCTGCAGCGAATTATTAGCAAAGATTGCCCAGGATCCCAGCTCGTGTGTCTGGCCCGTGTCCTATCCTGCAAGTGCCCCGAGCTTTGCACCAGTTGCATGGTGAGATGATGGCGTGATCCCTGCATGCTGCAACCGCAACACTCCCTTTGCATGGGCTGATGGAAATGATCTCTAGCTAGCTGCGGGAGATAAGGAATTTGCAGCCTCGGCACGCACCTTTGCTCCATGAGCTTTTCTACGATTCGGAGCTGCAAATCCACGTGAGTAGCGCCTCCCAAAAAATGACACATCACATGAGATTCCGTTCCCTCTAGCTTCTAACCTAGGCCGCTTCATGGCTAGGTGCATTGCTAGGTTCACCTATCCGGCTCCAAGACCTTGCAAGCATTTGCATACCACAGTCCACGGGAAGCAACAAGCTTCTTACTGGACATCTTTAGTCTTTCGTCTAGACTTATAAATAGCAGCCGGCTATGTGCTCATCAGCGGGGTAGGTTAGACAAGTGAGGTGTGGTCCACGGGAGATGAGCGGAGTCATAGCAAGTTTGGTTGGTTGTCAACTGGAGTTCTCCTCAAACCACTTCAGTAGCTAGCTAGCTTAACTATGTCTCAGTGCATTGACACTTTTGTAAGTGTGCGCAGTGAGCTTGACAGCTGTGCATAGTGAAGTGTTTGGGAGAACTCTGGGTGGCAATCAACAGTTTCAGTAGGTTTGAGAGTGCTTGTGTTTTAATTATACTGGTAGGCCATGTATGAAATCCACATATATAGATGATGATTGTTAGGTGAGAATTCATCGAGTTTGGCCTCGTCGGGAGTTCCCTTCAAGCACTTCAGGAAGCATCTTTTGTAGGGCATTTCTGAAGTGTTTGGGGGAACTCTTGTTGTCACCAAGCATTTAGTAAACATATATACGGGCCACGTACCATAACAGAGATGTATTATAATATAATGGGAAACCAACTTTGGTATTACCGGGAGTTCCCTTCAAGCACTTTACGGAGCACCTCGCCAAGGTATTATGTGAAGTGCTTGGGGGAACTCTCGATGTGACCAAGCATTTAGCGGATATTGCAGGTTATATACCGCTAGAGATGTTCTGATGACAAGTCACGTTTGGTACTACCTAGAGTTCCTTTCAAGCACTTCATGAAGCATCTTTATGAGGGCTTATGTGAAGTGTTTGGAGGAACTACTGGTTTCACCAAGCATTTACTAGATGCTAGCCACATAGGATAAGACAGATGCACTAATAGCAAACCACATTCGGTATCACCGGGAGTTCCCTTCAAGAATTTCATGAAGCTCCCTTTTGAGGTATTATCTGAAGTGTTAGGGGGAATTCGCGGTTAGACCAAACATTTAGCCGACATTACATGTCATAAACCACAAGGCAAATATTGATGGGGAATCACGTTTGGTATTACCAGGAGTTCCCTGCAAGCACTTTACGAAGAACCTTTCCAAGGGCTTATGTGAAGTGTTTGGGGGAACTCTCGGTGTGACCCAGCATTTACTAGATACTGGTCATAAATGACAAGAGTTGTACTAGTGGTGAATCATGTTTGATATTACCACGAGTTCCCTGCAAGCACTTCACGAGGCATTATTTCATGCCATTGTGAATTATTTCGAGAAACTCTCGGTGTAACCAAGCATTTTTTAGATGCTGGTCATAAACGACAAGAGTTGTACTGGCGGCGAATCATGGTTGGTATTACCATGAGTTCACTGCAAGCACTTCACGAGGCATTATTTCAAAATGCCATTGTGAATTATTTCGGGAAACTCTCGGTGCCACCACGCTTTACTCAATGCCTGCCAAGAACCCAAAGGGATGATCAATACGAATCATGTTTGATTTACCATGGATTCCCTGCAAGCACTTCACGAGGCCTTATTCCAAACACCATTGTGAAGTGTTTGAGGAATCAACGTTGCCACCAAGTATTACTCAATGCGAGCAAGAACTTGAAGAGATGATCAAACAAAGCATGTTTGGTTTTACAATGGTTTCCCTACAAGCACTTCACGAGGCACAATTTCAAACGCACTTGGGGGAACTCTTGGTTCCGCCAAGCTTAAATCAATTAAGGTCAAGAACCTAAAGAGACAATCAATATATGCAAGTAATGTTTGGTTTTACCAAGCATTTTTTCAAACATTTCAGGAGGGGCTATTACGAGGCCTAGTGTAAAGCATGGCAGGAATTAATTATAGGAATCACCGACACATCCTAAACGTATCTATAATTAAAAAAATCATTCCATAATCTTATTGAATATGTATTGTTCTTTCATTTATTTGGACTAACATATTGAGGAAGTGCCAGAGTGCCAGTTGTTTTTTGTATCTTCTGTTACAGAAAATAGGTATTTTTGGAAGTACGGAAATTTTGAGAAAATTGAAGGGACATTTTTAGTCATAAGAGGACTGGTGCCAACACATGGGGCCAAGGGGATCCCATAGGGCCCAAAACCTTTGGGCCCCACATGCCACCGAGCCTTCTTGAGAAAGGCTCTCCCTCACATGTCACTCATCCCAAGCCCAGTGGCGGCGCCAGGATGATAAACCTATGGGGTCGGAGTGATTATTATCACAGATTTTACCTGGCCTCTAGTTGTTTTGTATGAATACACATGTGTATCGAAGGTTTGCTAATAAGCTGTGGGGTCACCCCACAACTATAATGTTGATTCACTGCTGCCCAAGCCTCTCTTGTTGGAAATATGCCCTAGTGACAATAATAAAAGTATTATTTATTTCCGAGTTTATGGGTAATATTTATATTCTATGTTGTAACCGCTATTGTTCTCAAGTCTGCGAAAGCCAAGAGGCTAAGAGAAAACTCATGTGCACGTGTAGAGTTATAAACGGTAAAATAGATTCCTAGTCTTGCCTCTAGTACTAGCTCAAGTATTACATGATGGTTCTGTTTTCCTGATCATGGGCATGCGTTAAGTGTAAAGATGATGTTAGCAACATTGAGGGCACGATGTTAGAAGAACACTCGTGTTGAATTTACCCAAATAGTGTGTTATACTAAAAGATGACATTACGTAACAAGTCTATAGTCCATAACACAGAGAAAGTTAACGTAATTTTGTAAATAGATGGGGTTTGAATGAAAAAAATGCACAAGAATAGTGCGAGTTACTTTCAAAAATAGTCAGGGGGTAAAATTAAAATGGTGGGGGCCTATCAGCAAAATTGCAACCATGTTTAGAGCATCACCAGCTCGACAAACAACAACGACATGGCTGCCAGCGGGCACGCTGTGATTGGTCGATGACCTTTTTGTCATATGCGTGCCAAGTTTATGCACCAAAACGTAGCATGCGCTCCAACTTTGTGACTTGTATGGTATATAACTCTTTTAGATGAGACATTGCCTTTGTGTCACCGCCACTTCATTCATGATGATTGATGAGAGCAGAAGGAAACGCCAAAAAGAGAAGAGAGAGTTGCGCCAAGCGAAGCGCACGGGCTCAGCGGCCCAGGAAGCATGATACAACCCAAGTCAAGCCCGTGAATGGAGAAGTGACCAAGTCAGCAAGAGCGCACAATTAAATAGTTGTTGGTAGAATTGTGTAAAGAAATGTGATGGTCCGACCCCTCGTCTCTTACCTATATGCCCGGGCAGATGGCGCGGATTGGTCATGAAAATGTGATCCGACCGAACCTCTGAAACCACCCCTATGCATCTCGGTTGTCATGTACTCCATACACAACCCATAACTGGGGTGGACATGGCGAGGCCCAGACATTTCTGGACACGTTCTCCATGTCAAATCCGACCCATGCTAGCCCACCCTACCCCACAAATACCTCCTCACTATCAACATCCGAACGAAACCCTAGCCACTTCCCACTCCACTCCACTCCACTCCACCCCAAGACCGCTCTGACCCCCCTCCTCTCTAGTGATCTCCGCACTTCTCCAACATGACGGGAAGCAGCCAGTCAGTATATTTTTTTATAGACTTGATCAAAGTTAAAGAAGTTTGATGTAGGACAAACCTATAACTTTAATTAAACTGGAACATATTGAATCGCAAAGGGTCACGTGCCTTTTCATCACGCCATTCAATTTCATAGGGTTGTAATATATAGGCTGTCAATTCTAGATTGTATCATGGGCGGGCCACCTTTTTTCTCAATGTTTGTTATTTTTGTTAGCTTGGTTTGTTCTATTAATTGATTTGTAGTTCCGAACTGAGATGGGCTTCACATATGCATGCTTCTATTTTCGGGGCATGTAATCAATTCACATAACTATGTCTATGCAATCACGTGGGTTGATCAGACGTGTTGCCAGTAATTCCTGTTTGCCGCTCATTGCGATGAGATGTCGGGCAATCACACAACAAAACTGATGTGCAGACGATGCATAGCCTGTACGACAACTGAACGATGGCCAATCGAGCCGTCTGCCGCACTTTGGTGATATGCATGTACAAATTGATCTACGATGTCGTGTAGAAATCGCCCGCACAACATCTTGTGCATAGCAGTGCTCATCACAAAGGACAGTTAAGCCAGCCCAACTAGTGTTACTATCTCACGGTTTTGGGAAGGTTCTGGATATAGTTTTTTGGGTTTAGAAAGGTTATAGAAGGTTCATCTCCGGTTTTTTGTTCTTCTTCCTTTTTTGTTTTCTCTGCCGATATTTACAGGGCTTTTTTTTCACTTTTTCTTGTTTTAGTTTTATCTTTTATTTTAAAAATCTTTGCAGTTTTTTAATTTTTTCTCAAATTGAAAAAATGTTTAAATGTCCATCCCTTTATAACATGTTCACGAAAGTCTTGAAAAAAGTGCTCGCAAGCATTTTTAAAAAATTCACATAGAAGTGTTCGTAGATTTAGATATTTAAAAAAAAAATCTCAAAATTTCATGTAATTTTTTTTGAAAGATGGTCACATGCTTTTTCCTAAAACTGTCCATGTTGTTTTATTTGTAAAAACCAAAATAAACCGAAAGGAAAAGAGAAAGTATTTAAACCTGATACTACAGGCGACCGGCCCAATACCGAAAGAGGCTTTCGCCCCGCTTTATAAATAAGGGTTAATTATCCTTTTGCCCTCAGTGGTGTCCATGTACTCAGTTTTGCCCTTAGATGCGAATTGTGCTCAGTTTTGCCCCTAGTCCGTGCGCACCGACTCGTTCCGTGAACTCTGCCGTCTCCGTCAGGTCAACCTTTTGACTCGGCCCTTACAGGTGGGACCAGGCGGCAGAGACGCCCAATTCTATTCAGACCGTTGCACGCGTGGCTTGTGGGACCCAGCATAGAGCCGTTGAGCAGAGAGCCGTTGCGGGTGTGCTATATAAGCGGGCGACAGACAGCGGCGGTGACCATGGCGACAGAGAGCACGGCGGTGACCACGGCGCGCGCGCGCGAGAGAGAGAGAGGGAGAGAGAGAGAGAGAGAGAGAGAGAGAGAGAGCACGGCAGTGGGAAGCTAGCTGTGGAGGGTGCGGCGGTGTTGAGATCCCCTTCGGCTCCGAGCTCCATGTCTTCCTCAAGCTCCCGCGCCACCTCGCGGATGCAGAGCCGAGCGCGTGTGGACATGCCTGTCTTCGTCTATCCGCGGTGTCGGGCGGGCGTTGATCGGAGGGTTTCTCACACACCGAGGAACCAGAATCGTCTGTTCTACGTGTGCAGCGAGAATGGGGTAAGAATTGGGGCAATTGCACCATTTTCGTGGTCGGGATCTTTGAGCAATTGGTTGATCTGTTTGGTGTTCATGAAGGAAATATGCCCTAGAGGCAATAATAAAGTTGTTATTTATATTTCCTTATATCATGATAAATGTTTATTATTCATGCTAGAATTGTATTAACCGGAAACTTAGTACATGTGTGAATACATAGACAAACAGAGTGTCACTAGTATGCCTCTACTTGACTAGCTCGCTGAATCAAAGATGGTTAAGTTTCCTAGTCATAGACATGAGTTGTCATTTGATTAACGGGATCACATCATTAGAGAATGATGTGATTGACTTGACCCATTCCGTTAGCTTAGCACTTGATCGTTTAGTATGTTGCTATTGCTTTCTTCATGACTTATACATGTTCCTATGACTATGAGATTATGCAACTCCCGTTTACCGGAGGAACACTTTGTGTGCTACCAAACGTCACAACGTAACTGGGTGATTATAAAGATGCTCTACAGGTGTCTCCGATGGTGTTTTTTGAGTTGGCATAGATCGACATTAGGATTTGTCACTCCGATTGTCGGAGAGGTATCTCTGGTCCCTCTCGGTAATGCACATCACTATAAGCCTTGCAAGCAATGTAACTAATGAGTTAGTTACGGGATGATGTATTACGGAACGAGTAAATATACTTGCCGGTAACGAGATTGAACTAGGTATTGAGATACCGACGATCGAATCTCGGGCAAGTAACATACCGATGACAAAGGGAACAACGTATGTTGTTATGCAGTTTGACCGATAAAGATCTTCGTACAATATGTAGGAACCAATATGAGCATCCAGGTTCCACTATTGGTTATTGACCGGAGATGAGTCTCGGTCATGTCTACATATAAAGTTCTCGAACCCGTAGGGTCCGCACGCTTAACGTTCGGTGACGATCGGTATTATGAGTTTATGTGTTTTGATGTACCGAAGATAGTTTAGAGTCCTAGATGTGATCATGGACATGACGTGGAGTCTCGAAATGGTCGAGACATAAAGATTGATATATTGGATGACTATATTCGGACACCAGATGAGTTTCGGGGGTCACCATAATTATCGGAGTGCCGGGGGGGGGGGGGTTATCGGAAACCCTGGGGGAACTAATGGGCCAGCATGGGCCTTGTGAGAGAGAGAGGGGGGCTTAGGGCTGCCCCCCCCTTGAGGAGTCCGAATTGGACAAGGAGGGGGGGCGCCCCTCTTTCCCCCCTCGCTCCCTCTTCTTCCTTCCCCCTTCCCCCTCCTAGTTGGACTAGGAAAGGGGGAGTCCTACTCCTACTAGGAGGAGGACTCCTCCCCTCCTTGGCGCGCCCTAGGGCCAGCCAGCCTCCCACTTGCTCCTTTATAGACGGGGGCAAGAGGGCACCCTAGAACACACAACAGACATTGTCTTAGCCGTGTGCGGTGTCCCCTCCACCATAATCCACCTCGGTCATATCGTTGCAGTGCTTAGGCGAAGCCCTCGCCGGTAGCTTCATCATCATCGTCATCATGCCGTCGTGCTGACGAAGCTCTCCCTCGACACTTAGCTGGATCGAGAGTTCGTGGGACGTCACCGAGCCGAACGTGTGCAGATCACGGAGGTGCCGTACTTTCGGTACTAGGATCGGTCGGATCGTGAAGATGTACGACTCATCAACCGCGTTGTCATAACACTTCCGCTTACGGTCTACGAGGGTACGTGGACTACACTCTCCCCTCTCGTTGCTATGCATCACCATGATCTTGCGTGTGCGTAGAATTTTTTTTGAAATTACTGTGTTCCCCAACAGTGGCATCCGAGCCAGGTCTATGCGTAGATGTTATATGCACGAGTAGAACACAAGTGACTTGTGGGCGATAATAGTCATACTGCTTACCAGCATGTCATACTTTGATTCGGCGGTATTGTTGGATGAAGCGGCCCGCACCGACATTACGCGTACGCTTACGCGAGACTGGTTCTACCGACGTGCTTCGCACACAGGTGGCTGGCGGGTGTCAGTTTCTCCATCTTTAGTTGAATCCAGTGTGGCTATGCCTGGTCCTTGTTGAAGGTTAAAACATCACATACTTGACGAAAAATCGTTGTGGTTTTGATGCGTAGGTGCTACCTCTTGAGCACTGCGTTGGTTTTCCCTTGAAGAGGAAAGGGTGATGCAGCAAAGTAGCGTAAGTATTTCCCTCCGTTTTTGAGAACCAAGGTATCAATCCAGTAGGAGGCCACGCACGAGTCCCTCGCACCTACACAAACAAATAAATCCTCGCAACCAACGCGATAAGGGGTTGTCAATCCCTACACGGTCACTTACGAGAGTGAGATCTGATAGATATGATAGAATAATATTTTTGGTATTTTTATGATAAAGATGCAAAGTAAAATAAAAGCAAAATAAAAGGCAACGGAAATAGCTAAGTGTTGGAAGATTAATATGATGGAAAATAGACCCGGGGGCCATAGGTTTCATAGTGGCTTCTCTCGAGAGCATAAGTATTTACGGTGGGTGAACAAATTACTGTTGAGCAATTGACAGAATTGAGCATAGTTATGAGAATATCTAGGTATGATCATGTATATAGGCATCATGTACGAGACAAGTAGACCGACTCCTGCCTGCATCTACTACTATTATTCCACACATCGACCGCTATCCAGCATGCATCTAGAGTATTAAGTTCATAAGAACAGAGTAACGCTTTAAGCAAGATGACATGATGTAGAGGGATAAACTCATGCAATATGATATAAACCCCATCTTGTTATCCTCGATGGCAACAATACAATACGTGCCTTGCTGCCCCTACTGTCACTGGGAAAGGACACCACGAGATTGAACCCAAAGCTAAGCACTTCTCCCATTGCAAGAAAGATCAATCTAGTAGGCCAAACCAAACTGATAATTCGAAGAGACTTGCAAAGATAACAAATCATACATAAAAGAATTCAGAAGATTCAAATGTTGTTCATAGATAAACTTGATCATAAACCCACAATTCATCGGTCTCAACAAACACACCGCAAAAGAAGATTACATCGAATAGATCTCCACGAGAGAGGGGGAGAACATTGTATTGAGATCCAAAAAGAGAGAAGAAGCCATCTAGTTAATAACTATGGGCCCCGAAGGTCTGAGGTAAACTACTCACACATCATCGGAGAGGCTATGGTGTTGATGTAGAAGCCCTCCGTGATCGATTCCCCCTCCGGCGGAGCTCCGGAACAGGCCCCAAGATGGGATCTCACGGGTACAGAAAGTTGCGGCAGTGCAATTAGGTTTTTGGCTCCGTATCTGGTAGTTTGGGGGTACGTAGGTATATATAGGAGGAAGGAGTACGTCGGTGGAGAAACAGGGGGCCCACGAGGGTGGAGGGCGCGCCTGGGGGGGGGGGGGGTAGGCGCGCCCCCCTACCTCGTGCCTTCCTGGTTGATTTCTTGACGTAGGGTCCAAGTCCCCTGGATCACGTTCGTTCTAGAAATCACGTTCTCGAAGGTTTCATTCCGTTTGGACTCCATTTGATATTCTTTTTTCTGTGAAACTCTGAAATAGGCAAAAAACAGCAATTCTGGGCTGGGCCTCCGGTTAATAGGTTAGTCCCAAAAATAATATAAAAGTGTATAATAAAGCCCAATAATGTCCAAAACAGAATATAATATAGCATGGAACAATAAAAAATTATAGATACGTTGGAGACGTATCAAGCATCCCCAAGCTTAATTCCTGCTCGTCCTCGAGTAGGTAAATGATAAAAACAAATTTTTTGATGTGGAATGCTACTTGGCATAATTTCAACATAATCCTTCTTATTGTGGCATGAATGTTCAGATTTGATTTGATTCAAGATAAAAAGTTTAATGTTGACATAAAAACAATAATACTTCAAGCATACTAACTAAGCAATTATGTCTTATCAAAATAACATAGCCAAAGCAAGTTATCCCTACAAAATCATATAGTCTGGCTATGCTCCATCTTCCCCACACAAAATATTCATATCATGTACGACCCCGATTTTGGCCAAGCAATTGGTTCATACTTTTAACGCGCTTCAGCCTTTTCAACTCTTACGCAATACATGAGCGCAAGCCATGGATATAGCACTATGGTGGAATAAGGTATAATGGTAGGGGTTATGTGGGAAGACAAAAAAGGAGAAAGTCTCACATCAACGAGGCTAATCAATGGGCTATGGAGATGCCCATCAATTGATGTTAATGCGAGGAGTAGGGATTGCCATGTAACGGATGCACTAGAGCTATAAGTGTATGAAAGCTCAAAAAGAAAACTAAGTGGGTGTGCATCCAACTTGCTTGCTCACGAAGACCTCGGGCATTTGAGGAAGCCCCTCATTGGAATATACAAGCCAAGTTCTATAATGAAATTTCCCACTAGTATATGAAAGTGACAAAATGAGAGACTTGATACGTCTCCAACGTATCTATAATTTTTGATTGCTCCATGCTATATTATCTTCTGTTTTGGACATTATTGGGCTTTATTATTCACTTTTATATTATTTTTGGAACTAACCTATTAACCGGAGGCCTAGCCGAGAATTGCTGTTTTTTTGCCTATTTTAGAGTTTCGCAGAAAAAGAATATCAAACGGAGTCCAAACGGAATGAAACCTTCGGGAACATGATTTTCGGAACGAACATGATCCAGAGGACTTGGACCCTACGTCAAGAAATCAAGCAGGAAGCCACGAGGTAGGGGGTGCGCCTACCCCCCAGGCGCGCCCTCCACCCTCGTGGGCCCCACGTTGCTCCACCGACGTACTCCTTCCACCTATATATACCTACGTGCCCCCAAACGATCAGATACGGAGCCAAAAAAACCTAATTCCACCGCCGCAACCTTCTGTACCCACGAGATCCCATCTTGGGGCCTGTTCCGGAGCTCCGCCGGAGGGGGCATCGATCACGGAGGGCTTCTACATCAACACCATAGCCTCTCCGATGAAGTGTGAGTAGTTTACCTTAGACCTTCGGGTCCATAGTTATTAGCTAGATGGCTTCTTCTCTCTTTTTGGATCTCAATACAATGTTCTCCCCCTCTCTCGTGGAGATCTATTTGATGTAATCTTCTTTTGCGGTGTATTTGTTGAGACCGATGAAATGTGGGTTTATGATCAAGTTTATCTTGAACAATATTTGAATCTTGTGAATTCTTTTATGTATGATTGGTTATCTTTGCAAGTCTCTTCGAATTATCAGTTTGGTTTGGCCTACTAGATTGATCTTTCTTGCAATGGGAGAAGTGCTTAGCTTTGGGTTCAATCTTGCGGTGTCCTTTCCCAGTGACAGTAGGGGCAGCAAGGCACGTATTGTATTGTTGCCATCGAGGATAACAAGATGGGGTTTTTATCATATTGCATGAATTTATCCCTCTACATCATGTCATCTTGCTTAAGGCGTTACTCTGTTCTTATGAACTTAATACTCTAGATGCATGCTGGATAGCGGTCGATGTGTGGAGTAATAGTAGTAGATGCAGGCAGGAGTCGGTCTACTTGTCTCGGACGTGATGCCTATATACATGATCATACCTAGATATTCTCATAACTATGCTCAATTCTGTCAATTGCTCAATAGTAATTTGTTCACCCACCGTAAAATACTTATGCTCTTGAGAGAAGCCACTAGTGAAACCTATGGCCCCCGGGTCTATTTTCTATCATATTATTCTCCCGACAACAAGCTATTTCTGGAGCCGTTTTTATTTTGTTTACTTTACTTTGCATCTTTATCACAAAAATACCAAAAATATTATCCTATCATATCTATCAGATCTCACTCTCGTAAGTGACCGTGTAGGGATTGACAACCCCTTATCGCGTTGGTTGCGAGGATTTATTTGTTTGTGTAGGTGCGAGGGACTTGCGTGTAGCCTCCTACTGGATTGATACCTTGGTTCTCAAAAACTGAGGGAAATACTTACGCTACTTTGTTGCATCACCCTTTCCTCTTCAAGGGAAAACCAACGCAGTGCTCAAGAGGTAGCAAGAAGGATTTCTGGCGCCGTTGCCGGGGAGGTCTACGCAAAAGTCAACATACCAAGTACCCATCACAAACCCTTATCTCCCGCATTACATTATTTGCCATTTGCCTCTCGTTTTCCTCTCCCCCACTTCACCCTCGTCGTTTTATTCGCCCTCTCTTTTTCGTTCGCCTCTTTTTCGCTTGCTTCTTGTTTGCTCGTGTGTTGGATTGCTAGTTTGTCACGATGGCTCTACCTAGATTTGGTGATCTTCACCTTAAAAGGTTAGAAGAGATCGAAAGCAACGTCAGGAGTTTTATGGTTTTGCAATTTGAGCATAATAATTTCTTCAGAAACGAGCTTAAGGAACAAAAAAGCTTTATGAGTTATATGAATAAAGAGCTCGATGATATGTCTAAAGAATTTGATGGTTTGAGATCCCAAATTGCTCGTCATGAGAAGTTGATAGCTGAAATATCGGATAAGCAGGCCACCTTAGTTAATAAGATGGCCGCTAAACCGGAGAACTTTGAAAATAAAGATGAAGATCTAAAGTTATTGATGTGTCCCCTATTAAATCTTTGTTTTGCAATATGAATCTTGATAATGATGGGACTGAATATGATCCACCTTTGCCTAGAAGGCGTTCCAAAAATTCGGAGTTTTTAGATCTTGATGCTAAAATTGATAAAAGTGGGATTGAAGAAATCAAAACATTAGATGTTAATAAACCCACTATTTTGGATTTCAAGGAATTTAATTATGATAATTGATCTTTGATAGATTGTATTTCCTTGTTGCAATCCGTGCTAAATTCTCCTCATGCTTATAGTCAAAATAAAGCTTTTACAAACATATTGTTGATGCTTTGATGCAATCTTATGAAGAAAAACTTGAGTTGGAAGTTTCTATTCCTAGAAAACTCTATGATGAGTGGGAACCTACTATTAAAATTAAAATTAAAGATCATGAATGCTATGCTTTGTGTGATTTGGGTGCTAGTGTTTCCACGATTCCAAAAACTTTGTGCGATTTGCTAGGTTTTCGTGATTTTGATGATTGCTCTTTAAACTTGCACCTTGCGGATTCCACTATTAAGAAACCTATGGCAAGAATTAATGATGTTCTTATTGTTGCAAATAGGAATTATGTGCCCGTAGATTTTATCGTTCTTGACATAGATTGCAATCCTTCATGTCCTATTATTCTTGGTAGACCTTTCCTTAGAACGATTGGTGCAATTATTGATATGAAGGAAGGGAATATTAGATTCCAATTTCCATTAAAGAAAGGCATGGAACACTTACCTAGGAAGAAAATAAAGTTACCATATGAATCTATCATGAGAGCCACTTATGGATTGCCTACCAAAGATGGCAATACCTAGATCTATCCTTGCTTTTATACCTAGCTAGGGGCGTTAAACGATAGCGCTTGTTGGGAGGCAACCCAATTATATTTTTTGCTTTTTGCTTTTTGCTTCTGTTTAGGAATAAATATTTGTTCTAGCCTCTGGTTAGATTTTTTATGTTTTAATTAGTGTTTGTGCCAAGTTAAACCTATAGGATCTTCTTGGATGATAGTTATTTGATCTTGCAGAAAATTCCAGAAACTTTCTGTTCACGAAAATAATTGTTAAAAATCATCAGACCGTGATAAAATATTGATTCCAATTGCTGCTGATCAATAAACAATTTTTCTAGGTCTTCCTATTTTGTCTGGTTTTTTGGAGTTCCAGAAGTTTGCGTTAGTTACAGATTACTACAGACTGTTCTGTTTTTGACAGATTCTGTTTTTCATGTGTTGTTTGCTTATTTTGATGAATCTATGGCTAGTAAAAGAGTTTATAAACCATAGAGAAGTTGGAATACAGTAGGTTTAACACCAATATAAATAAAGAATGAGTTCATTACAGTACCTTGAAGTGGTCTTTTGTTTTCTTTCGCTAACGGAGCTCACGAGATTTTCTGGTGAGTTTTGTGTTGTGAAGTTTTCAAGTTTTGGTTGAAAGATTTGATGGATTATGGAACAAGGAGTGGCAAGAGCCTAAGCTTGTGGATGCCCATGGCACCCCCAAGATAATCTAAGGACACCAAAAAGCCAAAGCTTGGGGATGCCCCGGAAGGCATCCCCTCTTTCGTCTACTTCCATCGGTAACTTTACTTGGAGCTATATTTTTATTCACCACATGATATGTGTTTTGCTTGGAGCGTCTTGTATGATTTGAGTCTTTGCTTTTTAGTTTACCACAATCATCCTTGCTGTACACACCTTTTGAGAGAGACACACATGATTCGGAAATTATTAGAATACTCTATGTGCTTCACTTATATCTCTTGAGTTATATATATCGCTTTTGCTCTAGTGCTTCACTTATATCTTTTAGAGCACGGTGGTGGATTTGTTTTATAGGAACTATTGATCTCTCATGCTTCACTTAGATTATTTTGAGAGTCTTAAATAGCATGGTAATTTTCTTAAATAATCCTAATATGCTAGGTATTCAAGAATAGTAAAAGCTTTCTTATGAGTGTGTTCAATACTAAGAGAAGTTTGATGCTTGATGATTGTTTTGAGACATGGAGGTAGTGATATCAAAGTTGTGCTAGTTGAGTAGTTGTGAATTTGAGAAATACTTGTGTTGAAGTTTGCAAGTCCCGTAGCATGCACGTATGGTAAACGTTATGTAACAAATTTGAAACATGAGGTGTTTTTGATTGTCCTCCTTATGAGTGGCGGTCGGGGACGAGCGATGGTCTTTTCCTACCAATCTATCCCCCTAGGAGCATGCGCGTAGTGCTTGGTTTTTGATGACTTGTAGATTTTTGCAATAAGTATGTGAGTTCTTTATGACTAATGTTGAGTCCATGGATTATACGCACTCCCACCTTTCCATCATTGCTAGCCTCTTCGGTACCGTGCATTGCCCTTTCTCACATTAAGAGTTGGTGCAAACTTCGCCGGTGCATCCAAACCCCGTGATATGGTACGCTCTTTCACACATAAACCTCCTTATATCTTCCTCAAAACAGCCACCATACCTACCTATTATGGCATTTTCATAGCCATTCCGAGATATATTGCCATGCAACTTTCCACCATTCCGTTTATCATGACACGTTCATCATTGTCATATTGCTTTGCATAATCATGTAGTTGACATAGTATTTGTGGCAAAGCCACCGTTCATAATTCTTTCATACATGTCACTCTTGGTTCATTGCATATCCTGGTACACCGCCGGAGGCATTCATATAGAGTCATACTTTGTTCTAGTATCGAGTTGTAATCATTGAGTTGTAAATAAATAGAAGTGTGATGATCATCATTTTCTAGAGCATTGTCCCAAGTGAGGAATAAAAAAAAGAGAGAGAAAGGCCATAAAAAAAGAGAAGGACCAAAAAAATGAGAGAAAAAGAGAGAAGGGACAATGTTACTATCCTTTTACCACACTTGTGCTTCAAAGTAGCACCATAATCTTCATGATAGAGAGTCTCTTGTTTTGTCACTTTCATATACTAGTGGGAATTTTTCATTATAGAACTTGGCTTGTATATTCCAACAATGGGCTTCCTCAAGTGCCCTAGGTCTTCGTGAGCAAGCAAGTTGGATGCACACCCACTTAGTTTCTTTTGTTGAGCTTTCATATATTTATAGCTCTAGTGCATCCGTTGCATGGCAATCCCTACTCCTTGCATTAACATCAATCGATGGGCATCTCCATAGCTCATTGATTAGCCTCGTTGATGTGAGACTTTCTCCTTTTTTGTCTTCTCCACATAACCCCCATCATCATATTCTATTCCACCCATAGTGCTATATCCATGGCTCACGCTCATGTATTGCGTGAAGGTTGAAAAGTTTGAGATTACTAAAGTATGAAACAATTGCTTGGCTTGTCATCGGGGTTGTGCATGATGAGAGCATTCTTGTGTGACGAAAATGGAGCATGACTAAGCTATATGATTTTGTAGGGATGAACTTTCTTTGGCCATGTTATTTTGAGAGGACATAATTGCTTAGTTAGTATGCTTGAAGTATTATTATTTTTATGTCAATATTGAACTTTTATCTTGAATCTTTCGGATCTGAATATTCATACCACAATTAAGAAGAATTACATTGAAATTATGCCAAGTAGCATTCCACATCAAAAATTTTGTTTTTATCATTTACCTACTCGAGGACGAGCAGGAATTAAGCTTGGGGATGCTTGATATGTCTCCAACGTATCTATAATTTTTGATTGCTCCATGCTATATTATCTTCTGTTTTGGACATTATTGGGCTTTATTATTCACTTTTATATTATTTTTGGAACTAACCTATTAACCGGAGGCCCAGCCCAGAATTGCTGTTTTTTGCCTATTTCAGAGTTTCGCAAAAAAAGAATATCAAACGGAGTCCAAACGGAATGAAACCTTCGGGAACGTGATTTTCGGAACGAACATGATCCAGAGGACTTGCACCCTACGTCAAGAAATTGATACGTCCATTTTGCATCATGCTTTTATATTGATATTTATGGCATTATGGGCTGTTATTACACATTATGTCACAATACTTATGCCTATTCTCTCTTATTTTACAAGGTTTACATAAGGAGGGAGAATGCCGGCAGCTAGAATTCTGGGCTGGAAAAGGAGCAAATATTAGAGACCTATTCTGCACAACTCCAAAAGTCCTGAAACTCCACGAAAGTCATTTTGGAAATAATAAAAAATACTGAGCGGAAGAAATACGTCAGGGGGGCCACCACCTACCCACGAGGGTGGGGGCGCGCCCCCTGCCTCGTGGGCCCCCTGTTGGCTCTCCGGTGGCCATCTTCTACTATATGAAGTCTTTCATCCAGGGAAAAATCATAAGCAACCTTTCGGGACGAGACTCCGCCGCCATGAGGCGGAACCTTGGCGGAACCAATCTAGGGCTCCGGCAGAGCTGTTCTGCCGGGGACACTTCCCTCCGGGAGGGGGAAATCACCGCCATCGTCATCACCAACGCTCCTCTCATCGGGAGAGGGCAATCTCCATCAACGTCTTCACCAGCGCCATCTCCTCTCAAAATCCTAGTTCATCTCTTGTATCCAATTCTTGTCTCCAAGTCCGGGATTGGTACTAGTAGGTTGCTAGTAGTGTTGATTACTCCTTGTAGTTGATGCTAGTTGGTTTATTTGGTGGAAGATCATATGTTCAGATCCTATATGCATATTAATACCCCTCTGATTATGAACATGAATATGCTTTGTGAGTAGTTACGTTTGTTCCTGAGGACATGGGAGAAGTCTTGCTATTAGTAGTCATGTGAATTTGGTATTCGTTCGATATTTTGATGAGATGTATGTTGTCTAGCCTCTAGTGGTGTTATGTGAACGTCGACTACATAACACTTCACCATTATTTGGGCCTAGAGGAAGGCATTGGGAAGTAATAAGTAGATGATGGGTTGCTAGAGTGACAGAAGCTTAAACCCTAGTTTATGCGTTGCTTCGTAAGGGGCTGATTTGGATCCATATGTTTCATGCTATGGTTAGGTTTACCTTAATACTTTTGTTGTAGTTGCGGATGCTTGCAATAGAGGTTAATCATAAGTGGGATGCTTGTTCAAGTAAGAACAGCACCCAAGCACCGGTCCACCCACATATCAAATTATCAAAGTACGGAACGCGAATCATATGAACGTGATGAAAACTAGCTTGACGATAATTCCCATGTGTCCTCGGGAGCGCTTTTCTCTATATAAGAGTTTGTCCAGGCTTGTCCTTTGCTACAAAAAGGATTGGGCCACCTTGCTGCACTTTATTTACTTTTGTTACTTGTTGCTCGTTACAAATTATCCTATCACAAAACTATCTGTTACCACTTATTTCAGTACTTGTAGAGAATACCTTGCTGAAAACCGCTTATCATTTCCTTCTGCTCCTCGTTGGGTTCGACACTCTTACTTATCGAAAGGACTACGATAGATCCCCTATACTTGTGGGTCATCAAGACTCTTTTCTGGCGCCGTTGCCGGGGAGTGAAGCGCCTTTGGTAGGTGGAATTTGGTAAGGAAAAATTTATATAGTGTGCTGAAATTTACTGTCACTTGTTACTATGGAAAGTAATCCTATGAGGGGCTTGTTTGGGGTATCTTCACCCCGACCAGTAGAGCAAAGAGTTGCTCCTCAACCTACTGAAAATGAAAATGTTCCCTTTGAAGTTCCTTCGGGTATGTTAGAAAAACTGCTAGCTAATCCTTTTGCAGGAGATGGAACAAAGCATCCTGATGAGCACCTAATCTATGTGGATGAAGTTTGTGGATTATTTAAGCTTGCAGGTATACCCGATGATGTTGTTAAGAAGAAGGTCTTCCCTTTATCTTTGAAGGGAGATGCATCGACATGGTATAGGCTATGTGATGATGCGGGGTCATGGAACTACAAACGATTGAAATTGGAATTTCATCAGAAGTTTTATCCTATGCATCTTGTTCATCGTGATCGTAATTATATATATAATTTTTGGCCTCGCGAAGGAGAAAGCATCGCTCAAGCTTGGGGGAGGCTTAAATCAATGTTATATTCATGCCCCAATCATGAGCTCCCAAGAGAAATAATTATCAAAGTTTTTATGCTCGGCTTTCTGATAACAATCGCACCATGGTCGATACTTCTTGTGCTGGCTCTTTTATGATGAAGACTATTGAATTCAAATGGGATTTATTGAATAGAACTAAATGCAACTCTGAAGATTGGGATCTCAACGAGGGTAAGGAGTCAGGTATGACACCTAAGTTTGATTGTGTTAAGTCTTTTATGGATACCGATGTTTTCCGTAAATTTAGCACTAAATATGGACTTGACTCTGAGATAGTAGCTTCTTTCTGTGAATCTTTTGCTACTTATGTTGATCTCCCCAAGGAGAAGTGGTTTAAATATCATCCTCCCATAGAAGTAAAAGTAGCTGCACCTACTAAAGTTGAAGAAAAGACTGTCACTTATAATGATCCTATTGTTCCTACTTCTTATGTTGAGAAACCACCTTTCCCTGTTAGGATAAAGGATCATGCTAAAGCTTCAACTGTGGTTCGTAAAAGCAATATTAGAACTTATACACCTCCTGAGCAGATTAAAGTTGAACCTAATATTGCTATTGTTAAAGATCTCTTGGCTGATAATATTGATGGGCATGTTATTTATTTTTGCGGTGAAACTGCTAGAATTGCCAAACCTTGTGCTAAAGATAAACATAGACCTGTGGTAGGCATGCCTGTTATTTCTGTTAAAATAGGAGATCATTGTTATCATGGCTTATGTGATATGGGTGCTAGTGTTAGTTCTATACCTCATGACTTATACAAAGAAATTATGCATGAAATTGCACCTGCTGAGATAGAAGGTATTGATGTTACCATCAAACTTGCTAATAGAGATACAATATCACCCATTGGAATTGTGAGAGATGTTGAAGTCTTGTGTGGGAAAACTAAATATCCTGCTGATTTTCTTGTTCTTGGTTCCCCACAAGATAGCTTTTGTCCCATTATATTTGGTAGACCCTTCTTGAACACAGTTAATGCTAGGATAGACTGCGAAAAGAGTGTTGTTACTATTGGCTTGGGTGATATGTCTCATGAGTTTAATTTCTCTAAATTTAGTAGACAACACCGTGAAGAAGAATTGCCTAGTAAGGATGAAATTATTGGTCTTGCTTCTATTGCCGTACCTCCTAGTGATCCTTTAGAACAATATTTGCTAGACCATGAAAATGATATGTTTATGAATGAAAGAAGGGAAATAGATGAAGTATTCTTTAAACAGGAACCTATTCTGAAACACAATTTGCCTGTTGAAATCCTAGGGGATCCTCCTCCACCCAAGGGTGATCCCGTGTTTGAGCTTAAACCGTTGCCTGATACTCTTAAATATGCTTATCTTGATGAAAAGAAGATATATCCTGTTATTATTAGTGCTAACCTTTCAGAGCATGAAGAAGAGAGATTATTGAAAACTCTGAAGAAGCACCGTGCTGCTATTGGATATACTCTTGATGATCTTAAGGGCATTAGTCCCACTCTATGTCAACATAAAATAAATTTGGAAGAAGATGCCAAACCAGTTCGTGATCATCAACGACGGCTGAATCCTAAGATGAAAGAAGTGGTAAGAAAGGAAATACTAAAGCTCCTTGAGGCAGGTATAATTTATCCCGTTGCTGATAGTCAGTGGGTAAGTCCTGTCCATTGTGTCCCTAAGAAGGGAGGTATTACCGTCGTTCCTAATGATAAAGATGAATTGATTCCGCAAAGAATTATTACAGGTTATAGGATGGTAATTGATTTCCGAAAATTAAATAAGGCTACTAAAAAGGATCATTACCCCTTACCTTTTATCGATCAAATGCTAGAAAGATTATCCAAACATACACATTTTTGCTTTCTAGATGGTTATTCTGGTTTCTCTCAAATACCTGTGTCAGCCAATGATCAATCAAAGACTACTTTTACTTGCCCTTTTGGTACTTTTGCTTATAGACGTATGCCTTTTGGTTTATGTAATGCACCTGCTACCTTTCAAAGATGCATGATGGCTATATTCTCTGACTTTTGTGAAAAGATTTGTGAGGTTTTCATGGACGATTTTTCCGTCTATGGATCCTCTTTTGATGATTGCTTGAGCAACCTTGATCGAGTTTTGCAGAGATGTGAAGAAACTAATCTTGTCTTGAATTGGGAAAAGTGCCACTTTATGGTTAATGAAGGTATTGTCTTGGGGCATAAAGTTTCTGAAAGAGGTATTGAGGTTGATAAAGCCAAGGTTGATGCTATTGAAAAGATGCCATGTCCCAAGGACATCAAAGGTATAAGAAGTTTCCTTGGTCACGCCGGTTTTTATAGGAGGTTCATTAAGGACTTCTCAAAAATTTCTCGGCCTCTGACTAATTTATTACAAAAAGATATACCATTTGTCTTTGATGATGATTGTGTAGAAGCATTTGAAATACTTAAGAAAGCATTGATCTCTGCACCTATTGTTCAGCCACCTGATTGGAATTTACCCTTTGAAATTATGTGTGATGCTAGTGATTATGCTGTAGGTGCTGTTCTAGGGCAAAGAGTTGATAAGAAATTAAATGTTATTCAATATGCTAGTAAAACTCTAGACAATGCTCAGAGAAATTATGCTACTACTGAAAAAGAATTCTTAGCAGTTGTATTTGCTTGTGATAAGTTCAGACCTTATATTGTTGATTCTAAAGTAACTATTCACACGGATCATGCTGCTATTAAATATCTTATGGAAAAGAAAGATGCTAAACCTAGACTTATTAGATGGGTTCTCTTGCTACAAGAATTTGATTTGCATATTGTTGATAGAAAGGGAGCTGAGAACCCCGTTGCAGACAACTTGTCTAGGTTAGAAAATGTTCTTGATGACCCACTACCTATTGATGATAGCTTTCCTGATGAGCAATTAAATGTCATAAATGCTTCTCGTACTGCTCCATGGTATGCTGATTATGCTAATTATATTGTTGCTAAATTTATACCACCTAGTTTCACATACCAGCAAAAGAAAAAGTTTTTCTATGATTTGAGACATTACTTTTGGGATGACCCACATCTTTATAAAGAAGGAGTAGATGGTGTTATTAGACGTTGTGTACCTGAGCATGAACAGGAACAGATCCTACGCAAGTGTCACTCCGAAGCTTATGGAGGACACCACGCTGGAGATAGAACTGCACATAAGGTATTGCAATCCGGTTTTTATTGGCCTACTCTCTTCAAGGATGCCCGTAAGTTTGTCTTATCTTGTGATGAATGTCAAAGAATTGGTAATATTAGTAGACGTCAAGAAATGCCTATGAATTATTCACTTGTTATTGAACCATTTGATGTTTGGGGCTTTGATTATATGGGACCTTTTCCTGCCTCTAATGGATATACACATATTTTAGTTGCTGTTGATTACGTTACTAAGTGGGTAGAAGCTATTCCAACTAGTAGTGCTGATCATAACACTTCTATTAAAATGCTTAAAGAAGTTATTTTTCCGAGGTTTGGAGTCCCTAGATATTTAATGACTGATGGTGGTTCACATTTTATTCATGGTGCTTTCCGTAAAATGCTTGCTAAGTATGATGTTAATCATAGAATTGCATCTCCTTATCACCCACAGTCTAGTGGTCAAGTAGAATTGAGTAATAGAGAGCTCAAATTAATTTTGCAAAAGACTGTTAATAGATCTAGAAAGAATTGGTCCAAGAAACTTGATGATGCATTATGGGCCTATAGAACTGCATATAAAAATCCTATGGGTATGTCTCCGTATAAAATGGTTTATGGAAAAGCATGTCACTTACCTCTCGAACTAGAACATAAGGCATATTGGGCTATTAAAGAGCTCAACTATGATTTCAAACTTGCCGGTGAGAAGAGGTTATTTGATATTAGCTCACTTGATGAATGGAGAACCCAAGCTTATGAAAATGCCAAGTTGTTTAAAGAAAAAGTTAAAAGATGGCATGACAAAAGGATACAAAAGCGTGAGTTTAATGTAGGTGATTATGTATTGCTATACAACTCTCGTTTAAGATTTTTTGCAGGGAAACTTCTCTCTAAATGGGAGGGCCCTTACGTTATCGAGGAGGTCTATCGTTCCGGTGCCATAAAAATCAACAACTTCGAAGGCACAAATCCGAAGGTGGTGAACGGTCAAAGAATTAAACATTATATCTCAGGTAATCCCATAAATGTTGAAACCAATGTTATTGAAACCGTAACCCCGGAGGAATACACAAGGGACACTCTTCGGAACGTTTCAGACTCCGAAAAGGAATAGGTATGTGGTACGGTAAGTAAACCGACTCCAAAACAATTTTTATGGCAATATTTCTCCGTTTTGGAATATTTAGAAAAATAGAAAAATAAGAAGCAGCCCGGGAAGGACACGAGGCCTCCACGAGGGTGGAGGGCGCGCCCCTACCTCGTGGGCACCTCGTGTGCCCTCCGGACTCCGTTTTCTTGCACGTTACGTATTTTGATCGGTAAAAATTCATTATATAATCTCCCGAAGGTTTTGACTCCTGTATCACGCAAATATCCTCTGTTCTTGTTTCGAGCTGTTTTTCTGACAGATCTAGATTAACATGACGTCTCCAAGCGCCCCCAAGGACAAGTTCTTCGAGAAGGTCATCAACCCTTACCTCGCGGAGGTGCTGCGACACCCTCAAACCATTGAGATGCGTGATGGGTTGCTGCACATCCGCGATGTTGAGGGACCGAAGGGGACCGGAAGCGTGGAGACGAGGCTCGAAGCAATGGAGCAACAAGTTTTCAAGTGCCAGGGGATGGTGGAACATGGACTCAACTCCAACCACATGATGATCGTGGAGTTCACCAATAACCACAAGCTGGATGCCGACAACATCGGGGAGACCATCTTCAAGCTTCACGAGAAGATCGAGCACCTTCAAGCCCAAATCTATGACCTGCAAAACCAAAACTGTTAGTATGAATATAGATTCAAAAGGATGAGTTTGGCTGCAGATTTGAGGATCCCGGAGACTCGATCATCCTTGGAAGATGGACGACAAGCCCGCATGATCAACAACACCGCCACCTTCTTCAATCGCAAAGGAGATATAATCACATGGGTATGGGCACTCCCCTTGGCAACTGCCAAGCTTGGGGGAGGTGCCCCGGTATCGTATCACCATCACACTCCTATCTTTACCGTTTTTCTTAGTTCGATCCAATTAGTAGTATCTTGATCTAGTAGAATAAAGTTTATGGCATGATCTAGTTTTGAGTTTTTGCTTTATGATCCCTCTATGTAATCGAGTCCGTGAGCTATATATAATAAAGATTAGTGTTGAGTCAAGGGCTTGATTATTTTGCCATGATCTTGAGTGAATAAAAGAAAAGATAAAAAGAAACAAAGAGATCATATTGATCTTATGAGAGTAATGACTTCACATAGAAAGAGTATGATGATTAAAAGTTGTTGGGAGTTGGCAAACATAGCTTTGGTCATCGTTGCAATTAATAGGAAGTAATAAAGAAAGAGAGGTTTCACATATAAATATACTATCTTGACATCTTTTATGATTGGGAGCACTCATTAAAATATGACATGCTAAAGAGTTGATGTTGGACAAGGAAGACAACGTAATGGGTTATGTTTTCTTATATCTGAGATAAAGTATATTGTCATGGATCATCCAACATGTTGAGCTTGCCTTTCCCCCTCATGCTAGCCAAATTCTTTGCACCAAGTAGAGATACTACTTGTGCTTCCAAAAACCCTTAAACCAGTTTTGCCATGAGAGTCCACCATATCTACCTATGGATTGAGTAAGATCCTTCAAGTAAGTTGTCATCGGTGCAAGCAATAAAAATTGCTCTCTAAATATGTATGATTGATTGGTGTGGAGGAAATAAGCTTTATACGATCTTGTGATGTGGAAGAAATAAAAGCGACGGACTGCATAATAAAGGTTCATATCACAAGTGGCAATATAAAGTGACGTTCTTTCGCATTAAGATTTTGTGCATCCAACCCTGAAAGCGCATGGCAACCTCTGCTTCCCTCTGCGAAGGGCCTATCTTTTATTATTATCTTCTACCTTATGCAAGAGTCATGGTGATCTTCACCTTTCCTTTTTACATTTTATCCTTTGGCAAGCACAGGGTGTTGGAAAGATCCTGATAGATATATCTAATTGGATGTAAGTCAGCATGAGTTATTATTGTTGACATTACCCTTGAGGTAAAAGGTTGGGAGGCGAAACTATAAGCCCCTATCTTTCTCTGTGTCCGATTAAAACTCCGTAACCACAAGTATTGCGTGAGTGTTAGCAATTATGAAAGACTAAATGATAGTTGAGTATGTGGACTTGCTAGAAAGCTCTGACATAGACTATTTCTGATGTTATGATAAATTGCAATTGCTTCAATGACTGAGATTATAGTTTGTTAGTTCTCAATAAAGTTTCTGATTCATACTTCGCATTGTGAATAGATTATTACTTGAACATAAGAAATCATATGACAATATCCATATATGTTGCTGTTATGAGAATAATCATGATGCCCTCATGTCCGTATTTTATTTTTTTTCGACACCTCTACCTCTAAACATGTGGACATATTTATCGTTATCGGTTTCCGCTTGAGGACAAGCGAGGTCTAAGCTTGGGGGAGTTGATACGTCCATTTGTAATCATGCTTTTATATTGATATTTATTGCATTATGGGCTGTTATTACACATTATGTCACAATACTTATGCCTATTCTCTCTTATTTTACAAGGTTTACATAAGGAGGGAGAATGCCGGCAGCAGGAATTCTGGGCTGGAAAAGGAGCAAATATTAGAGACCTATTCTGCACAACTCCAAAAGTCCTGAAACTCCACGAAAGTCATTTTTGGAAATAATAAAAATACTAAGCGGAAGAAATACGTCAGGGGGGCCACCACCTGTCCACGAGGGTGGGGCGCGCCCTACCCCCCAGGGCGCGCCCCCCTGCGTCGTGGGCCCCTGTTGGCTCTCCGGTGGCCATCTTCTGCTATATGAAGTCTTTCGTCCAGGGAAAAATCATAAGCAACCTTTCGGGACGAGACTCCGCCGCCACAAGGCAGAACCTTGGCGGAACCAATCTAGGGCTCCGGCAGAGCTGTTCTGCCGGGGACACTTCCCTCCGGGAGGGGGAAATCATCGCCATCGTCATCACCAACGCTCCTCTCATCGGGAGAGGGCAATCTCCATCAACGTCTTCACCAGCACCATCTCCTCTCAAAACCCTAGTTCATCTCTTGTATCCAGTTCTTGTTTCCAAGTGCGGGATTGGTACTAGTAGGTTGCTAGTAGTGTTGATTACTCCTTGTAGTTGATGCTAGTTGGTTTATTTGGTGGAAGATCATATGTTCAGATCCTATATGCATATTAATACCCCTCTGATTATGAACATGAATATGCTTTGTGAGTAGTTACGTTTGTTCCTGAGGACATGGGAGAAGTCTTGCTACTAGTAGCCATGTGAATTTGGTATTCGTTTGATATTTTGATGAGATGTATGTTGTCTAGCCTCTAGTGGTGTTATGTGAACGTCGACTACATAACACTTCACCATTATTTGGGCCTAGAGGAAGGCATTGGGAAGTAATAAGTAGATGATGGGTTGCTAGAGTGACAGAAGCTTAAACCCTAGTTTATGCGTTGCTTCATAAGGGGCTGATTTGGATCCATATGTTTCATGCTATGGTTAGGTTTACCTTAATACTTTTGTTGTAGTTGCGGATGCTTGCAATAGAGGTTAATCATAAGTGGGATGCTTGTTCAAGTAAGAACAGCACCCAAGCACCGGTCCACCCACATATCAAATTATCAAAGTACGAAACGCGAATCATATGAACGTGATGAAAACTAGCTTGACGATAATTCCCATGTGTCCTCGGGAGCGCTTTTCTCTATATAAGAGTTTGTCCAGGCTTGTCCTTTGCTATAAAAAGGATTGGGCCACCTTGCTGCACTTTATTTACTTTTGTTACTTGTTGCTCGTTACAAATTATCCTATCACAAAACTATCTGTTACCACTTATTTCAGTACTTGTAGAGAATACCTTGCTGAAAACCGCTTATCATTTCCTTCTGCTCCTCGTTGGGTTCGACACTCTTACTTATCGAAAGGACTGCGATAGATCCCCTATACTTGTGGGTCATCAGAAATCAAGCAGGAAGCCACGAGGTAGGGGGCGCGCCTACCCCCCCAGGCGCGCCCTCCACCCTCGTGGGCCCCACGTTGCTCCACCGACGTACTCCTTCCTCCTATATATACCTACGTACCCCCAAACGATCAGATACGGAGCCAAAAAAAACCTAATTCCACCGCCGCAACCTTCTGTACCCACGAGATCCCATCTTGGGGCCTGTTCCGGAGCTCCGCCGGAGGGGGCGTCGATCACGGAGGGCTTCTGCATCAACACCATAGCCTCTCCGATGAAGTGTGAGTAGTTTACCTCAGACTTTCGGGTCCATAGTTATTAGCTAGATGGCTTCTTCTCTCTTTTTGGATCTCAATACAATGTTCTTCCCCTCTCTCGTGGAGATCTATTTGATGTAATCTTCTTTTGCGGTGTGTTTTTTGAGACCGATGAATTGTGGGTTTATGATCAAGTTTATCTATGAACAATATTTGAATCTTCTGAATTCTTTTATGTATGATTGGTTATCTTTGCAAGTCTCTTCGAATTATCGGTTTGGTTTGGCCTACTAGATTGATCTTTCTTGCAATGGGAGAAGTGCTTAGCTTCGGGTTCAATCTTGCGGTGTCCTTTCCCAGTGACAGTAGGGGCAGCAAGGCACGTATTGTATTGTTGCCATCGAGGATAACAAGATGGGGTTTTTATCACATTGCATGAATTTATCCCTCTACATCATGTCATCTTTCTTAAGGCGTTACTCTGTTCTTATGAACTTAATACTCTAGATGCATGCTGGATAGCGGTTGATGTGTGGAGTAATAGTAGTAGATGCAGGCAGGAGTCGGTCTACTTGTCTCGGGCGTGATGCCTATATACATGATCATACCTAGATATTCTCATAACTATGCTCAATTCTGTCAATTGCTCAACAGTAATTTGTTCACCCACCGTAAAATACTTATGCTCTTGAGAGAAGCCACTAGTGAAACCTATGGCCCCCGGGTCTATTTTCCATCATATTAATCTCCCGACAACAAGCTATTTCTGGAGCCGTTTTTATTTTGTTTACTTTACTTTGCATCTTTATCACAAAAATACCAAAAATATTATCCTATCATATCTATCAGATCTCACTCTCGTAAGTGACCGTGTAGGGATTGACAACCCCTTATCGCGTTGGTTGCGAGGATTTATTTGTTTGTGTAGGTGCCAGGGACTTGCGTGTAGCCTCCTACTGGAATGATACCTTGGTTCTCAAAAACTGAGGGAAATACTTACGCTACTTTGCTGCATCACCCTTTCCTCTTCAAGGGAAAACCAATGCAGTGCTCAAGAGGTAGCAAGACTCTCTATTATGAAGATCATGGTGCTACTTTGAAGCACAAGTTTGGTAAAAGGATAGTAACATTATCGCTTCTCTCTTTTTCTCTCATCATTTTTTTATTTGGGCCTTTTCTCTTTTTTATGGCCTCTTTTTTTTTTCTTTTTTTAAGTCCGGAGTCTCATCCCGACTTGTGGGGGAATCATAGTCTCCATCATTCTTTCCTCACTTGGGACAATGCTCTAATAATGATGATCATCACACTTTTATTTACTTCCAACTCATGAATTACAACTCAATACTTAGAACAGAATATGACTCTATATGAATTCCTCCGGCGGTGTACCGGGATATGCAATGAATCAAGAGCGACATGTATGAAAGAATTATGAATGGTGGCTTTGCCACAAATACAATGTCAACTACATGATCATGCAAAGCAATATGACAATGATGGAGTATGTCATGATAAATGAAACGGTGGAAAGTTGCATGGCAATATATCTCGGAATGGCTATGGAAATGCCATAATAGGTAGGTATGGTGGCTGTTTTGAGGAAGATATAAGGAGGTTTATGTGTGATAGAGCATACCATATCACGGGGTTTGGATGCACCGCCGAAGTTTGCACCAACTCTCAAGGTGAGAAAGGGCAATGCGCGGTACCGAAGAGGCTAGAAAATTGCGGAAAGGTAAGTGTGCGTATAATCCATGGACTCACATTAGTCATAAAGAACTCATATACTTATTGCAAAAATTTATTAGCCCTCGAAGCAAAGTACTACTACGCATGCTCCTAGGGGAAGGGTTGGTAGGAGTTAACCATCGCGCGATCCCGACCGCCACACAAAGGAAGACAATCAACAAATACTTCATGCTCCGACTTCGTTACATAACGGTTCACCATACGTGCATGCTACGGAATCACAAACTCCAACACATGTATTTTTTTTAATTCCACAATTACTCAACTAACACAACTATGATATTACTACCTTTATATCTCAAAACAATTATCAAGCATCAAATTCCTCATGATATTAATTAAAGCAAATTGCCATGCTATTTCAAGACTCTCAAAATAATATAAGTGAAGCATGAGAGATCAATAGTTTCTATAAAACAAATCCACCACCGTCCTCTAAAAGATATAAGTGAAGCACTAGAGCAAAAACTATATAGCTCAAAAAAATTGTAAGTGAAGCACATAGAGTATTCTAATAAATTCCGAATCAAGTGTGACTCTCTCAAAAGGTGTGTACAGCAAGGATGATTGTGGTAAAAGAACAAATAAAGACTCAAATAATACAAGACGCTCCAAGCAAAACACATATCATGTGGTGAATAAAAATATAGCTCCAAGTAAAGTTACCGATGGAAGTAGACGAAAGAGGGGATGCCTTCCGGGGCATCCCCAAGCTTTGGCTTTTAGGTGTCCTTAGATTATCTTGGGGTGCCATGGGAATCCCCAATCTTAGTCTCTTGCCACTCCTTGTTCCATAATCCATCAAATCTTTCACCCAAAACTTGAAAACTTCACAACACAAAACTCAGCAGAAAATCTCGTGAGCTCCGTTAGCGAAAGAAAACAAAAGACCACTTCAAGGTACTGTAATGAACTCATTATTTATTTATATTGGTGTTAAACCTACTGTATTCCAACTTCTCTATGGTTTATAAACTATTTTACTAGCCATAGATTCATCAAAATAAGCAAACAACACACGAAAAACAGAATCTGTCAAAAACAGAACAGTCTGTAGTAATCTGTAACTAACGCAAACTTCTGGAACTTCAAAAATTCAGCCAAAATAGGAAGACCTAGAAAATTTGTTTATTGATCAGCAGAAATTGGAATAAATATTTTATCACGTTCTGGTGATTTTTAACAATTGTTTTCGTGAACAGAAAGTTTCTGGAATTTTCAGCAAGATCAAATAACTAATATCCAAGAAGATCCTATAGGTTTAACTTGGCACAAACACTAATTAAAACATAAAAACACATCTAACCAGAGGCTAGAAAAAAATATTCCTAAACAGAAGCAAAAAGCAAAAAACAAAAAATAAAATTGGGTTGCCTCCCAACAAGCGATATCGTTTAACGCCCCTAGCTAGGCATAAAAGTAAGGATAGATCTAGGTATTGCTATCTTTGGTAGGCAATTCTTCAATGAGGCATCTGTCATCCTTGGGAGTTTCTTTCTTTTTATTAATTATCAAACTTTTAGGCACAAGATCAAAAAATTCATTTGTAGCAAATGGTTCCTTAATGATAGCAAAAATATCGGGATGAATACTTATAGATTTGAGATCCGCAGTTTCCTTACTAGAGGGTTCACCCTTATTTTTAGGAACATACATAAGCTTGGCAATTTTCGTTGGAGGACTAGGAGTATTTTTTACGGAAGAAAAAGCGGTTCCCAAGTTGGTAATGATACCCTCAAGTTTATCGATTCTAGTAGAATCCTGATTTATTCTTTCATTAACTATGGGTTCCTTCTCCTTAATATTTTTCAAAGTGACCCCTACCTTAGATCCATATTGGGTAATTTGATTGTGGATCTTTTTATCCAGATTTTCAATCAACTGTACGGTAGCTACTTTATTTTCAATAATTTCAAGTCTTTGCATTACATGATCCAAAGTTAAAATAGTTCCATTAACCAAAAGAGGTGGTGAGCCAAACAAGTCTATCATAGCATTATAAGAGTCAAAAGTATGGCTACCCAAGAAATTCCCTCCGATAATGGTATCAAGAATATATCTATACCAAGGATTAGTGCCTACATAAAAATTGCGGAGAAGAACAGAAGTAGATTGCTTCCTGGTAGATCTGTTTTGAGCATTGCAAATTCTATACCAAGCGCCTTTTAGATTTTCTCCCTCCCTTTGTTTAAAATTGAGATCCTCATTCTCGGGAGACAACGGAGAGGATAAAGAACTACCCACGAGGCAAGCAAGAAAGCGACGAACGGAAAAGAGAGGGCGAATAAAACGGCAAGGGTGAAGTGGGGGAGAGGAAAACGAGAGGCAAATGGCAAATAACGTAATGCGGGAGATAAGGGTTTGTGATGGGTACTTGGTATGTTGACTTTTGCGTAGACTCCCCGACAACGGCGCCAGAAATCCTTCTTGCTACCTCTTGAGCACTGCTTTGGTTTTCCCTTGAAGAGGAAAGGGTGATGCAGCAAAGTAGCGTAAGTATTTCCCTCAGTTTTTGAGAACCAAGGTATCAATCCAGTAGGAGGCCACGCACAAGTCCCTCGCACCTACACAAACAAATAAATCCTCGCAACCAACGCGATAAGGGGTTGTCAATCCCTACACGGTCACTTACGAGAGTGAGATCTGATAGATATGATAGAATAATATTTTTGGTATTTTTATGATAAAGATGCAAAGTAAAATAAAAGCAAAATAAAAGGCAACGGAAATAGCTAAGTGTTGGAAGATTAATATGATGGAAAATAGACCCGGGGGCCATAGGTTTCACTAGTGGCTTCTCTTGAGAGCATAAGTATTTACGATGGGTGAACAAATTACTGTTGAGCAATTGACAGAATTGAGCATAGTTATGAGAATATCTAGGTATGATCATGTATATAGGCATCACGTCCGAGACAAGTAGACCGACTCCTGCCTGCATCTACTACTATTACTCCACACATCGACCGCTATCCAGCATGCATCTAGAGTATTAAGTTCATAAGAACAGAGTAACGCTTTAAGCAAGATGACATGATCTTGAGGGATAAACTCATACAATATAATATAAACCCCATCTTGTTATCCTCGATGGCAACAATACAATATGTGCCTTGCTGCCCCTACTATCACTGGGAAAGGACACCGCAAGATTGAACCCAAAGCTAAGCACTTCTCCCATTGCAAGAAAGATCAATCTAGTAGGCCAAACCAAACTGATAATTCGAAGAGACTTGCAAAGATAACCAATCATACATAAAAGAATTCAGAAGATTCAAATATTGTTCATAGATAAACTTAATCATAAACCCACAATTCATCAGTCTTAACAAACACACCGCAAAACAAGATTACATCGAATAGATCTCCACGAGAGAGGGGGAGAACATTGTATTGAGATCCAAAAAGAGAGAATAAGCCATCTAGCTAATAACTATGGACCCGAAGGTCTGAGGTAAACTACTCACACATCATCGGAGAGGCTATGGTGTTGATGTAGAAGCCCTCCGTGATCGATGCCCCCTCCGGAGGAGCTCCGGAACAGGCCCCAAGATGGGATCTCGTGGGTACAGAAGGTTGCGGCGGTGGAATTAGGTTTTTTTGGCTCCGTATCTGATCGTTTGGGGGTACGTAGGTATATATAGGAGGAAGGAGTACTTCGGTGGAGCAACGTGGGGCCCACGAGGGTGGAGGGCGCGCCTGGGGGGGTAGGCGCGCCCCCTACCTCGTGGCTTCCTGCTTGATTTCTTGACGTAGGGTCCAAGTCCTCTGGATCATGTTCGTTCCGAAAATCACGTTCCCGAAGGTTTCATTCCGTTTGGACTCCGTTTGATATTCTTTTTCTGCGAAACTCTGAAATAGGCAAAAAACAGCAATTCTGGGCTGGGCCTCCGGTTAATAGGTTAGTCCCAAAAATAATATAAAAGTGTATAATAAAGCCCAATAATGTCCAAAATAGAGTATAATATAGCATGGAATAATAAAAAATTATAGATACGTTGGAGACGTATCAGTAGGTAAGAACAGTTCTTGCTCAGCCCGTAGCAGCCACATAAAACTTGCAACAACAAAGTAGAGGACGTCTAACTTGTTTTTGCAGGGCATGTTGTGATGTGATATGGCCAAGACATGATGCTAAATTTTATTGTATGAGATGATCATGTTTTGTAACAAAGTTATCGGCAACTGGCAGGAGCCATATGGTTGTCGCTTTATTGTATGAAATGCAATCAACATGTAATTGCTTTACTTTATCACTAAGCGGCAGCGATAGTCGTAGAAGCAATAGTTGGCGAGACAACAACGATGCTTTGATGGAGATCAAGGTGTCAAGCCGGTGATGATGGTGATCATGACGGTGCTTTGGAGATGGAGATCAAAGGCACAAGATGATGATGGCCATATCATATCACTTATATAGATTGCATATGATGTTTATCCTTTATGCATCTTATTTTGCTTAGTTCGGCGGTAGCATTATAAGATTATCTCTCATTAAATTTCAAGGTACAAGAGTTCTCCCTGAGTATGCACCGTTGCAAAAGTCCATCGTGTCGAGACACAACGTGATGATCAGGTGTGATAAGCTCTACGTTCACATACAATTGGTGCAAGCCAGTTTTGCACACGCAGAATACTCGGGTTAAACTTGACGAGCCTAGCATATGCAGATATGGCCTCGGAACACTGAGACCGAAAGGTCGAGCGTGAATCATATAGTAGATATGATCAACATAGTGATGTTCACCATTGAAAACTACTCCATCTCACATGATGATCGGCATTGGTTTAGTTGATTTGGATCACGTGATCACTTAGATGATTAGAGGGATGTCTATCTAAGTGGGAGTTCTTAAGTAATATGATTAATTGAACTTTAATTTATCATGAACTTAGTACCTGATAGTATTTTGCATGTCTATGTTGTTGTAGATAGATGGCCCGTGCTGTTGTTCCGTTGAATTTTAATGCATTCCTAGAGAAAGCTAAGTTGAAAGATGATGGTAGCAACTACACAGGCTGGGTCCGTAACTAGAGGATTATCCTCATTGCTGCACAGAAGAATTACGTCCTGGAAGCACCGCTAGGTGCCAAACCCGCTGCAGGAGCAACACCAGATGTTATGAACGTCTGGCAGAGCAAAGCTGATGACTACTCAATAGTTCAGTGTGCCATGCTTTACGGCTTAGAACCGGAACTTCAACGATGTTTTGAACGTCATGGAGCATATGAGATGTTCCAGGAGTTGAAGTTAATATTTCAAGCAAATGCCCGGATTGAGAGATATGAAGTCTCCAATAAGTTCTACAGCTGCAAGATGGAGGAGAATAGTTCTGTCAGTGAGCATATACTCAAAATGTCTGGGTATAACAATCACTTGATTCAACTGGGAGTTAATCTTCCTGATGATAGTGTCATTGACAGAATTCTTCAATCACTGCCACCAAGCTACAAGAGCTTCGTGATAAACTATAACATGCAAGGGATGGATAAGACAATTCCCGAGCTCTTCGCAATGCTAAAGGCTGCGGAGGTAGAAATCAAGAAAGAGCATCAAGTGTTGATGGTCAACAAGACCACCAGTTTCAAGAAAAAGGGTAAAGGGAAGAAGGGGAACTTCAAGAAGAACGGTAAGCAAATTGCTGCTCAAGTGAAGAAGCCCAAGTCTGGACCTAAGCCTGAGACTGAGTCCTTCTACTGCAAAGGGACTGGTCACTGGAAGCGGAACTGCCCCAAGTATTTGGCGGATAAGAAGGACGGCAAGGTGAACAAAGGTATATGTGATATACATGTTATTGATGTGTACCTTACTAATGCTAATATTTGATACTGGTTTTGTTGCTAATATTTGCAAATCGAAACAGGGACTACGGATTAAGCGAAGATTGGCTAAGGACGAGGTGACGATGCGCGTAGGAAATGGTTCCAAAGTCGATGTGATCGCCGTCGGCACGCTACCTCTACATCTACCTTCGGGATTAGTTTTAGACTTGAATAATTGTTATTTGGTGCCAGCGTTAAGCATGAACATTATATCTGGATCTTGTTTGATGCGAGATGGTTATTCATTTAAATCAGAGAATAATTGTTGTTCTATTTATATGAGTAATATCTTTTATGGTCATGCACCCTTGAAGAGTGGTCTATTTTTGTTGAATCTCGATAGTAGTGACACACATATTCATAATATTGAAGCCAAAAGATGCAGAGTTGATAATGACAGTGCAACATATTTGTGGCACTGCCGTTTAGGTCATATTGGTGTAAAGTGCATGAAGAAACTCCATTCTGATGGACTTTTGGAATCACTTGATTATGAATCACTTGGTACTTGCGAACCATGCCTCGTGGGCAAGATGACTAAAATGCCGTTCTCCGGAACAATGGAGCGAGCAACAGATTTGTTGGAAATCATACATACTGATGTATGTGGTCCGATGAATGTTGAGGCTCGCGGCGGGTATCGTTATTTTCTCACCTTCACAGATGATTTGAGGAGATATGGGTATATCTACTTGATGAAGCATAAGTCTGAAGCATTTGAAAAGTTCAAAGAATTTCAGAGTGAAGTGGAAAATCATCATAACAAGAAAATAAAGTTTCTATGATCTGATCGTGGAGGAGAATATTTGAGTTACGAGTTTGGTCTTCATTTGAAACAATGCGGAATAGTTTCGCAACTCACGCCACCCGGAACACCACAGCGTAATGGTGTGTCCGAACATCGTAATCGTACTTTACTAGATATGGTGCGATCTATGATGTCTCTTACTGATTTACCGCTATCGTTTTGGGGTTATGCTTTAGAGACGGCTGCATTCACGTTAAATAGGGCACCATCAAAATCCATTGAGATGACACCTTATGAACTGTGGTTTGGCAAGAAACCAAGTTGTCGTTTCTTAAAGTTTGGGGCTGCGATGCTTATGTGAAAAAGCTTCAACCTGATAAACTAGAACCCAAATCGGAGAAATGTGTCTTCATAGGATACCCAAAGGTGACTGTTGGGTAAACCTTCTATCACAGATCTGAAGGCAAGACATTCGTTGCTAAGAATGGATCCTTTCTAAAGAAGGAGTTTCTCTCGAAAGAAGTGAGTGGGAGGAAAGTAGAACTTGATGAGGTAACTGTACCTGCTCCCTTATTGGAAAGTAGTTCATCACAGAAATCTGTTCCTGTGACTCCTACACCAATTAGTGAGGAAGCTAATGATGATGATCATGTAACTTCAGATCAAGTTACTACCGAACCTCGTAGGTCAACCAGAGTAAGATCCGCACCAGAGTGGTACGGTAATCCTGCTCTGGAGGTCATGTTACTTGACCATGACGAACCTACGAACTATGAGGAAGCGATGGTGAGCCCAGATTCCGTGAAATGGCTTGAGGCCATGAAATCTGAGATGGGATCCATGTATGAGAACAAAGTGTGGACTTTGGTTGACTTGCCCGATGATCGGCAAGCCATCGAGAATTACTGAATCTTCAAGAAGAAGACTGACGCTGACGGTAATGTTACTGTCTAAAAAGCTCGACTTGTCGCGAAAGGTTTTCGACAAGTTCAAGGAGTTGACTACTATGAGACCTTCCCACCCGTAGCGATGCTTAAGTCTGTCCGAATCATGTTAGTAATTGCTGCATTTTATGATTATGAAATTTGGCAAATGGATGTAAAGACTGCATTCCCAAATGGATTTCTAGAAGAAGAGTTATATATGATGCAACCTGAAGGTTTTATCGATCCAAAGGATGCTAACAAAGTGTGCAAGCTCCAGCGATCCATTTATGGACTGGTGCAAGCATCTCGGAGTTGGAATAAACGTTTTGATAGTGTGATCAAAGCATATGGTTTTATACAGACTTTTGGAGAAGCCTGTATTTATAAGAAAGTGAGTGGGAGCTCTGTAGCATTTCTAATATTATATGTGGATGACATATTGTTGATTGGAAATGATATAGAATTTCTGGATAGCATAAAAGGATACTTGAACAAGAGTTTTTCAATGAAAGACCTCGGTGAAGCTGCTTATATATGAGGCATCAAGATCTATAGAGATAGATCAAGATGCTTAATTGGAATTTCACAAGCAAAGAAAGGGTTCTTGCCTGTGTTACAAGGTGTGAAGTTTAGTCACACTCAATGCCCGACCACTGCAGAAGATAGAGAGAAAATAAAAGTTGTTCCCTATGCTTCAGCCATAGACTCTATCATGTATGCAATGCTGTGTACCAGACCTAATGTGTGCCTTGCTATAACTTTACCAGGGAGGTACCAAAGTAATCCAGGAGTGGATCACTAGACAGCGGTCAAGAACATCCTGAAATACCTTAAAAGGACTAAGGATATGTTTCTCGTTTATGGAGGTGACAAAGAGCTCGTCGTAAATGGTTACGTCGATGCAAGCTTTGACACTGATCCGGATTACTCTAAGTCACAAACCGGATACGTATTTATATTGAACGGTGGAGCTGTCAGTTGGTGCAATTCTAAGCAAAGCATCGTGACGGGATCTACGTGTGAAGCGGAGTACATAGCTACAAATCTACGTCAGTAGTGCCTCCCAAAAAATGACACATCACATGAGATTCCGTTCCCTCTAGCTTCTAACCTAGGGCGCTTCATGGCTAGGTGCATTGCTAGGTTCACCTATCCGGCTCCAAGACCTTGCAAGCATTTGCATACCACAGTCCACGGGAAGCAACAAGCTTGTTACTGGACATCTTTAGTCTTTTGTCTAGACTTATAAATAGCAGCCGGCTATGTGCTCATCAGCGGGGTAGGTTAGACAAGTGAGGTGTGGTCCACGGGAGATGAGCGGAGTCATAGCAAGTTTGGTTGGTTGTCAACTGGAGTTCTCCTCAAACCACTTCAGTAGCTAGCTAGCTTAACTATGTCTCAGTGCATTGCCACTTTTGTAAGTGTGCGCAGTGAGCTTGACAGCTGTGCATAGTGAAATGTTTGGGAGAACTCTGGGTGGCAATCAACAGTTTCAATAGGTTTGAGAGTGCTTGTGTTTTAATTATAGTGGTAGGCCATGTATGAAATCCACATATATAGGTGATGATGGTTAGGTGAGAATTCATCGAGTTTGGCCTCGTCGGGAGTTCCCTTCAAGCACTTCAGGAAGCATCTTTTGTAGGGCATTTCTGAAGTGTTTGGGGGAACTATTGTTGTCACCAAGAATTTAGTAAACATATATACGGGCCACGTACCATAACATAGATGTATTATAATATAATCACAAACCAACTTTGGTATTACCGGGAGTTCCCTTCAAGAACTTTACGTAGCACCTCGCCAAGGTATTATGTGAAGTGCTTGGGGGAACTCTCAATGTGACCAAGCATTTAGCGGATATTGCAGGTTATATACTGTTGGGGAACGTAGTAATTTCAAAAAAATTCCTACGCACACACAGGATCATGGTGATGCATAGCAACGAGAGGGGAGAGTGTTGTCCACATACCCTCGTAGACCGAAAGCGGAAGCGTTAGCACAACGCGGTTGATGTAGTCGTACGTCTTCACGATCCGACCGATCAATTACCGAACGTACGGCACCTCCGAGTTCAGCACACGTTCAGCTCGATGACGTCCCTCGAACTTCGATCCAGCCGAGCTTTGAGGGAGAGTTCCGTCAGCACGACGGCGCGGTGATGATGATGATGTTCTACCGACGCAGGGCTTCGCCTAAGCACCGCTACCATTTTATCGAGGTGGATTATGGTGGAGGGGGCCACCGCACACGGCTAAGAGATCAAGAGATCAATTGTTGTGTCTAGAGGTGCCTCCCTGCGCCCGTATATAAAGGAGGGAGGGAGAGGCCGGCCATAGAGGGGACGCGCCAAGTGTGGGGAGTCCTACTAGGACTCCCAAGTCCTAGTAGGATTCCCCTTTCCTTTCCGGAGTAGGAGAGAAGGAAAGAGGGGGAGAGGGAGAAGGAAAAAGGGGCTACAGGGGGGCGCACGCCTCCTTCCTTTTGGCCTCTCTCCTCTATTCCCGTATGGCCCAATAAGGCCCAATACTTCTCCCGGTGAATTCCCGTAATTCCCCGGTACTTCGAAAATACCCGAATCACTCGGAACCTTTCTGATGTCCGAATATAGTCGTCCAATATATCGATCTTTACGTCTCGACCATTTCGAGACTCCTCGTCATGTCCCCGATCTCATCCGGGACTCCGAACTACCTTCGGTACATCAAATCACATAAACTCATAATACAATCGTCACCGAAACTTTAAGCGTGCGGACCCTACGGGTTCGACAACTATGTAGACATGACCGAGACACGTCTCCGGTCAATAACCAATAGCGGAACCTAGATGCTCATATTGGCTCCTACATATTCTACGAAGATCTTTATCGGTCAAACCGCATAACAACATACATTGTTCCCTTTGTCATCGGTATGTTACTTGCCCGAGATTTGATCGTCGGTATCTCAATACCTAGTTCAATCTCGTTACCGGCAAGTCTCTTTACTCGTTCCGTAACACATCATCCTGTAACTAACTCATTAGTTACAATGCTTGCAAGGCTTATAGTGATGTGCATTACCGAGTGGGCCCAGAGATACCTCTCCGACAATCGGAGTGACAAATCCTAATCTCGAAATACGCCAACCCAACAAGTACCTTCGGAGACACCTGTAGAGCACCTTTATAATCACCCAGTTACGTTGTGACGTTTGGTAGCACACAAAGTGTTCCTCCGGTAAACGGGAGTTGCATAATCTCATAGTCATAGGAACATGTATAAGTCATGAAGAAAGCAATAGCAACATACTAAACGATCAAGTGCTAAGCTAACGGAATGGGTCAAGTCAATCACATCATTCTCCTAATGATGTGATCCCGTTAATCAAATGACAACTCATGTCTATGGCTAGGAAACATAACCATCTTTGATCAACGAGCTAGTCAAGTAGAGGCATACTAGTGACACTATGTTTGTTTATGTATTCACACAAGTATTATGTTTCCGGTTAATACAATTCTAGCATGAATAATAAACATTTATCATGATATAAGGAAATAAATAATAACTTTATTATTGCCTCTAGGGCATATTTCCTTCAGTCTCCCACTTGCACTAGAGTCAATAATCTAGAGCACATCGCCATGTGATTTAACATCAATAGTTCACATCACCATGTGATTAACACCCATAGTTCACATCGTCATGTGACCAACACCCAAAGGGTTTACTAGAGTCAATAATCTAGTTCACATCGCTATGTTATTAACACCCAAAGAGTACTAAGGTGTGATCATGTTTTGCTTGTGAGAGAAGTTTAGTCAACGGGTCTGCCACATTCAGATCCGTATGTATTTTGCAAATTTCTATGTCAACAATGCTCTGCACGGAGCTACTCTAGCTAATTGCTCCCACTTTCAATATGTATCCAGATTGAGACTTAGAGTCATCTGGATCAGTGTCAAAATTTGCATCGACGTAACCCTTTATGACGAACCTTTTGTCACCTCCATAATCGAGAAACATATCCTTATTCCACTAAGGATAATTTTGACCGCTGTCCAGTGATCTACTCCTAGATCACTATTGTACTCCCTTGCCAAAATTAGTGTAGGGTATACAATAGATTTGGTATACAGCATGGCATACTTTATTGAACCTATGGCTGAGGCATAGGGAATGACTTTCATTCTCTTTCTATCTTCTGCCGTGGCCGGGCTTTGAGTCTTACTCAATTTCACACCTTGTAACACAGGCAAGAACTCTTTCTTTGACTATTGCATTTTGAACCACTTCAAAATCTTGTCAAGGTATGTACTCATTGAAAAAAACTTATCAAGCATCTTGATCTATCTCTATAGATCTTGATACTCAATATGTAAGCAGCTTCACCGAGGTCTTTCTTTGAAAAAACTCCTTTCAAATACTCCTTTATGCTTTCCAGAAAATTCTACATCATTTCCGATCAACAATATGTCATTCACATATACTTATCAGAAAGGCTGTAGTGCTCCCACTCACTTTCTTGTAAATACAGGCTTCACCGCAAGTCTGTATAAAATTATATGCTTTGATCACACTACCAAAACGTACATTCCAACTCCGAGATGCTTGCACCAGTCCATAAATAGATCACTGGTGCTTACACACTTTGTTAGCATCTTTTGGATTGACAAAACCTTCTGGTTGCATCATATACAACTCTTCTTTAAGAAATCCATTAAGGAATGCAGTTTTGACATCCATTTGCCAAATTTCATAAAATGCGGCAATTGCTAACATGATTCGGACAGACTTAAGCATCGCTACGAGTGAGAAAATCTCATCATAGTCAACACCTTGAACTTTGTCAAAACCTTTTTTCGACAAGTCTAGCTTTGTAGATAGTAACACTACTATCAGCGTCCGTCTTCCTCTTGAAGATCCATTTATTTTCTATGGCTTGCCGATCATCGGGCAAGTCAACCAAAGTCCACACTTTGTTCTCGTACATGGATCCCATCTCAGATTTCATGGCCTCAAGCCATTTCGCGAAATCTGGGCTCATTATCGCTTCCTCATAGTTCGTAGGTTCATCATGGTCAAGTAACATGACCTCCAGAACAGGATTACCGTACCACTCTGGTGCAGATCTTACTCTGGTTGACCTACGAGGTTCGGTAGTAACTTGATCTGAAGTTACATGATCATCATCATTAGCTTCCTCACTAATTGGTGTAGGAGTCACAGGAACAGATTTCTGTGATGAACTACTTTCCAATAAGGGAGCAGGTACAGTTACCTCATCAAGTTCTACTTTCCTCCCACTCACTTCTTTCGAGAGAAACTCCTTCTCTAGAAAGGATCCATTCTTAGCAACGAATGTCTTGCCTTCGGATCTGTGATAGAAGGTGTACCCAACATTCTCCTTTGGGTATCCTATGAAGATACATTTCTCCGATTTGGGTTCGAGCTTATCAGGTTGAAGCCTTTTCACATAAGCATCGCAGACCCAAACTTTAAGAAACGACAACTTTGGTTTCTTGCCAAACCACAGTCCATAAGGCGTCGTCTCAACTGATTTTAGATGGTGCCCTATTTAACGTGAATGCAGCTGTCTCTAATACATAACCCCAAAACGATAGTGGTAAATCGGTAAGAGACATCATAGATTGCATCATATCTAATAAAGTACGGTTATGATGTTCGGACACACCATTATGCTGTGGTGTTCTAGGTGGAGTGAGTTGCGAAACTATTCCGCATTGTTTCAAATGAAGACCAAACTCGTAACTCAAATATTCTTCTCCACGATCAGATCGTAGAAACTTTATTTTTCTTGTTACGATGATTTTCCACTTCACTCTGAAATTATAGGAACTTTTTCAAATGTTTCAGACTTATGTTTCATCAAGTAGATATACCCATATCTGCTCAAATCATCTGTGAAGGTCAGAAAATAATGATACCCGCCGCGAGCCTCAACACTCATCGGATCGCATACATCAGTATGTATTATTTCCAATAAGTCAGTTGCTCGCTCCATTGTTCCGGAGAACAGAGTCTTTAGTCATCTTGCCCATAAGGCATGGTTCGCAAGCATCAACTGATTCATAATCAAGTGATTCCAAAATTCCATCAGCATGGAGTTTCCTCATGCGCTTTACACCAATATGACCTAAACGGCAGTGCCACAAATAAGTTGCACTATCATTATTAACTTTGCATCTTTTGGCTTCAATATTATGAATATGTGTATCACTACGATCGAGATCCAACAAACCATTTTCATTGGGTGTATGACCATAGAAGGTTTTATTCATGTAAACAGAACAACAATTATTCTCTGACTTTAAATGAATAACCGTATTGCAATAAACATGATCAAATCATATTCATGCTGAACGCAAACACCAAATAACACTTATTTAGGTTCAACACTAATCTCGAAAGTATAGGGAGTGTGTGATGATGATCATATCAATCTTGGAACTACTTCCAACACACATTGTCACTTCACCCTTAACTAGTTTCTGTTCATTCTGCAACTCCCATTTTGAGTTACTACTCTTAGCAACTGAACTAGTATCAAATACCGCGGGGGTGCTATAAACACTAGTAAAGTACACATCAATAACATGTATATCAAATATACCTTTGTTCACTTTGCCATCCTTCTTATCCGCCAAATACTTGGGGCAGTTCCGCTTCCAGTGACCAGCCCCTTTGCAGTAGAACCACTTAGTCTCAGGCTTAGGTCCAGACTTGGGCTTCTTCACTTGAGCAGCAAATTGCTTGCCGTTCTTCTTGAAGTTCCCCTTCTTCCCTTTGCCCTTTTCTTGAAACTAGTGGTCTTGTTAACCATCAACACTTGATGCTTTTCTTGATTTCTACCTTCGTCGATTTCAGCATCACGAAGAGCTTGGGAATTGTTTCCGTTATCCCTTGCATATTATAGTTCATCACGAAGTTCTAGTAACTTGGTGATAGTGACTAGAGAACTCTGTCAATCACTATCTTATCTGGAAGATTAACTCCCACTTGATTCAAGTGATTGTAGTACTCAGACATTCTGAGCACATGCTCACTAGCTGAGCAATTCTCCTCCATCTTGTAGGCAAAGTACTTGTCAAAGGTCTCATACCTTTCGACATGGGCATGAGTCTGAAATACTAATTTCAACTCTCGGAACATCTCATATGCTCCATGGCGTTCAAAACGTCTTTAAAGCCCCGATTCTTAGCCGTAAAGCATGGTGCACTAAACTATCAAGTAGTCATCATACCGAGCTTTGCCAAACGTTCATAACGTCTGCATATGCTCCTCCAATAGGTCTGTCACCTAGCGGTGCATCAAGGACATAATTCTTCTGTGCAGCAATGAGGATAATCCTCAGATCACGGATCCAATCCGCATCATTGCTACTAACATCTTTCAACTCAGTTTTCTCTAGGAACATATCAAAAATAAACCAAGGAGCTAAACGCGAGCTATTGATCTACAACATAGATATGCTAATACTACCAGGACTAAGTTCATGATAAATTAAAGTTCAATTAATCATATTACTTAAGAACTCCCACTTAGATAGACATCCCTCTAATCCTCTAAGTGATCGCGTGATCCAAATCAACTAAACCATGTCCGATCATCACGTGAGATGGAGTAGTTTCAATGGTGAACATCACTATGTTGATCATATCTACTATATGATTCACGCTCGACCTTTCGGTCTCAGTGTTCCGAGGCCATATCTGCATATGCTAGGCTCGTCAAGTTTAACCTGAGTATTCCGCGTGTGCAACTGTTTTGCACCCGTTGTATTTGAACGTAGAGCCTATCACACCCGATCATCACGTGGTGTCTCAGCACGAAGAACTTTCGCAACGGTGCATACTCAGGGAGAACACTTATACCTTGATAATTTAGTGAGAGATCATCTTATAATGCTACCGTCAATCAAAGCAAGATAAGATGCATAAAATATAAACATCACATGCAATCAATATAAGTGATATGATATGGCCATCATCATCTTGTGCTTGTGATCTCCATCTTCGAAGCACCGTCATGATCACCATCGTCACCGGCACGACACCTTGATCTCCATCGTCGCATCGTTGTCGTCTCGCCAACTATTGCTTCTACGACTATCGCTACCACTTAGTGATAAAGTAAAGCAATTACAGGGCGATTTCATTTCATACAATAAAGCGACAACCATATGGCTCCTGCCAGTTGCCGATAACTCGGTTGCAAAACATGATCATCTCATACAATAAAATATGGCATCATGCCTTGACCATATCACATCACAACATGCCCTGCAAAAACAAGTTAGACGTCCTCTACTTTGTTGTTGCAAGTTTTACGTGGCTGCTACGGACTGAGCAAGAACCGTTCTTACCTACGCATCAAAACCACAACGATAGTTCGTCAACTTAGTGTTGTTTTAACCTTCTCAAGGACCGGGCGTAGCCACACTCGGTTCAACTAAAGTTGGAGAAACTGACACCCGCCAGCCACCTGTGTGCAAAGCACGTCGGTAAATGGTTACGTCGACGCAACCTTTGACACTGATCCGGATTACTCTAAGTCACAAACTGGATACGTATTTATATTGAATGGTGGAGCTGTCAGTTGGTGCAATTCTAAGCAAAGCATCGTGACGGGATCTACGTGTGAAGTGGAGTACATAGCTGCAAATCTACGTGAGTAGTGCCTCCCAAAAAATGACACATCACATGAGATTTCGTTCCCTCTAGCTTCTAACCTAGGGCGCTTCATGGCTAGGTGCATTGCTAGGTTCACCTATCCGGCTCCAAGACCTTGCAAGCATTTGCATACCACAGTCCACGGGAAGCAACAAGCTTGTTACTGGACATCTTTAGTCTTTCGTCTAGACTTATAAATAGCAGCCGACTATGTGCTCATCAGCGGGGCAGGTTAGACAAGTGAGGTGTGGTCCACGGGAGATGAGCGGAGTCATAGCAAGTTTGGTTGGTTTTCAACTGGAGTTCTCCTCAAACCACTTCAGTAGCTAGCTAGCTTAACTATGTCTCAGTGCATTGCCACTTTTGTAAGTGTACGCAGTGAGCTTGACAGCTGTGCATAGTGAAGTGTTTGGGAGAATTCTGGGTGGCAATCAACAGTTTCAATAGGTTTGAGAGTGCTTGTGTTTTAATTATAGTGGTAGGCCATGTATGAAATCCACATATATAGGTGATGATGGTTAGGTGAGAATTCATCGAGTTTGGCCTCGTCGGGCGTTCCCTTCAAGCACTTCAGGAAGCATCTTTTGTAGGGCATTTCTGAAGTGTTTGGGGGAACTCTTGTTGTCACCAAGCATTTAGTAAACATATATACGGGCCACGTACCATAATATAGATGTATTATAATATAATGGCAAACCAACTTTGGTATTACCGGGAGTTCCCTTCAAGCACTTTACGGAGCACCTCGCCAAGGTATTATGTGAAGTGCTTGGGGGAACTCTCAATGTGACCAAGCATTTAGCGGATATTGCAGGTTATATACTGTTGGGGAACGTAAAATTTAAAAAAAAAATCCTTCGCACACACAGGATCATGGTGATGCATAGCAACGAGAGGGGAGAGTGTTGTCCACGTACCCTCGTAGACCGAAAGCGGAAGCATTAGCACAACGCGGTTGATGTAGTCGTACGTCTTCACGATCCGACCGATCAAGTACCGAACGTACGGCACCTCCGAGTTCAGCACACGTTCAGCTCGGTGACGCCCCTCGAACTTCGATCCAGCCGAGCTTTGAGGGAGAGTTCCGTCAGCACGACGGCGTGGTGACGATGGTGATGTTCTACCGACGCAGGGCTTCGCCTAAGCACCGCTATGATATTATCGAGGTGGATTATGGTGGAGGGGGGCACCGCACACGGCTAAGAGATCAAGAGATCAATTGTTGTGTCTAGAGGTGCCTCCCTGCCCCCGTATATAAAGGAGGGAGGGAGAGGCCGGCCATAGAGGGGGCGCGCCAAGTGTGGGGAGTCCTACTAGGACTCCCAAGTCCTAGTAGGATTCCCCTTTCCTTTCCGGAGTAGGAGAGAAGGAAAGAGGGGGAGAGGGAAAAGGAAAAGGGGGCTGAAGGGGGGCGCACGCCTCCTTCCTTTTGGCCTCTCTCCTCTATTCCCGTATGGCCCAATAAGGCCCAATACTTCTCCCGGTGAATTCCCGTAATTCCCCGGTACTCCGAATCACTCGAAACCTTTCCGATGTCCGAATATAGTCGTCCAATATATCGATCTTTACGTCTCAACCATTTCGAGACTCCTCGTCATGTCCCCGATCTCATCCGGGACTCCGAACTACCTTCGGTACATCAAATCACATAAACTCATAATACAATCGTCACCGAAACTTTAAGCGTGCGGACCCTACGGGTTCGAGAACTATGTAGACATGACCGAGACACGTCTCCGGTCAATAACCAATAGCGGAACCTGGATGCTCATATTGGCTCCTACATATTCTACGAAGATCTTTATCGGTCAAACCGCATAACAACATACGTTGTTCCCTTTGTCATCGGTATGTTACTTGCCCGAGATTTGAACGTCGGTATCTCAATACCTAGTTCAATCTCGTTACCGGCAAGTCTCTTTACTCGTTCCGTAACACATCATCCTGTAACTAACTCATTAGTTACAATGCTTGCAAGGCTTATAGTGATGTGCATTACCGAGTGGGCCCAGAGATACCTCTCCGACAATCGGAGTGACAAATCCTAATCTCAAAATACGCCAACCCAACAAGTACCTTCGGAGACACCTGTAGAGCACCTTTATAATCACCCAGTTACGTTGTGACGTTTGGTAGCACACAAAGTGTTCCTCCGGTAAACGGGAGTTGCATAATCTCATAGTCATAGGAACATGTATAAGTCATGAAGAAAGCAATAGCAACATACTAAACGATCAAGTGCTAAGCTAACGGAATGGGTCAAGTCAATCACATCATTCTCCTAATGATGTGATCCCGTTAATCAAATGACAACTCATGTCTATGGCTAGGAAACATAACCATCTTTGATCAACGAGCTAGTCAAGTAGAGGCATACTAGTGACACTATGTTTGTTTATGTATTCACACAAGTATTATGTTTCCGGTTAATACAATTCTAGCATGAATAATAAACATTTATCATGATATAAGGAAATAAATAATAACTTTATTATTGCCTCTAGGGCATATTTCCTTCATATACCGCTAGAGATGTTCTGATGACAAGTCATGTTTGGTATTACCTAGAGTTCCTTTCAAGCACTTCATGAAGCATCTTTATGAGGGCTTATGTGAAGTGTTTGGAGGAACTACTTTTGGTTTCACCAAGCATTTACTAGATGCTAGCCACATAGGATAAGACAGATGCACTAATAGCAAACGACATTCGGTATCACCGGGAGTTCCCTTCAAGAATTTCATGAAGCTCCCTTTTGAGGTATTATCTGATGTGTTAGAGGGAATTCGCGGTTAGACTAAACATTTAGCCGACATTACATGTCATAAACCACAAGACAAGTATTGATGGGGAATCACGTTTGGTATTACCAGGAGTTCCCTACAAGCACTTTACGAAGAGCCTTTCAAAGGGCTTATTTGAAGTGTTTGGGGGAACTCTTGGTGTAACCCAGCATTTACTAGATACTGGTCATAAATGACAAGAGTTGTACTAGTGGTGAATCATGTTTGATATTACCACGAGTTCCCTGCAAGCACTTCACGAGGCATTATTTCATGCCATTGTGAATTATTTCGAGAAACTCTCGGTGTAACCAAGCATTTTTTAGATGCTGGTCATAAACGACAAGAGTTGTACTGGCGGCGAATCATGGTTGGTATTACCATGAGTTCACTGCAAGCACTTCACGAGGCATTATTTCAAAATGCCATTGTGAATTATTTCGGGAAACTCTCGGTGCCACCACGCTTTACTCAATGCCTGCCAAGAACCCAAAGGGATGATCAATACGAATCATGTTTGATTTACCATGGATTCCCTGCAAGCACTTCACGAGGCCTTATTCCAAACACCATTGTGAAGTGTTTGAGGAATCAATGTTGCCACCAAGTATTAAACAATGCGAGCATGTTCGGTTTGACCATGGTTTCCCTACAAGCACTTCACGAGGCACAGTTTCAAACGCACTTGGGGGAACTCTTGGTTCCGCCAAGCTTAAATCAATTAAGGTCAAGTACCTAAAGAGACAATCCATATATGCAAGTAATGTTTGGTTTTACCAAGCATTATTTTCAAACATTTCATGAGGCGCTATTACGAGGCCTAAGGTAAAGCGTGGCAGGAATTAATTGTAGGAATCACCGACACATCCTAAATGTATCTATAATTTAAAAAATTCATTCCATAATCTTATTGAATATGTATTGTTCTTTCATTTATTTGGACTAACATATTGAGGAAGTGCCAGAGTGCCAGTTGTTTTTTGTATCTTCTGTTACAGAAAATAGGTATTTCTGATAGTACGAAAAATTTGAGAAAATTCAAGGGACATTTTTAGTCATAAGAGGACCGGTGCCAACACCTGGGGCCAAGGGGATCCCATAGGGCCCAAAACCTTTGGGCCCCACATGCCACCGAGCCTTCTTGAGAAAGGCTCTCCCTCACATGTCACTCATCCCAAGCCCAGTGGCGGCGCCAGGATGATAAACCTATGGGGTCGGTGTGATTATTATCACAGATTTTACCTGGCCTCTAGTTTTTTGTATGAATACACATGTATATCGAAGGTTTGCTAATAAGCTGTGGGGTCACCCCACAACTATAATGTTGATTCACTGCTGCTCAAGCCTCTCTTGTTGGAAATATGCCCTAGTGACAATAATAAAAGTATTATTTATTTCTGAGTTTATGGGTAATATTTATATTCTATGTTGTAACCGCTATTGTTCTCAAGTCTGCGAAAGCCAAGAGGCTAAGAGAAAACTCATGTGCACGTGTAGAGTTATAAACGGTAAAATAGATTCCTAGTCTTGCCTCTAGTACTAGCTCAAGTATTACATGATGGTTCTGTTTTCCTGATCATGGGCATGCGTTAAGTGTAAAGATGATGTTAGCAACATTGAGGGCACGATGTTAAGAGAACACTTGTGTTGAATTGACCCAAATTGTATGTTATACTAGAAGATGACATTATGTCACAAGTCTATAGTCCATAACACAGAGAAAGTTGACGTAATTTTGTAAATAGACAGGGTTTGAATGACAAAAATGCACAAGAATAGTGCGGGTTACTTTAAAAAATAGTCAGGGGTAAACATAAAATGGTGGGGGCCTATCAACAAGATTGCAACGATGTTTAGGGCGTCACCAGCTCGACAAAAAATAACATGGCTGCCAGCGGGCACACTGTGATTGGCCGGTGACCTTTTCGTCATATGCGTGCCAAGTTTATGCACCAAAACGTAGCATGTGCTCCAACTTTGTGACTTGTGTGCTATATAACTCTTTTAGATGAGACCTTGCCTTTGTGTCACCGTCACTTCATTCATGATGATTTATGAGAGCAGAAGGAAATGCCAAAAAGAGATGAGAGAGTTGCGCCAAGCGAAGCACACGGGCTCAACGGCCCAGGAAGCAGGATACAACCCAAGTCAAGCTCGTCATTGGAGCAAGTGACCAAGTCAGCAAGGGGCACTATTAAATAGTTGTTGGTAGAATTGTGTAAAGAAATGTGATGGTCTGGCCCCTCGTCTCTTACCTATATGCCCGGGTGGATGGCCCGGTCATTGACTAGTCATGAAAATGCAATCCAACCGAACCTCTCAAACCACCTCTATGCATTTGGGTTGTCATGTACCTCATACACAACTCATAACTGGGGTGGACATGGGGAGGCCCAGACATGTCTGGACACACTCTCCACGTCGAATTCGACCCATGCTAGCGCACAAATACCTCCTCACTACCCGCATCCGAACGAAACCCTAGACAGTTCCCACTCCACCCCAAGGCCGCTCTGATACCCCCTCCTCTCTAGTGATCTCTGCACTTCTCCGACATGACAGGAAGCGGCCAATCAGTATATATTTTTTATAGACTTGATTAAAGTTAAAGAAGTTTGATGTAGAACAAACCTATAACTTTAATTAATCTGGAACGTATTGAATTGCGAAGGGTCACATGCCTTTTCACCATGTTGTTCGATTTCGTAGGGTTGAAATATATAGGCAGTCAATTCTAGATTGTATCAGGGGCGGGGCACCTTTTTTCTCAATGTTTGTTTTTTTAGCTTGGTTTGTTCTATTAATTGATTTGTGGTTCGAAAATAAGATGGGCTTCACATATGCCTGCTTCTATTTTCAAGGGCATGTAATCAATTCACATAACTATGTCTATGCAACCACGAGGGTTGCTCAGACGTGTTGCCAGTAATTCCTGTTTGCCACTCATTGTGACGAGATGTCGGGCAATCACACAATGAAACTGATGTGCGGACGATGCATAGCCTGTACGACAACTGGACAATGACCAATCGAGCTGTCTGCTGCACTTTGGTGATATGCATGTACAAACTGATCTACGATGTCGTGTAGAAATCGCCCGCACAACATCTTGTGCATAGCAGTGCGCATCACACAAAGGAAAGTTAGGCCACCCCAATTAGTGTTACTATCTCACGGTTTTGGGAAGATTCTGGGTATAGTTTTTTCGGTTTAGAAAGGTTTTAGAAGGTTCAGGCTTTTTGTTCTTCTTTTTTTATTGTTTTCTCTGCCGATATTTACAGTTTTTTTTACTTTTTCTTGCTTAGGTCTTATTTTTTATTTTAAAAATTCTTCGCAGTTTTTTATTTTTTTCTCAAATTGAAAAAATGTTTAAATGTTCATCCCTTTATAACATGTTCACGGAAGTCTTAAAAAGTGCTCACAAGTGTTTAAAAAATTCACATATGTTTGAACATCTTCACATTTTATAGAAGTGTCCGTAGATTTAGATTTCAAAAAAAGAAAGTTAAGTTTTCTCAAAATTTCATGCATTTTTGGAAAAAAGGTCACACACTTTTTCCTAAAAATGTCCATGTATTTTTATTTTAAAAAAACCTAACAAAAACCCAAAATGAACCAAAAGGAAAAGAGAAAGAGTATATTTAAACTCGATACTACAGGGTGTGGCACAAGCCTAACTAGGCGACCGGCCCAATACAACGCCACTTGTGCGACAGCCCAACAGACATTCGCAATTAGCGACAGATAGGAGCTCCCCATTCCTCACGCTGCTTTTGCTAAAAAAAAGTCCCCATGCTGCCACTCCCATCGGAGGAACCCGGACGCGGTGGGGAAGCTGCCGCAACGCTTCAATCCTGAACACTTTGGTTTGGAGGGATTATGGAGCAAGTTAACAGCGGCACTGTAATGTTACGTGCAACTAGCATAATGGTCTGCCTAGTTGTGATGATGGTTGTATTCTGATATATCGATCAACTGGATACTAGTAAAAATATTGTGTAAAATAAGACGTATGTTTTGTAAAGTCTACACTTCTGTGTTTGACATTACATTCTATTGTATTCAAACTTGGTAGAGTCAGAAAACGGAGCAATATATGATTGACATTTGACAGCTTGCCACTTAAATCAATTTCTATATCTTTTATGGTTTACATTGCCGTTTGTATGTGAGTATGCACTTAATATGACAAACAATCGTAAGCATTGTTCATCATAATAATCATATAACCCGGCGATGGAAATGGTAAAATCACTTTCATATTTATATTGCTTCCTCTTTAATGTACCACTAATATAAGACATTTTACAGACTTGACACAAGCCGACTTATATTTAATTATAGAGAGGGTAGCATTTTGTGCATTCTAAGGGAGATATTCCTACTGTCATACTCCCTCCGTTTCAAAATAGATGACCCAACTTTGTACTAATTTTAGTACAAAGTTAGTACAAAGTTGGGTCATCTACTACTAAAAGATGTGATCCGCTGTTTTGTAATTTTGCATAATTTTGCAGGAAATATCTTTTGACTGTACATGTTATTGCCTTAGATGTCCAAAGTTGATGCATATTGTTGCATCTCAGGGCTAGTGAGCTAAAAGTGTTCTCATTGGCCGAACTGGTGAATGAATGCAATCATTGATTTTCATGGCCCCTACCTTCTACCAGATACTAGATAAACATAGCCGAAGACAAGGTAAAATTCAGGAATACTGGGCAGTGTACCCTCTCAAAACGGCGTGGATGGCGTCAGAATATATTGGATCATGAACCGTTGCAGCATTGGAAACATCTTCAGCTGCAGATGGGGAGTAGAGAAACACAGACACGCACACACAATCAGACAAGAGAGCGAAAAAAACACAAACAATCAAAAGGGACAAGAAACATGATCAAGCAGTTTCTCTGCTCATCAAACATTTATTTGCTTGGATACAACAAACATACAATCAAGCTGCCGCAACAACACGCAGCAAGAGGAGAAAAAGAGTCACATCTCCATGAATCTCTACGAACCGGACGAGGGGGCACGATCACAACGGCAAAACCCTCCTCCCTACCCGAGTCCTGAGCGAACAACAACGGACAAGAACCAAGAAGTGATGAATGAGGGAACTCCATGCGAGGCGACAGCCTCTCCTCCTCCTCCTACGGCACGAGGAAGAAGAACGTCATCTCGCCTCCGGGAACGCTGCTTCACCACCGAAGATACTTATACTGCAGCAAGCATCTCTTGGGGGGCTCAGCCGCTCCAATTTGACCCGCTCTGAAACTCGTGTGGCCGGGTTTCTGAACTTTGAACGACAGTATCGATCTCCTGCAGTGACAGGGATCGGGTGCGCTGAACCTGGACGCCTTCCTCTAGCTTTTCCCTCTGTTGCAGTACTGTGGTGGCACAGGGCGCGTTGCCCCGTCAGTGTCCCTGCTTTTCTTATTCCCCCTTTATGCCGCCCACCCGTACAGTCACGCGTAATGGGACAAGTAGCTCGCTAACTCCATTGGATTAGACAGTTTCCGTTAGGTCTATGTGCTCTCGCGTTAGGATTACCAAATGTGTCCTAGCAGCATCATTTGTCTACGTACGTATAGCTGGCCTTTAATTAACACCGATGAACGTGTGCTGTAAACGACAAATGAAACACTACTATGTTTATGTGTGATGGTGTTCCCACGCTCAGTTCTCCCTCCCTCCATCCGAAAAAGTTTGTCGCTCAAATAAATATATCTAACACCAAGTTAGTGCTAAATGCATTCATTTGAGAGACAAGTTTTTTTGAACGGAGGGAGTATAAGTCTTTTTGAGATTTCAATGAACTACATGCAAATGTATATTGACGTATTTTTTAGATATTTCAATATGGACTACATATGGAGCAGAATGAGTGAATCTACACTCTAAAGTATATTCATATAAGTCCGTATATAGTTTATATTAAAATCTCTAAAAAGAATTATATTACCTCTGTCATATCCTGGTTTATTAGTCTTCCATGTAGTTTGGGTCAAACTTTGACCTTTGATTTAACTTTAAAAATAAGTTATATACCCTAAAAATAGTATCACTGGAAACCTTTATCAAATATGAATCCAACAATATAGGTTTTGTGACATACAATTTATAATTTGTTAGTCAAATTTACGATCAAAGTTAGGCATAAAATACTGAGAGGGCCAATAAACCCGAATGGAGGTAGTAGAACGGAGTGAGTACAAGATTGACTCCACATTTTCCATTGCTGTTCGATCCCAACATGGATTAACCAGCCTGACGTGACAACCCAGGGCCTGGGAAAAGTATAGGAGATGAGTAGGGGAGCGCATCAAGTTAGTGAACCGACTGTACGTTTAAACAGTACATAAACGCTGTGTTTTTTATTTACGTAGAGGTGGCACCCGTACGTGTCCTCTCCCTGCGCTGATCGAGATGCAAGCCATAAACATACTTTTTTTTCTTCGTCTACCTAAGCTCATGGTCACTTTATCAAGATACTGCACCCCACAGCACTACTGCAACTAACATGAGATCTATGGAGCACTTTCCTGCAGCGAATTATTAGCAAAGATTGCCCAGGATCCCAGCTCGCATGTCTGACCGCTGGGATATTGATGATGATTATAGCGCGATCACTGTAAAATTCCCTTCGCATGCGCTGACAGATATGTTCCTGCACCAGGGCCAGTCCCGACTTTATAAACCTTCTGAATTTTACTTCATTTAGTAAAATATCACAATATCTTAGTATTTTTAGAAGTTATTATGAAATTTTACTTCATTTTGTAACAGTACTAGCAAGATGCCCGTGCAGCCCGTGCATTGCACGAAAGATCAAGATGCATTTTTTTTAAACACCTGTTGTGATTGACCCATGCGGGAGTAATCCAATATGTAAAAATTAATGATATCTCGAGAAAGAGGAGAGATAAGATGAGGAGTGTCAAGATGGGTAAAGCGTCTCAACTCTCCTGATGGAGAGCCCGCATATTATATATTCATAGGACGGGGCTTATCCCATAAATGCATACACTTGATTGTTACAATTGTGCATAGCACATCGAGAGTAAGAAAGATACACGGCGGTTTACAAGAGAGTTAAAAAAGAGAGTTACAGGCATCAACTTCTAATAAACCATGTACGTTTAATCTTGATCTTTAACTAGACATCCATAACATCCGCCATAAGATATCCATAACAACTGCCATAATATATCTTTAACACCCTCCCTTAAACTGATCTTCCCAAGTTAAGATTACGCTTGAATTCCTCAAACGGTCGTGTGGCCAATGCTTTTGTAAAACCATCTGCAACTTGATCCTTTGAATGAACAAACCGAATTTGCAACTCCTTATTAAGCCTGGCGTGGATTCTGTGCTGTAGCGCTCTGATCCCGGAGCGGATCGCGCCTGCGCTGACACCGCCATTCCCGAGGCAGATTCGGGAGCAGCCCTGTCACGTAGCGGGGGACACATGAAATATGGGCCATTTTGGCCATTTTCTTCACCATTTGACGCCAAATTGTTTTCTGTTGCTTCACCACTTTAGCCTGCATCATCACAAATCTCATTTGCACGGTTAGAAGAGTTAGTCAAGTGGTCAGTACAATTGCCATTCCCTTGATGAAAACAGACAAATGAGGTGGTAGTAGAAGGATTTCTTGGCGAAGTAGGGCACCGGCGTTAGGACGTAGATGAGCAAAAGGGAAGACAGTTTCATCGAAGACCACATCACGAGAAATATATACTCGACCTGTAGGAACATCAAGGCACTTGACACTTTTGTGTTGCGCACTATAACCCAAGAAAACACATTGTTTTGAGTGAAACATGAGTTTGCGAGTATTGTGACGAAGGTTTGGCCAACAAGCGCATCCAAAGACACGAAGAGAGTTATAGTTTGGTCGAGTATGAAGGAGTCGTTGCATGGGTATTCCATTGTTGATGACACGACTGGGTAGCATATTGATGAGATGAACTGCAGTAAGAAATGCCTCATCCCAAAATTTGAGAGGCATGGAGGCACCGGCTAGGAGAGCAAGTCCTACCTCAACTATATGCCTATGTTTGCGCTCGGCATATCCGTTTTGTTGGTGAGCATGATGCAAAACACCCAACTTTTGGAAAAACGAGTTTAACTTCTCGTATTCACCACCCTAATCAGATTGGACAGCAAGGATTTTAGTGTCAAATTGGCGTTCAACAAGTGCTTGAAAATTATGAACAACTTGAAAAACGTCAGAACATTTTTTAAGAAGGTAGATCCAAGTGAATTTACTGTAGACATCTATGAAACTAACATAGTAAGTATGTCAACCAACGGAAGAAGGAGCTGGACCCCATACATCGGAAAAAACAAGTTGCAATGGCTTGGTAGAAATACTAGTGGAAACATGATATGGTAATTGATGAGCTTTCACTTTTTGACAAGAATCACAAATAGTTTCAAGACTACGCTCACCAACACATGGGAGCTGATTATTTCGAAGCACTTGTTGAACAATAACAAGAGAAGGATGTCCTAGCCGCGCATGCCACCATTCCGATGAAATTTTGATGACACCACACACTTGTTTATTGAAGCTTCTAAACTGAGGAATCAAAGGGTAGAGCCCATGCACACATCTACCACGGTAGAGAATTTTCCTCGTGGCCTGATCGCGAATAAAAAAGAAGTAGGGGTGAAACTCAAGAAAAACTTTGTTATCTATGGCAATACGATGAACAGAAAGAAGATTTTTCTCAGTTTGTGGGACATGTAAGATATTTCTAAGATGAATATTCCGATGAGGGGTATTGACAATTGCATGACCAACATGATCTATCTTCATACCTTCACCGTTTGCGTTGTGGACTTGATCATGGCCACGGTACTTCTCGCTCATGGTCACCTTTTCAAGCTCATTGGTGATGTGATTTGTGGCTCCAGAGTTAACGTACCAAATGGTATCAACTCCATAAGATGTATATGCAGCTGCTGCAACTTTCTTGCGTTGGGAATTGTTCTAGGCATAGCGCCAATCACAATCCTTTGCAATGTGGTTATTTTTTTGCAAATTCGACATTTATTTTCATACTCATCATAACCTTGAAACGGACGACCCCTATTGTTGTTATAGGAGGGGCGCCGGTTATTGCCGGAGTAGTAGTAGTTGTTGTTGTGGTAGTGGCCGCCGCGACCGCCGCCGCCGCCGCCACCACCAGTGTTGTAATTGCGGTTGCCGCCGGTGTTGTAGTTGTTGCCACTGTTGTTACCACCATAGCCACCGCCACGACCACCACCCTTGCGGTAGCCCTTGGGAGACCCGCCACGGCCTCTGGCAGCGAGATTGGCAGAGGATTTGAAGGCACCTGCCCCCGTTCCTTGGAACATCTCGACTCGTTGGTCGAAATTTGAGACCATGCCGAAGAGATCATCCACAGTTAGGGGCTCCACGCGGACATCCAACACCGAGATGAGGGGCTGATAATCCATATCCAGCCCCCCGATGATGAAGGAGAGAAGCTCCTCGTCCTTGATGGGTTTGCCAGCTGCAGCGAGCTCATCAGAGAGGGCTCGCATCTGACCGAAGTAAGTAGATGCACTCTGTGAGCCTTTTTGGGCGTCTGAGAGGGCGATGCGGCAATTGTTGGCGCGGGAGAGGGATTGGGCGGCGAACATGTTAGCGAGTGCTGAACAGATCGCGTGGGATTTTTCTAGGGATGCAACCTGAACAAGAACTTCCTTAGGGAGGTTCCGGAAGAGATAGGCCACGATCTGTTGGTCCTGGATGAGCCAGGGGTTGTAGGCGGGGTTGGAAACGATCTCTTCTTTCCCATCGGAGTTCTTGGTCATGATGGTCTTTGTGGGTTCGACTGTGGATTGATCGATGTACTCATATAGCCCAGCCCCCATGATTTGGGAATGAGCTTGGGCTTTCCAGAGGACATAGTTGGTTCGGTTGAGAGGCTCGGATGTGGTGTAATTGAGGCCAAGGGGAGAAACTTGGGTGGAGGAGGACATGGCGGCTCAAGGTGGAAGATGCAGGCTGTGGTGGTGAGGGGTTTGCTAGATGCGATGGAAGAAGGAGGCTCTGTATACCATGTCAAGATGGGTAAATCGTCTCAACTCTCCTGGTGGAGAGCCCACATATTATGTATTCATAGGATGGGGCTTATCCCATAAATGCATACACTTGATTGTTACAATTGTGCATAGCACGTTGAGAGTAAGAGAGATACACGAAGGTTTACAAGAGAGTTAAAGAAGAGAGTTATAGGCATCAACTTCTAATAAACCATGTACGTTTAATCTTGATCTTTAACTAGACATCCATAACATCCGCCATAAGATATCCATAACAGCCGCCATAATATATCTTTAACAAGGAGGAGTGGGGTGTGGTTGTGATTTGTGGTTGAACTGAGCGGAGGCATGAGGATGGACGACGCCGGCAGCGGCCACCATGCCAGATTGTTTCAGAGACTTCCTTTTTTAACTACCCAACAATGAAGTTATGGGAGATAAGGATGAACGAGGGAAGGCCTTATCTGCAAATATGGAGAGAGGTCTGTGTATCTTTTTTGCAAAATTGTCATAGTTTGCTTTCTATCCCTCAGATATAGATCGGGTGGTCTATATTGCAAGATGGCAGGCACACCAACTCGTTTTTTATAAGAGTAGAGATAGTAGGCTCTATAAACCTTCTCCTAAACGTCGCCCAAAAAATACTGGGTATCATAAACTTATTGTCAATATACAAGTTGGTAATATTGTAATATCGCAACATTGTTCAGCGGAGTAACAGTTGACAACTTCTAAAATTCTTCTGTAGCATCAATACAGACAAACAATTGATATAACAAGTTTTAGCTGAAGCAAGGAAGGGTTTCTTTTCCCCTCCCCTTGCTAAAGTCCCAGGAGAGGCGGAAAAGAGGATGACACCGTCTTCACCCCGTGTCCACCGGCGAGGCCGCGGGTTACCTTCCCCTCGGCCGCTTCAGCGGCGGGAGGTGGGGGAAACCCCGATCCTCTGCTTTGACGTGTATATAGGGCGTGGAGTATGGTTCTGGCCGGCGGCGCTGTGGAGGTGGCGGTGCTGCCGGAGTGGAGTAGGGTGTCGCGGTGCTTCTTCCCCTTCCGCGGCGGCAGGGGAGGTGATGGTGTGGTTGCTCCGATCTGCTGCTCCTTCATCGTGCGGGCCTGCCATATAGCCGAAGCTGAAGACTTCCCTCCACGGTCTACAACATCATGCCGGCTCTGGGTGAGTTCGGCGACGCCGAAGCGGAGGCGCGTTCTCAGCTCACGTTGTTGGATGCAGTAGTTTGGTTCCTCATGGATCTGAATGTATTTTCGTTGTTTTCTGGGGTGTGTTGTACTTCTGAACCAGCTAATAGATCTGAGGGACCTTTCTGCATAAAAAAGTTTTAGTTGACAAAAGAACACTTGTTGACTACAAGGGTGTATTTCCCTTAGGCTTTGTTCGGTTACACACTGTCCCAAGGGGACTGAAGGGGATTTAGGGGGAATTTTACTCGTAGAGAATTTGATCCTTGCAATCCGTGGTCACCGAACGCGGCCTTACTGTCAAGCGCGCACGTTATTCAATCAGTCCGGGGAGCAGAGATGCCTCACCATGTTTCTATTGATGCTGCTCACTCTCAAGGTACTGACCGAGTGTGGTTATTAACCGAGCTCGATTTACTATGATTTATGCATGGAAAGCGGGACGGGGCCCTTGCCCCCGCCCCGCACTCACCCGTCCCCTCCTCTACGTATTGTTGTATTTTAAAATAACAATATAATAGGCTCTATAGACCTGTCTCGTGAAGTATGGCGCAGACAGTGGAAAGAAAGCAATAGCGTTGCTAAAACCACCTTACAGTTTTGGGTTGTTTCATGGATATACAAATGCCAGAAATGGATGGGTAACTCTTTAAATGGCTGCTCACAATTTCTTTTGAGTATTAATCTGCCAGTCAACTATAGATTTTTATCATGCATATTTTTTCAGGTTTGAAGCCACTAGAAGGATCAGAATGATGGAAAGAGAGCTAAACGAGTGGATAGAACGCGGCGTCACCAGAATGTGCTAAAGTTCGGACGTGGCGAACTCCGGTATTGGCCATGACAACAGATGTTATCCAGGCAACATATGAGCACTGCTTGAAATGAGACTCGAGTGAACAGTAAGCTTTGAAAAAAATTAAGTAAAATTGGAAATATTCTGATTTTTTTGGGTAAGAAACATTGATGTTTTTCTTACGCGCGTGCAAATTTTCACGATGGAAGTACATTCATGGAGATGTAGGTAAACAAAAATTGATGCCCAAAAAGTACCTTTATGCCGCCTGCACGTAAGTACACTCACGCGTAATGGGACAAGTAGCTCGCTAGCCCATTCCTGGGTTTGCAACTCGCCATCAAACAGCTAACAAGAGCTCAATGGCAGCCTATGCTGGACGCTGCTAAGCACTTCATCCCAGCGTGGCAGAAGGGTCTTATTTAGAAACCTGGACGACTCATTTTGGTCAAATCTGTGATTGCGGCAAAACCCATTCACCACTTCATGGTCATGGATGCTCTGAACTGGGTGTTTGAGCAACTCGACCAACGGATGCTAGCTTTTTTCTGGGCAGGGAAAGACAAAGTGAACGGAGGTCAATGCTTTGTGGCGTGGAACACCATCTGCAGGCCGACATGTTTTGGTGGTCTGGGCATACCGAATCTGCAGCTACATGCACTATCTCTCAGGGTGAGGTGGGAGTGGCTCCGTAGGATGGACCCGGCAAGGCCATGGCAGGGAATCAAGATGGTTGAAGACAGAGGCTTGCTCCGGTGCATCCCCCTAACTCAATTTCCTAGGGGTATTCTTGACCCCCGCCATTTATTTTTTCTCCGGCCCGCCGCTGCCCATATCCAAGCCCCGTAGCCCATATCCAAGCCCCGTATAACCCGTATGACCCATACGTATGTATACGGTGACATCCCGAAAAAAAAGGATAACACGACCCCACGACCAGGTAGGACCTGCCGACGGCCGATCCATCAATCACGCAGCTCCTCCATCATTCTGGTGAGTTTCTGTAGGAATATCGGCGGCAGCGATCTTATCGCCGGCGATCTCGTCCGAGAGCGCGCGCGGCACCGTCGTCAACCTCCAGCGCTCGCAGGTACCGCATCTCGTTTCCCCACGTTTGTCTCGCTCGCGGCAGCATCAAACGAACTGCCGCTGTTTTCGTCGTAGTGGTTAACCTAGCGGGGCGGGCAACCTAGCTTTCTGGCGATCCAGGCCATCGCAGATCTTGTTCTGGTAGTGCTGCTCGTCGTGATATACACAGTGATCACGCGGGCTAAAGTGGGTTTCTTCTTTCTAGGGTTAACCTAGCGTCGGTTGCCGTCGGTTGTGTGCACGACGGCTCCGTTATTTGATGCGGCGGCTTACCTAGGTATCCGGCGATCCAAAATAATCACGACTGGTGCCGTGGGCTAGGAATCCGGCGGCGCATGTTATCACGTGTAGCGCTGCTTCCCGTGATCCAAAGTGATCACGTACTGGATTCGTGGGACGTACCTTAACGCCGCTTGGTGTGGAGAGGGGGGAGGATCCATGGCCGATCAGAGGTCGTTGGCGTCGGTTGTGTGCACGATCTGAACGCCCTCGGTTGGGGCGCTCTCCGGTTGGTGTAGTTTATTTAACATCCGTGATCGTGCGCTAGGTGTTGTATATGTCAGCATTGATAATGTTTGCACATGTGATGATACATATTAATTGTTGTAGGAAATGGCGGACGATGAGTTAACTGATATGATGTATGACATGGAGTTTGGAGAACTGATGAAAGACTGGATAGAAGATTGGTCAGATGATGAAAATTCAGATCGTGGAGATAGGTCAGAGAATGGGAACGTATTGGAAGATCTTAATGTGAGTGGCATTATCATGTTGTAATTTTTTGGTGGCATCCGACAATATTATATTTTGAAAATTTATAGATGGATGAACATGATGATGGTCAGGAAAACAATGAGCATGATGATGGTGAGGAAAACAACTCGGAGATCTCGAATGAAGATTACATTAGTCAGGTATGGAAGTGGAATTTTTTGTTGGCATGCATGCAAATTGAATTAATCCTGGAATATTATATGATAAGTACTTATGTATTTGTGTTATATTTTTCAGCTCATTTCCGAATGTCATAATGCGTACGACTATTACGGTGAATCCGACGCGGAGACAGGCCTTGATGTCGAATCATTAGCTGCATCTGATTCTGGGGAGTCGCAATCGTCGGTCATCATGAGTGAGGTATGTATGTAATCAATGTTGTATGGAAGTAATGTTATACCATAGAAAACTGTTTTCATGGCTATGTTATGATTGTGTAGGTGACAGAAGTTGAGGGGAAAAAGAATGTCCAAGATACTGCTAGTGCAGATGATAAGAGGGATATGTTCATGCAGATAATACAAATGACTTTTACGTCTCACGAGGCTGCGTATGATTTCTACAACAGCTATGCTAGAGATAATGGTTTCAGCATTAGAAAGAATAGGGTCAGGTATAGCAAAACCGAGTCACGTCATATGCGTTATAGGCGGTTTGTTTGTTCCAGACAAGGAAAACGTGACAGCAGGTTGCTAACCGAGGAAGGACACAGCCGTAGGCTCAGACCCGAGACACGCTGCCACTGCGAAGCGCACCTGACCGTGAAGCTTGACCAAAAGCGTGGGGTTTGGTATGTTGATAGTTTTGAGGACAAGCATAGCCATATCTTGGCAGGACCGGACGAGGTACCTTTTCTTTGGTCCCACAGAAAAATCAAAGAGTACCAGAGAGCTGAGATACTGTCCATGGGAGCTGCAGGGATTAGAATTCACGACATGATGGATACCTTCATCAGCAAACATGTATGGTATGGCGGTGTTGGTTTTACCAGGCGTGAAATATACAACCTTTGCGCCAGGGAGAAGAGGAAGCTGCTTTCAAAAGGTGATGCTGCCACAGTCATAGGCATCATGGTCAGTAGGAAACAGAGGGATCCTAGCTTCTTTTTCGAGTACAAGCTAGACAAGGAAGGACATATGAATAGGATGTTCTGGTGTGACTCCCAGTCTCGTCATGACTATGAGGACTTCGGCGACGTGCTTGTATTTGACAGCACGTACAAGATGAACCGGTATGGTATGCCATTCATACCCTTTGTTGGTCTTAACAATCACCGGAAGACCACTGTTTTTGCTTGTGCCATAGTTTCGGACGAGACCGAAGAGACATATGTGTGGCTGCTGGAGACTTTTTTGAGGTCCATGTGTCAAAAGATGCCTATGAGTGTTATCACGGATGCCGACGCTGCGATGATCAAGGCAATTCGCCAAGTCTTGCCAGACGTGTGGCACCGTATATGTACGTGGCATATAGAAAAAAATATGAAGATTCACCTCAGTCACAAGTCCTTGAAGGAGTTCCGAACTCTTCTGTACTACAGCACGTCCACGGCCACGTTTGAGGAGAGATGGCACGCGTTTTCCAAAAGATGGCAGTCGGAAAAAACAGTAACATGGTTGAGACGGATGTATAAGAAGAGGAGACTGTGGGCCGCGGCTTATCTGACAGAGGGTTTTTGGCTTGGCATGAAAAGCAACCAGAGGAGTGAAAGTCTAAACTCATGCCTTCACCTCCACCTAGACGGTGAAATGACCCTGGTGGATATGATTTTGCACTATGAGAACGCCGTTGTACGTATCCGTGAGAATGAGGCACGAGATGATTGCACGGCCTCACAGAGTTTACCGGTGCCAGTTACTAGCTCGAGGGAACTTGAGATAGCTGCTTCTCACGTCTTCACTCCAGCAAACTTCTATATGTTGCAAGCTGATCTTAGGAAAATTGGTGGCATGGAGATTGTAGAAATAAAGCTCGGAGACGGATCACAGCAGTACATCGTGGCCTGGAAGAATAACCGGAAGAGCCGTTTTTGGGTGGAGTACACTCCAGTAAATTCCGCAGAAACTATAAGGTGCAGCTGCAGAAGAATGATTCGAAAGGGTCTACCTTGCAAGCACATATTCCATGTACTGAAGTACTTGAATATATCTGAAATACCAAAGTGTTTAGTTCTTGTGCGGTTCACGAAAGACGCAAGGTTGGGACTGCCCGCCAGGCGCACAAGCGATCTGTTGGGATTTGGATGGACTGGAGCAGCTGAAAGAATGAAATATAGCCAGGTCAGTGTGTTGGCTTCAGAAGCTATGCATGCAGCATGCAAACACCCAACTTTGTGGGATCAGTTACAGGAGAGTTTGAAGACCGTGATAGCTAAGAGCCATGAGTATGATCAGCTAAAGGAAAATTTGAGTAAGAAAACGGCTGATCTTAGTACTTGTGCAATTGAATATGTAGATGATGGTGAAGGCAACATAGTTGAAGTTCATGATCCTATTAAAGTATCAACGAAAGGTGCAACTAAGGTAGATGAGAACCGCCCTATGTCGAAAAATGGTAGGCCACTTTCGTACGACGAGATCAGAATCGCGCATGCAAACTGCTAGGGCACACTAAACACAGCAAGAAATGCAAACTAAATAACGCAGCAAGAAATGCAAACTAAATAAGAAGTAAGTTTTTGTATGCATTGTAGGTTATAATTGTTTTTAACTTGTCATTCATTAACTTTTCCTGTTATCGTGTGCAGAAGCGTGGTGGGCGAAGAAGAGTAGAACAGTTGCTAAAGTTATGTTAGGATGAATCCAGTGATCTAATAGTGAGGTGTTTACAATGTGTTACTGCATACATGATACATGATATATACTATTGCAAGAGGCCAGTACCTTGAGATAGTGCTTGTAGCATATATGGACTAAACAGGAGGCGGTCACTAGGGACTTTAATCATGGAAAATGGATAGCATTTTAGCCATTGTAATGATGGCATCTTTTGTGTTGTCCACTGTAGTTATATTATATTAGAAAACTAGACGATACCTGGCATGTTGTTGCGGGAATGTTTTGCAATATATTCATAGAGAAATGGTTACGTGTAACATGTATATGTTGTTGCGGGAATATTTTGTTTGCATGTTGTGGTGGACCTTTCTCCATACATGTTGAATGACGAGGTGGCAAACTTGCATGTTAAGAGAAATAGGTTAGTGGTGGCTAGTTGTTTAGATATAGAAGATGTAATTATGTGTGGTAATAATTAAAAAAATTCACTCCTTTGGTTCACCACCATTTAGATATAGAAGATACCAGCTCACTTTGGTCTATAGTATAGACTTCGTACCAAAAACCCACCATTTTCCCCTTATAAAGAAAAGAAAAACCCACCATTTTATGGCTTGTAGTGTAACTCGGGCCGCTTGTCGCGATGACGTGGAGGGGGGGTGACGGATGCCGTAAGACGGCGCGACACACGGCCGCTCCCGTTGCCGAGCCCATTTAACAATTTTTATTTTGATTACAGCCCGTTTAAATGGGCCACGCTGGCCACCTGGTCGGGGCGGTTCTTCCCTCGCGATCTCCACGCGCGTTCTATCTATCCACTGCAACCGCCGCTGCCGCTGCCGCCACCGATCCACGTCTTGCCGCCGGTCACGTTATGCCATGGTTTCATGGAGCGACGAGTCGAGCTCTTCTTCGGATGGCGAATCCGTGACTAGCCTGCAGGTACGCTCCTACTATATAATCTCCAAATTGTGCTAGGCTTAGGGTTAGGGTTCTTCATTTCCGGTATTTAACGCAGGGCGTTGATTTGTGCATTATCTCTGTTGTTTCGTTTAGCTTCCTACGACTATCCCTTGCTATGAATAGAGTGGCATTGCTCACGATCTGTCTTCTCGTTGTCTGCATCAAGAACCTTGCGTCAGGCTAGTTGCTTTTGATTCCTTGGACACTGGCAGACGTTTTCTTGCCTGTGGTCAGAAGGTATGTTGTTCCGTACTGTAAATATATGTTTAAATTACCTCGTGCTCGATTTACTTCGCGGTAATCCATTGTTCTGCCCAAAATTGCATACATTTCAATTAATTTGTGCATTTACAAAGTCCGTATTTATGTTGTTTTTTTACGGTCTAATATTTGTTTTAGCACATAATAGCATATACTTGTAGTTAATTGATCCATATATATATATGTATATCATTGCATGCTACATTTTGTGTTTATATGATTGAGACCATATTTTTAGTGCATTGCATGTAATTGTATTGCATTTGTGCATATATGATTGAGACCATATTTTTTCATACTGTAGGAAGAAGTGAAATGTAACTATGTGGAATGGGTAGACCCGGAGTGGTCAGTGGCTACGAAGTTCTGCCTGAGAGAACTGTGGAGCATGTATGACGAGAAGCTGAGACAGAATATTAAGAATGCTGAAGAAAAATGCATGTTAATTGGAGAAAAGAGGAGGACGGAGGAAGAGCTGAGATTTTTCAAAATGGACTTTGCTAAACTGGTGGCTGATAAGGAGGATGCTCTCACGCAGTTGGGCAATGCAAGATTGTCACTTAGCGATCTCAAAGAGGAGCTGGAGAAGAATAAGATGGCAGATCATGGTTGTGCCAATCTACATCAGGTCCTGAGGGTAAAGGCTGAGAAAGACCGGGACCGGGTGGTGCTAGAGAGAGACCAAGTGATGAGAGAGAGGGACCAGCTGAAGCAAGAGAAGAAAAAACTTGAGTATATTATTGCAGATTTTCTCAAACAGAAACATGGGTACGTTGATAAGATCAAGAAGCTGAAGGAGATTTGTGATGAATTTTAAGTATGTTTTGTGGTTTATTGTTGAACAGAATGATCAAGTCCTATCTGCATTGTGGCCAGTTCATTTGTGTAAGGTCTAAGTATATTATATTAACCAATAAATTATATCACTTTCGAAATAGTTTGCCCTTGTTTGACCTGCATCCTAATGCGGGTTCTTGGCTAAGCACTGAAATTATTTTGCTTCCACCGGAGCTCTAAATCGTACTGATCAAGGGGGCGAAATAGTAGTTGATCATGTGATTGATGGTGCTACTGATCCTGATCTTCATGATGCAGAAAAGGAAAAGGCTAACAAAAATGCAGCAAAAAAACTGTGCAACGAGATTTGAAGCAACACATAACGCCAAGGGAGTCTGGCGCAAGACACGAGGAAGATCCACCTGTGGACGCCGATCCCGAGAGATCCAGCGGCAATCATGCGCACGGGATCCCAGGCGGATCTGCCTACTCCACCAACCGCAGGATCCACGGGTGGCCCGTCTGCGTCCGACACGCGGGCTGTCTCCACCGAGCGGTCGGGCGGGACCGGACCTGGCGCGTCCCCCCGCGCCAACTGGCGCTCGTCGACTGGGTCGCCCGCGCTGGGACCGGATCTGTCGTTGTCTCGGGCGCGGGATCCCACACCGGATGGCACGACAGCCGAGGTTGATTCTCAGGCAAACAAAAAGGAATTTATCAACTTTTTTCTTATTGTTGAATAATGCCAAATCAAATCAAAAAAATATGCAAAAGTAAAAAGGAAATGAATTACTCTTCCATGGAAGAAAAGAATGAACACAGCAGCAAAAAACATTAAGGTAGAACAAATGAAGGGAAGCAAAAATTTATTGGTACGAAACGTATAGTCTGACTGCATTACACATACACAAGTATGTGTGAGCGACCAAAAATCCACACAAAATCCATGGTATCGTGCTTATTACATGAATGATAGAAAATCAAAGTTCTCCATGCCGAGAAACGTGCTTCCGGACTTAAAACAAACGACTGAAACTAGAATCTTGAATCATGTATGATGTCTTCACGCCTTGCTTTTCTTTGCGATGTCGCGGATTTTGTTCTTCACACATTCGAGCGTGTTGGTAGGTGAGAGAACCAACTCGGCGATGAGACGCCTTCTCCTTGCATTAACCGTGCCCTGCAATTTTTAGAACAAGGTTTAATGAATAGAAGTTGGTATTATACGACAATTGTACAAGTGTACGAGCAGAGAGGACAAATTACCTGGGTAAAATCGGCGGTCCATCGATCCCCGTCCCAATGCTCCATAACTTCAATCACAAAAAGGCTACAAGAGTTCCTAATATATATGCAAACATTAGTCACCGTGCACACGAACATGTCTTTCGTAAGTAGAAAATGATGAACCATAACTCACCCGTCCTCTTGTAGTGGCATGTCGATCTGAGGTATGATAGGCCACTTAGTGACGTCTGGATATTTGCCAGGTGTAATACGGTTTGCCTCTTCCATATCAATTGCTATTGCTAGTCGCTATTTGAAAGAAAGTAGTAGTGAGAAACCATATGACATTTCATATGAAGAATGCTCAATGTCGGGGAGAGTACCAGTGCTTTCACAGTGTCGAGAGAGAACTCGAGAGGATAGAGCGAATCAAAAACTCGGAATTCTTTCTTGCGGTTGTGCATCACCACGGTGATCCAGTGTGTATTGCCGACGTTCAACGGGATAAACGACTAAAATGTGGAACACATTTGTAATCAGATGCAATTATGCTTGTTGAAATGAGTGTTAATGAACTAGTAAGAACATATCGTACCTTATCAGGGACGGTATACTCGTCCAGAACCCTACGTACTGCTCCAGCTCTGCTCAGCGCACTATCCATGTTGTATTTCGACGGTTTAGGGTTGTCTCGTGCCTTAGCACGATCAACAAGGTATTTGGACCTCCAGGCTGGACAGAGGTGCCGATCATGACCAACGCGCAGAGCCAAATGTGTCTGATAAGCATTGATAATCTGCGTAAAGTAATAGAACATTTTATTTTCATAGGTGACACCTAGATTATGCACTTAAATAGCAGGACATGGCAATAGATCTTACGTCATCCGCCAGCCATGTATGCTCAAGTACCGGTCGTATACTCTCCACAGTCACAGAGGTGCCACGTTCATTGTAGTAAACTCTTTTTGTCATATTCTTCTCAGACCGAGCAGCTGCCTCCACAAACGCAACAGCAGCATCGATGAGTTCTGGTGTCAAATCGTCCTTAACAGAGCCTTCCATGTCATTGTCACTAAACAGAGTTGCATGATAAATTACGAACGTCACGAACGGTGAGTACATGAAATGGTAGTAAATTAAGCACTAAGATAGCTACTAACGGTACCTCTAGTTGCGGTAGTGTTGCCGGATGGCTTAGTACCGCGAGCGCTTCGCTTGCCGGGCTTGTCAAGTTTAAAGGGGGATTCAAATTTTTGGGAACAGTCCGTCGGCGCTTCCCGGATATAACATCGTCTTCTTTTGCGGTTGCTGCAGACTTTTTCCCCTTGCTCTTACCCACCATCCTGTCGATAGAACTTGCAGAAATGTCAATGTCGGACGATTCTGCTCGAGGAGAATTACCTACAATCCAAGGGTTCTCCGGTGTTGCGCCGCACTCATCAGTAGGCTTCGTTGTCTTGTCAACATTTAACTTGGCAGGTGTTTTCTAGTTAACAAAAAAATAATGTGATAGGTTCAGTTAACGAAAATGAAGATGCATAATTGAGATAAATGAAGACAAATAAATGAAAACATACTTCCTCATCATCGTTGTTCTGGTTTACAACAGGCTCGTCAGGCTGTGTCAAATCAATCACCGGCTCTAGACCGTCAGAGACATCCTTGTACACGAATTCTTTTTTTTCTGGCGGACCATTCTCAAAGGAATCCACTTCTAGGTCGGCATCGTTGTTGCCGGAAGCCGCAGCAGCCGCTGGCTTGTACATCACACCATTTTGGTTCAACTTCTCTAACAATCTCTGCATTACATAAAAAATATTAATTAATGTCGGCACGGTTTTGCAACTTCAAAAATGTTGTAAACATAGAATTAAGGGTGTGTCACCTCGGCTACTTGTTCTGGTATTTCCTTCATTTGGCTGCGTATGTAATCCATACACCGCTTCATGATGAGGTTCATCATCTCGTCCGCGTTTGAGGCTAACTTGGACTTCTTTGCCGCACCAACGGCGGGCTTCATTTTTGGCTTTTCTGGTTCGGGTACTTTGCGCTCCTGCGCCCTATAGTCCTTGGTTATGTTGTCTTCAATCTACATGTGAAATACAAGTATATGTGATCAATAAAAATATTAATACAACTAATTATGTTATATAAAAGATTTAAGAAGTACCCAACGTAATGAATTACCTTGATGTTACCACGGCCACGGCCTTGGTCATAATCAAACTTGTCTCTCCTTGAGGCTGCAGCTTCAGTCCAATTCCTCATTAGAGGTTCCATGGACAAGCTAGGATTGAATGCGCATTCACCTTCCAGAGGCTGAACCTTCTCCCAGTACAGGTACTGCATGAATATGAAAAATTACAATTAGTACTATACAGCAGGTAAATTACAATTGGATATACGCTTCACATCGTCCACCAATGCGTAATATTGCTTTGGTACAGTCTTGCTCGACATGGGAGCAAGAATTGTTCCAAGCAACACGAGGACAACTCTCCGAAGGAAATCGTCGTCGGCAGATTTATTTTTTGTGATGTCCACAATCAGATCATCGATGACTATGTTACCTGTGGTCTTGCTCAGGAATTGAGGCGGCACTCGATCTTTAACATCCTCACCTTCCTCACCGAGAATACCTTCTGCCGATAGTCCGTGGTTCTCCAAGGCCAAGATGCACTCAACATCCACGGCACCGAGAGACACTTCGCCAACCAAGTCTTGTACAATGAATCTGCCCTTGCTAGGATCAAATATCTCAACCATGTACCGGATCAACAGTGTACGCATCTTCAGCGAAGGTATCTGAAGCATGCTACGGAGTGGTGTTTCGGCAAGTGCGGCCCGTTGACCGGAAGGTAGACCGGCAATAAGTTTGCACCATTTTTCTACGGCGCAAACAATTTCTCCGTTGAGTTCATCCATCCTGTTAAAAAATATACTTGGTTATAGTACCATAAATTATGTAATCAACTTTTTTCCTAACATATTGTTGCATAAAACATAATAATGGAATACACTATCCCACAGTCGATAGAAAACTATACAACATAATTTATTCATACTGAAACATTCAGCAGAGACACGTGCAGCACATAAAATGACAGTTTAACAAGTACTTATTTAACCAATTAGTTTCATAATAAAAAGCAACATAATTTATCTAATCATTTATTTTCATATGGTACTGTACAAATAGATATAAGAATCGGTGACAGAGCCTAATTAACAGTAAATTGAAAAGAAAAAACGAAATTATGCATACTGGAACATGCATCAAACAAACGTGCAACACATACAATATTAGTCGGCGTCTCATAGTTGCAACATGCATGTCTTAGGGTATTGCTATAACTTAAAGTGACTATGCTATAAATAACACTGATTAAGAGTTGTTGTTTATTCATCAATCCAACCTACAAGTGAAAGACAACAAACAACATGCAGAAACTAATTTGCAATCGTGGGGCTATCTAATCTAATACACGCACAAACAAATCTAGTGTCATAGGCCTATCTAATCTAATACACGAACAAACAAAAAACATCTACTCCAACAGATGTAATGCGAAGATTATGCGCTAATTAATCTTAGCCCTATCGAATCTAACACACGCACAAAGAAAAGCATCATGGATGCGGTACGGTTGCGAACATACTGGATCGCTCGATGAAGATGGAAGTTGTCGGCGTTGTAACATGGACGCAGTTCGTCCACGACGGCCAGCACGCGTTGACGACCTGGATGTTCTCGACGATCTTGCTGGGGTTGGGCCGATGCTAGGGACGCAGCTGTCGTCGACTCGGCGGTAGGAGCCGTCGTAGACGACATGAAAGACGATGCCGAGACTAAATAGGAGGAGGAAGATCTCCTAGGTCGTCGTAACCACCAGGGATAGAACGCCCGTGATCTTTGCCTTCCTTGGTTGAGGAGAGGCAGTACGTGCTCCTAAATTAAAAGGATAGGCTTCCCACGCTCGAGTTTTTTTTTGTAGATTCCGATCCGGGAATTGTGTAACAAATCGCAGCTGCTCCTCTCTTTGAGCGACGAGGGGCTCGTTTCATGTACTTTTTTCTTTTCTTTTTCATATTAGAAAATTTTGATATCAAATAATTATTTCAAGTCAACCAAATGGCCCCAAAAAATTTTCACACAATGGGATGACCATGGACATCATGCATGCCAATTCTCATCGATTTCCGACACTCGATGCATTTACTAGGATTTTGCCGGCGAAAAGAACCCGAAACGCTGCCCGGACGTGACGCAACGTTCGTTCGGTGTCAGGAATGGCTCACATGTTGCATGGGGGCCTACATTGGGCATCCTCACATGGTGCCAAAGTTTGGTGTCATTTCATGCAGGCCAGCACATAGCACATGTGCAATCACCATCATTCGGGTCTGCCGTAGGGGGAGCCCGAAGGACGTTGTTTTTCTGGACTCAACCAAATGGCCCCAAATTTTTTTCACGCAATGGGATGACCATGGACATCATGCATGCCAAATCTCATCGATTTCTGACACTCGATGCATTTACTAGGATTTTGCCGGCGAAAAGAACCCGAAACGCTGCCCGGACGTGACGCAATGTTCGTTCGGTGTCAGGAATGGCTCAGATGTTGCATGGGGGCCTACATTGGGCTTCCTCACATGGTGCCAAAGTTTGGTGTCATTTCATGCAGGCCAGCACATAGCACATGTGCAATCACCATCATTCGGGTCTGCCGTAGGGGGAGCCCGAAGGACGTTGTTTTTCTGGACTCAACCAAATGGCCCCAATTTTTTTCACGCAATGGGATGACCATGGACATCATGCATGCCAATTCTCATCGATTTCCGACACTCGATGCATTTACTAGGATTTTGCCGGCGAAAAGAACCCGAAACGCTGCCCGGACGTGATGCAATGTTCGTTCGGTGTCAGGAATGGCTCAGATGTTGCATGGGGGCCTACATTGGGCTTCCTCACATGGTGCCAAAGGTTGGTGTCATTTCATGCAGGCCAGCACATAGCACATGTGCAATCACCATCATTCGGGTCTGCCATAGGGGGAGCCCGAAGGACGTTGTTTTTCTGGACTCAACCAAATGGCCCCAAATTTTTTTCACACAATGGGATGACCATGGACATCATGCATGCCAATTCTCATCGATTTCCGACACTCGATGCATTTACTAGGATTTTGCCGGTGAAAAGAACCCGAAACGCTGCCCGGACGTGACGCAATGTTCGTTTGGTGTCAGGAATGGCTCAGATGTTGCATGGGGGCCTACATTGGGCTTCCTCACATGGTGCCAAAGTTTGGTGTCATTTCATGCAGGCCAGCACATAGCACATGTGCAATCACCATCATTCGGGTCTACCGTAGGGGGAGCCCGAAGGACGTTGTTTTTCTGGACTCAACCAAATGGCCCCAAATTTTTTTCACACAACGGGATGACCGTGGACATCATGCATGCCAATTCTCATCGATTTCTGACACTCGATGCATTTACTAGGATTTTAAAAAACAATTCAAATATAAAAAAGATAAGATCTATTAGAATGAAGAAGTGAAATAAAAGATAACATATTATCTTACATTTTGAAAATATTTCAAATATAAAGAAGAGAGAAAATATTAGAATGAAGAAGTGAAATAAAACAGAACATTTTATTTTACAAACTAAAAACATTTCAATTATAATAAAGATAAGAAATATTAGAATGAAGAATTGAAATAAAACACACCATTTTAGTTTATATTTCATAAATATTATCAATATAAAAACGAGAACGAACAAATGAAATAAAACACAACAAAATTTGGCATATTTTTTTAATTTTAGTAAACACTGTTAGAAATAATATAGAAAAAGAGATTTGATTTTAAATATTAGAAATATAAACAAGAAAATAAATTTTGGAGTTAAGAAGTGAAAAACAAAGAGAATATATAACAGATCAGTGCGCGGGTAAGGCTGCCCTGGGCCAGCCCGCCCGAATTGGGCCCAAGGCAGAGCCGCGCAAGGCACAGCGCAGCGCACAGCCGTGGGGTGGTGGGAGTTTAGTCCCACCTCGCCAAGCGAGAGAGCGCCGCACCGGTTTATATACCCGGCTGCGACTCCCCTCCCAAGCTCCTATCATATGCAGGCAGTACATTGCCTAACTCTCGGACCCTCTGCCCCGTGGGGCCTACTAGCAGCAGAGATATTCTGCACCACGGGCCTGCATCCTGGCCCATGAACGGCTGGGTTCCTAGTCGTATGCAGGCCGTGGTGTATGAATTCTCCTGCTCTGGTAGGTGGGCACTTTTTTTGGCATATTGCCATGTGTTTTGATCTTCAAATCACACACTGAATTATACACATGCTCACTTGCATTCAATACACATTTTTTTGCATATATGACAAGTTAATGTTTTGACCTTCAAATCACCTAATAAATTTTACACATGCTCACTTACATGTAATACACATGGCTATTAATGGGATTTCAACAAAAATGAGGTCGTGGTGTATGAATTCTGCAACCACATGCATGCCATGGTCATGGTAGGGTGTGCATAAAGTTTGGGATCATTTGGTTGGACCGGCAAGGAAACCTCTTTCAAACTTGCCCTCCGGCAAACCCGAATGGTCCGGCTTGTACATGGTTCATGTGGAGGCATGCATGAGATGACCCCAACTTTTTCGGAGCATGTGGGCATGGCCAATGTGGTCCCCAGGCAAGGTGTGCACGAATTCGGACACAATACACACGTTGCGTCATGTCGGGGCACTGTTCTAGGGTTTTATCGCTAACCTTGCAGGGTTAAGCTATGTATTTGAATTTAGAACCAAATTAACAAAACCTTAGAGTTGAAGAACTGGCTGATCCATATATCATTAATAATGCTCTATTTCCACTTCAAGCCAGCATAAACCTATATAACCAAAAGCCAGCATGGCCTGCAGTCTGCCTAACCCATCATCCTAGGCTTACAAAGTTCATGAGCACCGCAAAATAACAGCAACAACTACTAAAACATCGCAACAAAGTAAAGGCCACATCTTCAGCAGGAAGTAGAGTCTTCTTTTTTATCCTTCCAGTCTTGCCACGTTGATTCTCCACCCCTGCTTCGCTGTGTACACTTCACTTGCTACTCGCTCTAGCAGTCTTGCTCCCACCTCCAGCACCTTTTTTGTGGCTCCTTTGTCTGCAAAATAGATCAATCAACAATCCTATTAGGGGCTACATTTTTCATGCAGAGAAATAACTATAGTTTTCCCAATACATCGGTCTATACCTCAAGGGGGCATTGTAAAGTATTATTTTTCCAAATTTTCTTTCATAGCCATGTTTGGCACATGTGGGTCACCATGTACAAGAAAATTGAGTGATTTGGAGGTGGTGGAAAAAATCACGTATGTTCAGAAACTGGCTTAAGTGACCAAATGGCCCCTCCGGAATGCGATGATTTTTTCGACCACCTCCAAATCACCTCAGTTTTAGCACACATGATCTCTTGCACAAACAAAGCTAGTTTTCCAAGGTTTTACATTTTTTGAATTTTTTATTAATTTATAATGCCCTCTAGACTGACTGGTCAAAACATCGGTCTATACCTCAAGGGGGCATTGTAAACTATTATTTTTCCAAATTTTCTTTCATAGCCATGTTTGGCACATGTGGGTCACCATGTACAAGAAAATTTGGGTGATTTGGAGGTGGTGGAAAAAATCACGTATGTTCAAAAACTAGCTTAAGTTAGACCAAATGGCCCCTCCGGAATGCGATCATTTTTTCGACCACCTCCAAATCACCTCAGTTTTGGCACACATGATCTCTTGCACAAACAAAGCTACTTTTCCAAGGTTTTATATTTTTTTGAATTTTTTATTAATTTATAATGCCCTCTAGACTGATGGTCAAACCATCGGTCTATACCTCAAGGGGGCATTGTAAACTATTATTTTTCCAAATTTTCTTTCATAGCCATGTTTGGCACATGTGGGTCACCATGTACAAGAAAATTTGGGTGATTTGGAGGTGGTGGAAAAAATCACGTATGTTCAAAAACTGGCTTAAGTAGACCAAATGGCCCCTCCGGAATGCGATCATTTTTTAGACCACCTCCAAATCACCTCAGTTTTGGCACACATGATCTCTTGCACAAACAAAGCTAGTTTTCCAAGGTTTTATATTTTTTTGAATTTTTTATTAATTTATAATGCCCTCTAGACTGACTGGTCAAAACATCGGTCTATACCTGAAGGGGGCATTGTAAAGTATTATCTTTCCAAATTTTCTTTCATAGCCATGTTTGGCACATGTGGGTCACCATGTACAAGAAAATTTGGGTGATTTGGAGGTGGTGGAAAAAATCACGTATGTTCAAAAACTGGCTTAAGTTAGACCAAATGGCCCCTCCGGAATGCGATGATTTTTTCGACCACCTCCAAATCACCTCAATTTTGGCACACATGATCTCTTGCAAAAACAAAGCTAGTTTTCCAAGGTTTTAATTTTTTATAATTTTTTATTAATTTATATTGCCCTCTAGACTGACTGGTCAAAACATCGGTCTATACCTCAAGGGGGCATTGTAAACTATTATTTTTCCAAATTTTCTTTCATAACCATGTTTGGCACATGTGGGTCACCATGTACAAGAAGATTTGGGTGATTTGGAGGTGGTGGAAAAAATCACGTATGTTCAAAAACTGGCTTAAGTTAAGACCAAATGGCCCCTCCGGAATGCGGTCATTTTCTCAACCAATTCCAAATCACCTCAATTTTGGCACACATGATATCTTGCACAAACAAAGCTAGGTTTCCAAGGTTTTATATTTTTTTGAATTTTTTATTAATTTATAATGCCCTCTAGACTGGCTGGTCAAAACATCGGTCTATAACTCTGGGGGGGCATTGTAAAATATTCTTTTTCCAAAATTTCTTTGAAATTTCTAATGCCCTCTTATATTTGTTTATAATGCCCTCTTATATTTTCTTTGAAATTTATAATGCCCTCTTATATTTTCTTTCTATTTTTTTCAATTTTTTTAATTTATAATGCCCTCTTATATTTGTTTATTTTTTAATGCCCTCTTATTTTTCTGTATTTTTTTATTTATAAAGTAAGGTTTCCAAGATGGCTAGGCTGGCACATGCTTTTCCTTTTGTTCAATGCCTTCAGTTTATTTTTTAATGCCCTCTTATATAACTTTATTAAAAATAAAGTAGATCTTATTTCAAATTCCTTTTTTTGCACACATTATTTTTAACTAGTTTTACATTACTCTTGTAAATTTACATTTAATTGCTTCACACTTTGATAATGGAATATTTGCTCTGTTATTGCAACATTGGTTCAAATGATGGAACATTTGATCTTTTTGCTTATTCAAATTACGCATTGATGGAATGTGTGAGGATGAACAATCATCAGTAACTTTACGAAACCCCTTGTAATATAATTCATGACAACCAATTTGGAACATTGCCAGATTCAATATTTGGTATAATTGGCACATGCGCACAGCATGTTGCACTTGCGCACAGCATAGACAAGTGTTGCAGCATGTCTGAAGCAACACTGAAGCGCCATTTGTGATCATTGCACCATCGAAAAAACAAGTAAACATGAAGGAAGCATTCACCACCAATAAAGTTAAGGCCAGACATATATAGATAGCATTAGGTACCAGGCAGTTCACAACAGATCCAGTTAAGACACACAATACATTACATTACATTAATAGAGGTAGTTTTTAACCAGTTCAGACCCAGATGCAGCTTTCCAAAAGTAAAACATCATCAAATATACTGATGATGAGTACGGCTTCCAGCTTCTGATGATCAGCATGATGTAGGACTAGAGGTTAGGGTTTCTCAGGACCTTCAGGAGGGCAGAATGCTTAGCCCTGATCTTGTACTCACCACTGGAGATCGATGTAGCCCGCCAATGTTCCATCAGATGCTCCAATAACCCAGACTTGGGCTTGGGCTTGCTGCAGAAGGGGCAGCGGTACTTTTCCGTCCTCCAGTTGTGGTACATACCAGGTCCTTGGGTCCTGATCTTCAACACCACCTTCTCTTCAAACGACTCGACGTTCCCCTCGACCACATCATCTCCAGATTCATACTGCACACATTAATGACTGACATTAATACATTATGCATTCAAATACTATAAACACACTAACTCAATGCACAAATAACATTTCAACTAGGCCTTACCTCATACGGCTCATCTTCATCAGAGTCATATGGGTAGAACCCAGTCTTGTCCCACTTCCTCTTGTTGCCCACAACCACAAGATCCTCCTCCTGCTGCTATATTGTCAAACAAGCACATCAATTACAATGAATTGAATTGCAGTTCAAAGAATGTCATTACACACAAAATTGTGAATGTGAACCACATTGGTATGTTGCAAGTGACCAAATGTTTTCCTTATAAATACAGAATCTAAGCAATCAATCAACAGACAAATGCTTTCCTTCATAAATGCTAATGAAAATCCAAGCTGGATTCTTGACATTCCCTGGATTAACCCAACACTTTTCTTTTGAAGGAATCCCCCCCCCACACACACACACTACTTAATGGAAACATATAGTATATTTTGTTGCTAGGATCCTGCCTTGGAATGTTTACTTCATAGTTATACAATGCTGACATCCTAGCTGCATATTTTTGTAATTCATCATAAGTATTTGCAAAAGAGGAAAATCTCTGGCCAGGTTAATTTTATGAGGCTCGACAATAGGCCTGCCTACAACATTTGATTTATAAAATTTTGGGCAAGGACAATATTTCAAGGCCATCTTACTGTTTTTGAGGCCACCCTTCTGCAATTGTAAAGTGAGTTATCTCTTAGCCCCCTAAATATAAAATTACATCCATTGCTACTAATTACACAAGCCAACTACAATTTTTAATATGCACAAATTACTGTTTTTGGGATAATGCAGCAAAGCTCCTACACATATTAACATAATGCAGTAGTTAATTAGGTACAACTTCAACTATAAATGCATACATCTCCAACAAACATCTAAAATTTCATTACTTACCTAAACAACAACAAATTATACTATAGATGAATCTTGTATCATCTAAATCAATTCATTGGCACATCAAAATTAATGCATTCCAAATCAAATATGTTTCCATCCAGTATCATTGAACCACAGATCAAATCAAATAATCATATATGTCTGCAGCATTGAACTACAGATCTAATAATCATATGACGTCTATCTGACCTTAAATTCCCCCTTAAATAAGGTATTAAACCTCATACTAATTAAAATCTAACAAGCAAAAATTCCACTACTAACCACTGAAAAAATCCCAAGGTGCTTTTATCTCTGAAGCAACAGCATTGGAGAGGATGTTCAATGCTGTAAATATCTCTGAAGCAACGGCAAAATTCCACTACTAACCCAAACTAAATAAGCTTAGACTGCCCCTTCCCCTCTCCTTCAGAAGCCCCAATCCAACACAAACAAATCCAGCCCTTGAGAAGCTCTTTTTGACTAACATGACAACACCCATTACATGAGCACATCCTTCACTATATTTACAACCAAACTAATGCACCATCTAATCACCTCAGATAGACATTTTCCAAAAACACAAGGACATGCGCAACCCATCTCATAGCCTCTGCCTGACAGGCATCAATCAAGCATCAAAGAACTGCAACTATGACAACATGCATCAATCAAGCATCTAAGAATTGCAACTATGACAGTCATAATCCCTAGAACTGCAAAAATTCCACTACTAATCTAATAAGCATCTAAGAACTGCAAAAATTCCACTACTAATCTAATAAGCATCTGAAAAAACCCCATCCCTCAATCCGGCTACTTCTAACCTAATCTAATAATCATATGAGGTCCACCATTCTTGCACGAATCAAATACTCAAAAACCCTAATGCAGAGAAAACCCTACATCCAACAAATCTAACCAAAAAACCTTCTGGCCACAAACCCTACAATCTAAAAACTACCACATTAAAGTGATAAGCAGATACCTTCTACTCCGCCTGCTCCTCGCCAGAGCCGGCCTCCACCTTCTCCACCTCGTGCGCCTCGCCAGAGCCCGCCTCCACCTTCTGCGCCTCGCCACAGCCCGCCTCCACCTTCTGCGCCTCGCCGGAGATCGCCAGAGCGGGCGCATCTGGCTGGACTGCGCCGCTGCAACCCGCCCCCGCCTTCTCCAGATCTGCAGCGGGGGGGGGGGGGGGGCACCGCGCTGGACGCCGGCACGTCCCCTCACAAAGGTTCCCGCAGCGACCTGCCGCGCCTGCTCCACCAGATCTGCGCCCCAATCTGGGAGCTCGCCTCCTGCGTCCGCCATGGCGATGGAGAGGATGCGGTGAGGGCGACGAGGAGGTTGGAGAGGAGAGGGAATGGGGAGTGAGGAGTGGGGAGAGGGAGACGATGCGGCGGGGGGAAATGGTGGGCGATGCGGCCGGAGGTGGTTGCCGTCCACATTTATATGATGGGACGGTTTTGGAATCTACCCGTGACACGTGCTGCCCCACGCGCGGGCGGTTCCACGCGCGCACGAAACGCCGCCATATACAAATACGTATACGGCCGGGCATACGATCTAACCGGGCCCGTACGGGCCTCCCAGGGCTCCTCGACGGCTGTACGCGGGGGCAACAAAGACGATCGTGCCCCTCGTTATGAACCGTTTTTGGTTCATCTTGGCCGTCGATGTGTTTTTCCACCTCGCGTTCAGCCCGGGGGGGAGCACCGGAGCAGAAACGGTTGAAGACAAGGAAGCACGTCAGGTGTTTGACAGTCTAGTGGAGATCCAGGTGGGAGACGGCGACAAAGTGCTGTTCTGGAGAGACAGATGGATTCATGGATTCGCCATCAAGGACATTGCGCCGATGATATACGGACTCGTGGTCAAACGCACGAGAAACAGAAGGACGGTCAAGCAGGCCATGCACGAGGGGAGCTGGGTACAAGACGTGGGCAGAGAGCTATCTTTCACGGCACATATGCAGCTCATGCAGCTTAACCATGCCATACATTCCGTCCATCATGACCAGAACCTGCCGGATGCTTTCACATGGCCGTGTGACCCCTCTGGCATATATACCACCAGATCGACTTATTGGAGGCTGTGCACGGGTATGGAACGGGCACTGTACAATGCGTGCATTTGGAGGAGCTGGGCACCACTCAAATGTAAGCTCTTCGCTTGGCTAGCGGTGTAGCATAGGTTGTGGACCTCGGACCGGAGAGCGAGGCACGGATTGCAAGATCATCCTTCGGTCTGCTACACTTGCAGTCGGGACGAGGACAACGTCGAGCACATTCTCATCCAATGTGGGTATGGTCGTGAAGTGTGGGAGGGTTGCCTTGATCATCTCAACCTGGCGACTACAAGACCAACCCAGGAGGATACCTTCCTCGAGTGGTGGCTACGTGAAAGAGTGAACTTCCATAGAGCGGACAAATGCGGCATTGATACTTTCACGGTTGGGGTGGCTTGGACATTGTGGAAGCAACAGAACGCGAGGGTCTTCAACAGGGCACACCAAGTCAAAACGGCGCAGGAGCTGAAGAGCACGATCATCAACGAGCTAGCTGAGTGGAAACGGGCGGGAGTAGGAGTAGGAGGTTTAAGTCTCTTTGTAAGAGAGTAGGAGTGTAGGTCTTGGAGTAGGAGTAGTGTGGCTCTCAACGTGTGTTGATGTTCGTCCACGTTTCTTGTACATAACTTTGCTGCCTTCTATAAAATTATGGTACGATATTGGCGTACTTTCGGAAAAAAAAAGCTCGCTAGCCCATTGTCCATTGGATTAGACCGATTTTGTGATGGAAAATACCAGATTAGGTATGTGTGCTCCGCCCTTAGGATTACAAATGTGCCCTAGACTCCTACGTTATTATTTGTCTATGTGAATGTGATAGCTGACCTTTAAAATTAATAAACACTGATGATGAACGTGCATGCACCGATCGATGCAATGCAAGCCATAAACAGTGTGAAATGTTCAACATGCATGTATCACAGACGCAGAAAGCATTTTCTCTCCGTCTACCTAAGTTCAACTGGTGCAGTATCACTGACCGCTTTATGGTTCTTCTAGCTAAGTTGCTGCTCACTTTTATCACGATACTGCACCCACAGCACTACAAGCACAGCAACCAACAAATACGTCCACCCATGAGATCTACGTAGTACATCTACTGAACTATGGAGCCCAGCTCGTAGTGTCCTGTGCTGCAACTGGCGTGAGCTTTGCACCAGTTGCATGGGATAATGATGATGGTTATAGCGTGATCCCTGCAGTACTCCCGTCGCTTGCACTGATAGAAATGTTCGTGGACAGAAACCGAGCGACGACGACAATGGTCTATAGCTATAACTGCTGCTGGAGATAAGGAATTTGCAGGCTGGGCACGCACCTTTTGCACCATGAGCTTTTCTAGGATTCGGAGCTGCAAATCTTGCTGAGTAGTGCCGCCCAAAAAGGCCACATCACCTGAGATTCCCATCACTGTATAGCTTCTAACCTAGGCTGCATCACGGCTAGGTGCAATGCCAGGTTCATCTACCCGGCTCCAAGACCTTGCATGCATTTGCACACCACAGTCCACATGGGGCAAACAAGCTTGCTACTAGATCTTTACTCTTTCGCCTAGACTTATAAATAGCAGCCGGCTATGTGCTCCTCAGCAGGGTAGATTAGACAAGTGAGGTGTGGTCCACGGGAGATGAACAGAGTCCTGGCTAAGTAGTTTGGTTGGTTGTCCACTGGAGTTCTCCTCAAATCACTTCAGTAGCTAGCTTAACTATGTCTCAGTGCATTGACACTTTTGCAAGTGTGCGCAGGGTGCTTGACAGCTGTGCATAGTGAAGTGTTTGGGGGAACTCTGGGTGGCAACTAGCAATTTCAATACAGGTTTGAGAGTGCTTGTGTTTTAATTATAGTGGTAGGTCCATGTATGAGATCCATATACATTAACATGATGATGGGTACGTGAGAATTAATCGAGTTTGGCCTCGTCGGGAGTTCCCTTCAAGCACTTCAGGAAGCATCTCTTTCAAGGCATTTCTGAAGTGTTTGGGGGAACTCTTGTTGTCGCCAAGCATTTAGTAAACATATGGGCCACATACCATAAGAGAGATGTACTAATGGCAAACCAAGTTTGGTATTAGCGGGAGTTCTCTTCAAGCACTTTACGGAGCACCTCTCCTAAGGTATTATGTGGAGTGTTTGGGGGAACTCTTGTTGTGGCCAAGCATTTAGCGGATACTGCAAGTTATATCGCGAGAGATGTGTTGATAACAAGCCATGTTTGGTATTACCCGGAGTTCCTTTCAAGCACTTCACGAAGCATCTTTCTAAGGGCATATGTGAAGTGTTTGGGGGAACTCTCGGTTTCATCAAGCATTTACAATGCTAGCCGCATACGATAAGAGAGATGCACTAATAGCAAACCACATTTGGTATTACTAGGAGTCCCTTCAAACACTTCATGAAGCTCCCTTTTGAGGTATTATGTGAAGTCTTTGGGGCGGGGGGGGGGGGGGGATTCTCGGTTAAACCAAGCATTTAGCCGGTATCACATGTCATAAACCACAAGACAAGTATTGATGGTGAATCATGTTTGGTATTACCAGGAGTTCTTTGCAAGCACTTTGTGAAGCACCTTTCCTAGGGCTTCTGTGAAGTGTTTGGGGGAACTCTCGGTGTAACCAAGTGTTTACAAGATACTGGTCATAAACGGCAAGAGTTGTACGAGTGGTGAACCATGTTTGGTATTACCATGAGTTCCTTGCAAGCACTTCACGATGCATTATTTCAAAATGCCATTGTGAATTATTTCTGGAAACTCTCAGTGCCACCAGGCTTTACTCAATGCCGGCCAAGAACGCAAAGAGATGATCAATGCGAAGCATGTTTGATTTACCATGGATTCCTTCCAAGCACTTCATGAGGCATTATTCCAAACACCATTGTGAAGTGTTGGGGGAACCATCGGTGCGACCAAGTATTACTCAACGCGTTTGGGGAAACTCTTGGTTCCACCAAGTAATGTTTGGTTTTACCAAGCATTATTTTTGAACATTTCATGAGGCGTTGTTACGAGGCCTAGTGTAAAGTGTGGCAGGAATTGTAGGTATCACCGACACGTCCTAAATGTATCTATAATTTTTTTAAATTTTCATTCCATAATCTCATTGAATATGTATTGTCGACCATTTATTTGGACTAACATATTAAGAAAGTAAAAGAGTGCCAGTTGTTGTTTTTTGTATCTTTTGTTACAGAAACTAGGGCATTTATGAAAGTACACAAAATTTGAGATAATTTGAGGGACACTTTTAGTCATAAGAGGACCAGTGCCGGCACCTAGGGCCCGGGGGAGCCCATAGGGCCCACAACCCCCTACACTCACCCTACAATTGGGGCGCGCTGCCAGGGCGTGTGGGGCCCTGATGCATTGTTTCCCTCGATTCTCGTACCCCTGTCTCATAAATACTATGAAAACTTCCTCATAATTATCATACTTTTTCCACCACTATCGTCACTTCGTGTTTCAAGACGATCTCTATACGACCATGTTGTGACACTCTGGGGGGGTTGCTGCTCCAATTGCGAGGTCTCCACATGGAGTATTAACTATAGGTGCAAATGCATATCGGTCCATTGATACATGAACATACTACCGATATAAAGTCATCACAATGTATGCTATTATTTCTCATCAATGCTTTCATTGTTTATTACACATACACATGCTTATGTTTTCATGTCACTACCTGGAAAGAAGCAACTAGTGAACCTGCGAACCCGTTCCAATTTTCCTCATAAAAATTACCACAACTTTACTTTGCATGCAAGTTTTTATATATTTATTTATTTTGAAAATACAAAAATACTTCAAACCATAAAATACACCCATGACTTGTTGCAACTAGCACAGCTAGGGAGATTGACAACCTCGAAGTTGTTGGGGACACAAGTGAAGTTCCTAGTTTCTGGTTGCAGTGTTGTTGACTGGAGTTCAGAGTGTTGCATCTATGGGTTGATCCTTGGTTTTTGAACCGAGGAGAAGATTTGCCACTTGCTTCAAACTCATGCACTTGGGAGCCAACAATCGTTGTCAAGAGCAATTGCACTTGGAGCAACAAGCAAATTTTGTGGTGTCTTTGTCAGGGAGGTAACTAACATTAAGTCTCAGTCTGCATTACTACTATTTATGTTCCTCGTTATTTAGTTTGCTTAGTTGCTTTTATTTATTATAGTTTACTTTTCTGCATTACTTATGCACAATAAAAATATTGTATTTCATCACGTAGTTAATTTCTTCTACTTAGTAGTCATTTAAAGTCTATCCAAAAATATGGTGACACCTGATCTAGAAATTCTTTTCTTTCAGAAAAGGGGAGGTGAAACATAAAAAGACTTGTGACCGACAAGTTTGGACTGACACACCTGGATACTTCCACTTTGCATCTCGAGGAATCCGTCAAAGATTGGTGGTCTAGGAGAACCGACAAGACCAATCCCGGTGGAAAGGCCTTGGCCTCCCTTACCCCACTCGTCTCTTGGACCATCTAGAACGAGACAAACTCGCGCGTTTTCTGCCACAAGAGCGCTCCGCCGCCAATTTTGCTCGGCATCATCTTGAGGTAGGCCAGGTTGTCGCCCACCGCGGGGGCAAAGAACCTAGAGAAAATTGTATCGCAAGAGTAATTTCATGTGGCTTGTGTGCGATATCTGTAAAACTCTTTTCACTCCTTAATTAATATATGAGGTAACTCTTTTGCCTCAGTTTCGGAAAAAAAAATTGCATGCTAGATCTTAACAAAAATGCTCAACAAATGCTCTCCTCGGTAACTTTTATTTGGAACGTTTCCGGGTTTAAATATGTACTGTCACTACAATATGAGTTCTAACATGTTTTCCCTTTGCTTACTAACTGCACCTGTTTGGCATCAGATTTATCTTTAGCTTTTGTAATTATTCAAAACCTTGCAATAAATATAGTTGTGTCCATCAACCAAGGCACATGCATGGGTGTTTCACCTTTTTTTTAAAGAAGAGGTAAAAAAGATTTTCATTTTCATGGACTCACCTTTTTATAGGAGTAAAGAGATTTGGCACAAAAATATGTTTATAATATTAGTTATATTTTTTTCATTACTAGTACGTTAGAGATTTGTTTATAAATGATATTTTTTATTCACTCATAGTGTAACATCATGGGATACAAGCACAATGAATGCACTTTCAACCTCTGCGTGATTAGGATGCAAATAGACAACATCAACGTACACACACGAAGGATCACGGCGACAAAAAGCAAATTCATAAAGAATGAATTCATGACTAGAAGGAGGAAAAAGAAACAAAACCCCGAAACGATCACGGGCAAGTTAGAGACCATGCTAGGTCCTAAAATGACATCAATTTTTTCACTTGAAAATGTCATCTATCAACCATAAACTATCATCTTGTTACGAGTAGTGAAACAGTGAAAGTAAAATTCGTTGGAAGCACAATACTCACCATACTCTTTCTAGTGGCTGAACTTTTCAAATTTATCTAAAGGATGCGTTCTTACTGGCAAGTCGATTCATCGCCTATTAGTTGCCCTAGGCTATGCATGATCTCAACCACAACATGCAACACATAGAGTCCTCTCAACTCAGATCACCAAATCGGCGGTCTGCGTGTGTCTGGTTCGGTCTACTGGTACGTAGCATCCATCATGTCTTGCAGAAGTAGCCGAAGGGCACATTGGGAGTGGAGAACTCCGCCGAGAGAATCTTGGCCGCGACGACAGCGTTTGCGGCGTCGGTGTAGTGCACTCCGTCCCAGCTGACGAACTTGCCGCCGTCCTCGCACACCCGGTAGCCGGGATCGAGGCAGCTCACGTTGGCGTTGTAGTTGTAAGGCGGCCCGCCGTAGCCGCAGCACGCCATGAGCGGCTCCTCAAACCCTGAAACATCAGCGGCCCCGTAAACAAAAAAACAGAGTATGCATGCAGTGTCTCCAGGTTGATGCATGGATGGATTGCTCAACGACCGACTCACCGTAGCCGCTGTGGTTGGCGACGAGGTCGTACTTGATGGACAGGACGTCGGTGTACACGATGGTGGAGCCCTTGAGCTGCGACGTAAGCTTGTGGCAGACGGAGCTGAGCTGGTCGTTGAACTCGTGGGAAGCGTTGTTGAGCGTTCTGAGGCAGCCGCTGTCGTCGAGATCACCGCCGTCGTCGTCGTTCCTGAGCTCGGCGAGCTTCTGGGGCAGGCAGCCCAGCGGACCGGTGCCATGGACCCAAAAGTTCTTGGCTCCATCGTAGAACAGAGTCTGCACGCCATGAACAGACAGCAAGTGGTTTTAGGGTTTTACACCAAGCAAATTAAAGAAGGAATTGAGCATTACGATTTGGCGGTTAATGGATTTGCAGTACCACAATAGCATCCTGTATCTCAGATAGCATGGCCGGGATCCTATGATGGACCACGTGATCGTAGGTCAGCCCGCTGGAGAAGGCGGCGGAGAGGTCGTTCTGCCCTATGTCGATGAGGTAGAGCGCGTTCCGGAAACCCTCCGCGTCCACCGGAGCCTTCTCGCCTGCAGACCAACTAGCAGTAGATCGGTCAGTAGATGATCATCCCTTTTGTGTTGACTAGTACTGAAGTTGTATGAGTCAAGAAGAGACTGAAGAACCATGGGAGATGAGCTGGAGGGAGCGCTGCTTGAAGTGGACGAACTGCTGCACCTGGACGTGGAGAGCAAAGGGCCTGTCACGCGGCATGGTGCCCGAGCCGGCGATGGCGAAGTTGGCGCCGTTGCCGAAGTCGGAGCCCAGCGCCTCCATGTACGGGCTCAGGTAGCTCATGTTCAGGCTCTCACCTGCACGCACGAGGGACGTACTATCACTAGTAGAAAACGGAGCTTTATCACCGGTTCGTAAGGGCCTTTAGTGCCGGTTCTGCAACCGGCACCGGCACTAAAGAGTGGAGACTAAAGGGTCCCCCCCTTCGGTTCGGCACGAACCGCCACTAAAGGTCCACCACGTGGCGTGAGCTCGCGCCGTGGTATGGGGGACCTTTAGTACCGGTTGGTGTTACCAACCGGTACTAAAGGTTTTTTTTGAATTTTTTTTGAAAATTTTGAAAAAAAAAATTGAATTTTTTTTTGATTTTCAATTTTCTGAATTATTTGATGATTTAGTCTCTAATCACTCCTCTTAACTACTCAAGTGCGGATCACTCATTCCAAGTCATCTAACTTCCCAGCCGGTCACCCATCCTCTCACTCCCCAGCCTGAGCACGCTTAACTTCGGAGTTCTATTCCCTCTACTTTTCAAGTCTGCACTTGTTGTTTTCCTGATAAATGTAAGTTGTCAATCCTATTAACTCTCGGCAGTTTAGCTTGAGCATTAGGTCACACGTTTCACCGTTTGAGTTTGAAACTATTATTAAAAAAACAGTAATTATTTAGTAACAATAATATTTCTTAAATAAGTTTGACCACAGTTTGACCAGATTTGACCAAAATTCAAAAAATTGAAATAATTATTTAGTAACACTAATATTCTTGAATAATTATGTAGAACATTAATACTTCTTGAATAAGTAGTTTGACCATAGTTTGACCAGATTTAACCAAAAAACTAAAATTTGAGCATATCTTTTTTTCTTTTGGAATTTGAGGATTCTAAAAAATTGCAAACAGGTCGTAGGCTGTCAAAATCGGATGCGGATTTTCGTGCTGAATTTTTTGATATATTATACGGTTTTTTTCTGACATCGTATGCAAAAGTTATAGCCGTTTTACATTTTCCTACACTTTTTGCAAAACATGTCCAAATTGAAGTTTTCAAATTTTCCTAACTAGTAGATGTAGTAATATAACTACCTCTAGAAGGATTTTATTTTTTAAAGTTTTTATCATTTTCTTTTGATTTTTTCAAAACTGAAATGGCGATACACCGGGGAGGGGGGTAGAGTTTGAAAATTGCCCTATAGTCCCGGTTTGTGTGTCCAACCAGGACTATAGGTCAGACCCCTTTAGTACCGGTTCATGGCACAAACCGGTACTAAAGGTTCAACACGAACCGGCATTAATGCATAGCCGTTCGAACCGGCACTAATGATACCATTAGTACCGAACCAAAATCAAACCGGGACTAATGTGTCTCACATTAGGTCCTTTTTCTACTAGTGTATTAAGTGATAGATCAGCAAGATAAATATCACCGTTACCGTTGCGGGCATTTTTCTGTGTGACAACTGTCAAAAGCCTGAGCACAAGTCCGACGACTAGCCATATAACAAAGCCTGTGGTGACGAAGTATGGGGTGTAAGTGCAGTCATGAGCTGGTGCTCTTTGAGACAACGCGTTCGGACTCGTGCAGAGTGCTTCTTTGAAAGCTCAAGGCACTCACACCACCACCAAGCCATATGATATGAGCCAGGACTGATTTCGGTGGGAACCCGTCGGCGCGCACTTGTCACCTCCTTGAGATGGACCGTGCATGCATGCGCGCTTGTCCTATCCGGGAGTCAAACTTCCAGCCGATTCTAGTAGTTGCTACTGCGCACTAATCATACTTCCACGCCACCAGTTTATCCCGAAACAAATCGACTGGCACGAACACGGAAGACTGAGCATGACAGCACTACGGCTGCATATTGTGGAAAAGAGGAAACCGCGAAAAGGACGGCATCTTAGAGCACACGCATGAAAATCGCCCCTGGGCGGGCCGGCGATACAATCGGCGCTGGGGCGGTTTTGCGCCCAGTCGTCGCACCCAGGCGCCGATATTGATTCACTTTTCAGCCCCCTTCCGGCGAATAAAGGGCTCATATGAGCGAAAATAGGCCCATATTCGGCGTGGTTCGCCGTGGCTCGGCGTTCAATTGTCAATATAAATATATTTTTATCACATATTTCATCACAGAAAAATTAAATACTTCAACAAAATAGTACAACAACAAATAGTTCAATACAAATTATATAGTTCAACAAATAAAAACTCATATTTCATCACACGTCGCGCCCGGCGTCGTCCTTGAGCCTCCATAGGTGCTCCACCAGATCATGCTGCAGATGATGATGCACCTGTGGGTTTCGGATCTCCTGACGCATACTGAGGTAGGCAGTCCAGGTTACCGGTAGCTGGTGATCAACTTCGGCTAGAGGACCCTGCCTGTAGTATGGTTCAGTGTCAAACACTGGGTCTTCTTGCTCGCTCTCGATGATCATGTTGTGCAAGATGACACAGCAAGTTATGATCTCCCACATTTGATCTTTCGACCAGGTCTGAGCAGGGTACCGGACAACAGCAAATCGAGATTGGAGCACACCAAATGCTCGCTCGACATCCTTCCGGCAAGCCTCCTGCACCTTGGCAAAGTGGGACTTCTTGCCTCCTGGCACAGCGTTTGAGATAGTCTTCACAAATGTAGACCATCTCGGATAGATGCCATCAGTTAGGTAGTACCCCTTGTTGTAGTGCCGCCCATTGATCTCGAAGTTCACCGGAGGAGAATGGCCTTCAACAAGCTTGGCAAAGACAGAAGAGCACTGCAGCACGTTGATGTCATTGTGAGTTCCTGGCATACCAAAGAAGGAGTGCCAAATCCAGAGATCATGTGTGGCCACCGCCTCAAGTACCACACTGCAACCGCCTTTGGCGCCTTTGTGCATTACCTGCCAAGCAAATGGGCAATTCTTCCATTTCCAATGCATGCAGTCGATGCTTCCAAGCATCCCAGAAAATCCTCTTACTGCATTCTGTGTTAGGATCCGAGCAGTGTCTTTCGCATTGGGTGTTCTCAAGTATTGCGGTCCAAACACTGCCACCACTGCCCGACAGAACTTGTAGAAACACTCTATGCTGGTGGACTCGGCCATGCGCCCATAGTCGTCGAGTGAATCACCGGGAGCTCCGTATGCAAGCATCCTCATCACTGTCGTGCACTTCTGGATCGAGGTGAATCCAAGTTTGCCGGTGCAATCCATCTTGCACTTGAAGTAGTTGTCGAACTCCCAGATGGAATTCACAAACCTGAGGAAGAGCTTTCGGCTCATCCGATAACGGCGCCGAAATATTTTGTCGCCGTGAAGTGGAGCATCGGCGAAGTAGTCGGAGTAGAGCATGCAGTACCCTTCGAGACGATGCCGGTTCTTTGCTTTCACCCACCCCGGCGCCGAGCCACCTCGCCGCGGCTTTTCATTGCTCGCCAGCAGCTGGGCGAGGGCGGCGAGCACCATGAGATGCTCTTCTTCCTGGACGTCGGCCTCGGCTTCCTCCTCCAGCAGCTTGGCGAGCGCTTCCTCGTCATCCGAGTCCATCGCCGAGGCAGGCAAATCGCCGAACACCTTGCGCCCGGTGGGCGTGTACCCGCCGCTAAACTGCCCCTCCGCGGCCGGAAACGACGGCCAGAAACGCCCACCTGCTGTTGGAGGGGCTGTCGCGGCGAACCTCTGCTATTTTTCCAGCGGGGAATGGCTATCTAGCGGTGAAGGGTGGCGGGCGGTGCCGGGATATAGCTAGTGGCGGCTGAGGGCGCGGGGGGTGGGAGGCGAGCCGGGAAAGAAAATCTTGACTTTTGACCTGACGGTGTGGGCCAGCCGCGCTTTTCCCTTGCGCCGGAGCCCCCGATCGCCCCCCAGTGCGCCTGGTTCGGCCTGAGACCGCCGGGCGGAAAAAAGGGCCGAACCGGCGCTTTTCGTCGTTCTGGGGGCGCGACTGGGGCTTTTTTTGGGCACCGGCGCCAAAAAAGTGGCCTGGGGGCCTGTTGGGGGCGCGGCTGGAGATGCTCTTACCGCCGCCCATCTGAGCACTGACAAAGCCTCACGAAAGTATACACAGTAAGATTTAGGTTTAGGATTACTGCACTCTTTTTTTTAATAGTTTAGATCGCTTACATGTGTGTCATGTGTTTTTTTTTTGCGCAACATGTGTCACGTGGTTAGGATTTAGGATTACTGCACTCTTACCATGGAGCTGTTGTTGTTTTTTTTATTATTACTTTTTGCGACAAGTGGAGCAGTTACTATTGTTCAACTCCGATACTTGAGCAGCGTACAACCAACGTGGAGGGGGCGGCAATGGGTTTGCGGGTGCGACTTACAGAGGTAGTCCATGACGAGGCGGCCGTCGCAGAGCCGTCCGGTGGAGCGGCGGAAATGGGTGCGGCCCTCCGGGAGCGGGAGGTAGCTCCCAAGCGCCGCCGCGGTGCCGCCCGTGTCCGTGTTCGAGTCGCCGAACGCGAACACAACCGGCCGCCGCGTGCACCCCTCCTCCGCGGCGACCGGCGACGGCGAGGCGAGTAATACAGCGGCCGCGAGGAGAGCTGAAACCGCGGCAGCAAGGGCTCTAGCGCTCGCTGCTGCCATGCCTCCGGAGACGTCACCAGCCTGCGACAAGTAATGGGTCGATTGTCTAGCCTACTATATACGAAAGCGTGGCCACGAGAACGATCCTGAGACGCACACCTATTTATAGCCGTGGTACGTGTGGGTGCGGCACTACGACCCAAAGCCAGAAGATTGCAAATTGCACAGAGCCGGGCACGCGGTGCAACTCTTTGCACTACATGCATGCGTGCACAATGGAGTGCGCTTGTGGGCGCATCAACTGAGCAGCTGTGGATAGGATCAAGTGACTGTTCCGCCGATGTTTAGAGTTTTTTTCTATAAAAATACGCCCCCAAGAGTAGTCTTGATTGTTTTTTTATAGGATCAAGCATGGCCCAGACTCCAACTGCAACTCTCTCTTTTTTCTGACAAAAAATACTCCTCACCTGCAACTTAAAACATACCTATGGGGTAGAGCACGATACCATCGCCCTGTAAGGACATGCCCTATAACTTCTCAAATGCTTCTCCAGACCTTAACTCCTCAAAATTAGAAATTATAGAGTGATCGGACCTAATCGAACCCCTATATTTGACTTTTTAATATTCTTTTAGCAATTCTTTGATCTGTATATTTCTAACAATTGCATGGTATTTAATCAATTATTCTAATGATCTAAATGCATTATATGCAAAAATTCAACTACAGACACACATATGGTTCATCTAATGGAACAATTCAAATTAAAACATGCATATACTTCATCCAGAAGCCACCAAATCGACCAAGTTTATCCCAAAAAAAAAACACCACATAGCATGTATTATATCGTGGACCAAGCCATAGCAATGGTGCAACACAAATGGCTTGTTGCCACGCTTCTTGTTGTGTTGCGTGTATAGCTCTTGGATGATAGACACATTGCACCCCACTCAGTGGTGCAACGTTGACTTGATCAACACAACTGGACCATCGGTTGATATAGCCGAACATCTAGTCTAACTAGATTTCAAGGGCATTGGTTTTTCATTGGGTTTTCTGCCTTTTTGACATGTCGTAACAAAATCAACCATCCATGACCCAAGAAATCGGGAGGCAGCTATCAAAGAAGCCAAGCCAAACCTACAAGCTCCCGCAATACATGAAATCTTCTTATTTCTAACACCGGTTACAACTCTCAGCACCACACACACACTCACACAATGTTTACACCTTGGATGCCTCTTTATTGGCGGGAACATCACCTCTCACTAAAAGAATATTTTGGATGAATAAGACGCCAAAACATCAAATTTGAGATTTTATCAATGGTGTCTCAGATGCACCTCTCTGCTGACCATCCAACCACTGGTTGGTTTCTGCGACAGGAGAAATCTTTTACTTTTAATTGGGAAACTTTAAAGCTATTCATCTTCAATCATGGCAGTAAAACAAACATGAAAAATAATAATAATTACATCCAGATTCGTAGACCATCTAGCGAAGACTACAAGCACTAGCGAATCAAAGGCACACCACAGTCATCGTTCTAAGGCCCTATAAAACCAGCACACCAAAACAATAGCCGCCGTCGATGAAGAAAATCGTAGATAGGAATGATCCAACCAGAAAACACACGAACATAGACGAACGAAAACCGAATCCGAGCAGATCCACCAAAGACAACCACAAAATGGATCATGCGAGATCCGCCAGAGACACACCTGCACACGCCCTCTGATGATGCTAGACACACCACCAGGACGAGGCCTAGGCGGGGAGATGTTGGGAAACATAGTATAAAACAAAAAGACGTCCTACGATCACCTAGAAACAACATGAAGATGCATATAGGGTTTGGATCAATGATCGTTACCGACTCCGGAGTGCAGCAGAAGTAGACGAGTCGGTGTAGATCGTACTTGGAGCCCCTTGTACCGTTGATGACGATACTGTGAACCGCCCTCGAACGATCCCCTGAACAGAAGACCGGAAGCACGGCCTCTCTACTTGGTTGCAAGCGTATGGTCTTCATGATCCGGCAGCGCTTTGCCGTGCAGAGTTAATCATCGCCGAAAAATAGAGCGAGGAGATTAGTACCACATTGAACTTCTAATTATGAGGATTAGAGGAACTAGAACTAGATGAACTAGAGAAAACTCCAAAACTTATGTAGACAATAGGGCCAATACCTCAAGTATATATAGGCTAGAGGGGGAGAGGAGGGCTGCTACCAAGGAGGTAAAGTCCCTCCTTGGGGCGCCGGCCAAGGGGAAGGAGTTGGACTCCACCCCTAGTCCAATTCACCCCCCACCCTCCGACAAGGAAGGGGGGGCACCTCCACTTGGGCCCATGTGGCCAAGTTGCCTTCCACTTCTTGGCCTTTTAAGACCCGTTGATATTTAATTAATTATAAAAGCCTTCTAACAATTAACATGTCCTTTTTATATAATTTAATATCATTGTGAACTTTTTCCACCTATATATTATTTACCGGGAATATCCAGTATTGCCCTGATAAACACCGAAACCCTTCCGGTGACCCCGGAACGCTTCCTTTCCTCTCGAAATTATTTTGAATACTAATAAACAATTTCACAAATAAATCCTCGATACTCTCGTCCTACTAACACTCAACGGATCGTGATTACCTTAAGCTTGTGACCCCGTAGGTTCAGCAAATCATAGAGATGAACGAAACCCCTTCGTTCAATTACCGATAGCGAAACCGTCGACGTCCATATCGATCCCTATGATTATACGAATGATATTGATGTCTACTACGGAACCTTCTTCTTGTAGACGTTGTTGGGACTTCAAGTGCAGAGGTTTGTAGGACAGTAGCAAATTTCCCTCAAGTGGATGACCTAAGATTTATCAATCCGTGGGAGGCGTAGGATGAAGATGGTCTCTCTCAAACAACCCTGCAACCAAATAACAAAGAGTCTCTTGTGTCCCCAACACACCCAATACAATGGTAAATGGTATAGGTGCAATAGTTCGGCGAAGAGATGGTGATACAAGTGCAATATGGACATTAGATATAGGTTTTTGTAATCTGAAAATATAAAAACAGCAAGGTAACTAATGATAAAAGTGAGCACAAACGGTATTGCAATGCTAGGAAATAAGGCCTAGGGTTCATAGTTTCACTAGTGCAAGTTCTCTCAACAATAATAACATAATTGGATCATATAACTATCCCTCAACATGCAACAAAGAGTCACTCCAAAGTCACTAATAGCGGGGAACAAACGAAGAGATTATTGTAGGGTACGAAACCACCTCAAAGTTATCCTTTCTGATCGATCTATTCAAGAGTCCGTAGTAAAATAACACGAAGCTATTCTTTCCGTTAGATCTATCATAGAGTTCGTACTAGAATAACACCTTAAGATACAAATCAACCAAAACCCTAATGTCACCTAGATACTCCCATGTCACCTCAAGTATCCGCGGGTATGATTATATGATATGCATCACACAATCTCAGATTCATCTATTCAACTAACACAAAGAACTTCAAAGAGTGCCCCAAAGTTTCTACCGGAGAGTCAAGACGAAAACGTGTGCCAACCCCTATGCATAAGTTCACGAGGTCACGGAACTCGCAAGTTGATCACCAAAACATACATCAAGTAGATCACGTGAATATCCCATTGTCACCACAGATAAGCACATGCAAGACATACATCAAGTGTTCTCAAATCCTTAAAGACTCAATCCGATAAGATAACTTCAGAGGGAAAACTCAATCCATTACAAGAGAGTAGAGGGGGAGAAACATCATAAGATCCAACTATAATAGCAAAGCTCGGGGTACATCAAGATCGTGCCAAATCAAGAACACGAGAGAGAGAGAGAGAGAGAGAGAGATCAAACACATTGCTACTGGTACATACCCTCAGCCCCGAGGGTGAACTACTCCCTCCTCGTCATGGAGAGCACCGGGATGATGAAGATGGCCACCGGTGAGGGTTCCCCCCTCCGGCAGGGTGCCGGAACAGGGTCCCGATTGGTTTTTGGTGGCTACACAGGCTTGCGGCGGCGGAACTCTCGATCTAGGTTATGTTCTGGGGGGTTTCTGTATATATAAGAGGTTTTGGCGTCGGGAACAAGTCAGGGGGGTCTCCGAGGCGGCCACGAGGTAGGGGGCACGCCCAGGGGGTAGGGCGCCCCCCCCCACCCTCGTGGTGGCCTCGGGACTCTTCGGGCCCATCTCCGATGCTCCGTGGGCTTCTTCTGGTCCAAAAACAATCTCCATTGAATTTCAGGTCAATTGGACTCCGTATGGTTTTCCTTTTCTGCGATACTCAAAAACAAGGAAAAAACAGAAACTGGCACTAGGCTCTAGGTTCATAGGTTAGTCCCAAAAATCATATAAAATAGCATATAAATGCATATAAAACATCCTAGATGGATAATATAATAGCATGGCACAATCAAAATTTATAGATACGTTGGAGACGTATCAGCATCCCCAAGCTTAATTCCTGCTCGTCCTTTAGTAGGTAAATGATAAAAAAAGAATTTTTGATGTGAAATGCTACCTAACATATTTATCAATGTAATCTTCTTTATTGTGGCAAGAATATTCAGATCCATAAGATTCAAAACAAAAGTTTAATATTGACATGAAAACAATAATACTTCAAGCATACTAACAAAGCCATCATGTCTTCTCAAAATAACATGGCCAAAGAAAGTTATCCCTACAAAATCATATAGTCTGGCTATGCTCTATCTTCATCACACAAAATATTTAAATCATGCACAACCCCGATGACAAGCCAAGCAATTGTTTCATACTTTTGATGTTCTCAAACTTTTTCAATCTTCACGCAATACATGAGTGTGAGCCATGGACATAGCACTATAGGTGGAATAGAATGGTGGTTGTGGAGAAGACAAAAAGGAAGAAGATAGTCTCACATCAACTAGGTGTATCAACAGACTATGAAGTTGCCCATCAATAGATATCAATGTGAGTGAGTAGGGATTACCATGCAACGGATGCACTAGAGCTATAAGTGTATGAAAGCTCAAAAAGAAACTAAGTGGGTGTGCATCCAACTCGCTTGCTCACGAAGACCTAGGGCATTTTGAGGAAGCCCATCATTGGAATATACAAGCCAAGTTCTATAATGAAAGATTCCCACTAGTATATGAAAGTGACAACATAGGAGACTCTCTATCATGAAGATCATGGTGCTATTTTGAAGCACAAGTGTGGTAAAAGGATAGTAGCATTGTCCCTTCTCTCTTTTTCTCTCATTTTTTTGGGCCTTCCTTTTTTATGGCCTCTTTTTTCTTTTTCTTTTTCCTTTTTATTTTTCGTCCGGAGTCTCATCCCGACTTGTGGGGGAATCATAGTCTCCATCATCCTTTCCTCACTGGGACAATGCTCTAATAATGATGATCATCACACTTTTATTTACTTACAACTCAAGAATTACAACTCGATACTTAGAACAAAATATGACTCTATATGAATGCCTCCGGCGGTGTACCGGGATATGCAATGAATCAAGAGTGACATGTATGAAAGAATTATAAAGGTGGCTTTGCCACAAATACGATGTCAACTTCATGATCATGCAAAGCAATATGACAATGATGGAGCGTGTCATAATAAACGGAACGGTGGAAAGTTGCATGGCAATATATCTCGGAATGGCTATGGAAATGCCATAATAGGTAGGTATGGTGGCTGTTTTGAGGAAGGTAAAGGTGGATGTTATGGTACCGGCGAAAATTGCGCGGTACTAGAGAGGCTAGCAATGGTGGAAGGGTGAGAGTGTGTATAATCCATAGACTCGATATTAGTCATAATAAAGTCACATGCTTATTGCAAAAATCTATTAGTTATCGAAACAAAGTACTACGCGCATGCTCCTAGGGGATAGATTGGTAGGAAAAGACCATCGCTCGTCCCCGACCGCCACTCATAAGGAAGACAATCAATAAATAAATCATGCTCCGACTTCATCACATAACGGTTCACCATATGTGCATGCTACGGGAGTCGCAAACTTTAACACAAGTATCTCTCAAATTCACAACTACTCACTAGCATGACTCTAATATTACCATCCTCATATCTCAAAACAATCATAAGGAATCGAACTTCTCATAGTATTCAATGCACTTTATACGAAAGTTTTTATTATATCCCTCTTGGATGCCCATCATATTTGGACTAAATTTATAACCCAAGCAAATTACCATGCTGTTTAAGACTCTCAAAATAATATAAGTGAAGCATGAGAGATCAATAATTTCTTCAAAATAAAACCACCGCCGTGCTCTAAAAGGATATAAGTGAAGCACTAGAGCAAATGACAAACTACTCCGAAAGATATAAGTGAAGATCAATGAGTAGTCGAATAATTATGTAATTATGTGAAGACTCTCTAATATTTAAGAATTTCAGATCTTGGTATTTTATTCAAACAGCAAGTAAAACAAAAGAAAATAAAATGACGCTCCAAGCAAAACACATATCATGTGATGAATAAAAATATAGCTCCAAGTAAAGTTACCGATGAACGAAGACGAAAGAGGGGATGCCATCCGGGGCATCCCCAAGCTTAGGCTCTTGGTTGTCCTTGAATGTCACCTTGGGGTGCCTTGGGCATCCCCAAGCTTAGGCTCTTGCCACTCCTTATTCCTTATTGTCGGTTTTGTTCTTCTTTCTCGTTGAAGTATTTCGGCATCCGCTTGACGTAGTCACCTGTGTCTGGACAGACAATGATGGATGTTGTCACATCAAGAGGGCCCTAAGAATATATCTCCATCGTCGAGGAGCAAATCCCACTCTCGAGCTATCTAGTCCTTTGCCAAACTTTCCGATGAACCGTAAGTTATCGTTATGATCACCGTGTTACAGATGACATTTGAGCATCCCCAAAGTCCATCGCGTTCGGAAGTGACTACGATTCTCGCGTGGTCTGGGGAACTAAAACACATGCTAACACCCCTATAACAATTGATTTCGGACAATATTATCTCAAAGTATAACAAACATGATTGGATCGATTCAATATGATCGGTCTTCTAACGTCATATTCATAATATTGTTTTAGGACTATCTTTACACTTAACGATATCCTAAAATCCGAAAAACATGATCACCAACAACACTTGAATCGGTCTTAGAGGCAAGACCGGAAACCTATATTATATCGTTTATCATGTGCATATGAGTTTTCACTGAATCACATATTCCAGTATCACAACAGTTATAGTATGAAATATAAACTCTTAATTATGAAAATAGAAATATAATAACACAATATTATTGTCTCTATGGCATATTTCCAACAGGAGAACCTTATTCCATCTTTAGTGAGCTGCCATCTTCTCGCTTTTTTAGCAGGACACAAACCCTAACAAAACTCAAAAAACTAACACATAAAAATGGAGCCCTCCGGCCGAAAATGATTGGGGTCCATCACGCTCCCATGGCCCTAAAGCCACGGGAGATGAGGCAGATCGGTGATACGTTGACAGGCGACTGGAACCTTAGTTGTCTTTTCCCTTGGGAGGAGTGAAGAAATCGAAGCAACACAGACATGAAATCAATGGAATCTGAACGTTTCACCTCAAAAATCAATATCATTTATATTAGCAAGAAGATACTCCCTCCGTTCAAAATAGGTGTCTCAACTTTATGCTAACTTTAGTTTGTATTAAAGTTGAGACATTTATTTTTTAAACAGAAGAAGCAAGTTTTTTCAGTGTCAAAAGAATAAAACTTTCGATAATGTTATCCGACAAACGTCGTCAGCTGGGGGTGGCAAGCGAACGCTTTTTTCCTAATACTAGTTTTAGTTGTTTTGTAAGATCAAACAGTGACAGTTTTAAACAAAAAAATGTATTTTTATGATGAAACTATCATGTTGTTCTGAAGAATTTGTCATCCCCTCACAACTAAAGCTGCCAGTGAAATTAAAAAAAAAAGGAAAGAATATAGATGCAAAAAAAGAAAGCGGGTTTTGCGAATACGCTTCTGCCGTCGATGCGTCTGTGGCTCACCCTCCTCGCCGCTCGACCCGGCACGAGGCACGGCTCACAGTCACAGGGGATGAGGAGATGAGCGAGAGCGAGAGCTGCTAGGAGGAGCGACACCACCGCATGGCTCCTACTCAGTGCGCCGTCTCACCGCCACCCGCCCCCACCAATGCCGCCAATGCCGCCGCCGCCGGAGGCGGAGGCAAGGGCAGGACGCAGCTGGCGGTGGCGCAGGTGAAGAAGCTCTGCAAGCAGGGGCGGCTCGAGCAGGCGCGGCGGCTGCTGCTGGACGCGCTGCCGCGCCCGCCGCCGACGCTGCTCTGCAACGTGCTCCTCATCGCCTACGTCGCCGCCGCGCTCCCGGACCACGCGCTCCGCCTCTACGCGCTCCTCAACCACGCCGCCCGCCCCGCGCCCCGCTCCGACCACTACACCTACTCGTGCGCGCTCACCGCCTGCGCCCGCTCCCGCCGCCTGCGCCTCGGGAGGTCCGTCCACGCGCACCTCCTCCGCCGCGCCCGCTCGCTCCCGGACACCGCCGTCCTCCGCAACTCGCTGCTCAACCTCTACGCCTCCTGCGCGAGGTACCGGCACGGCCGCGTCGATGTCGTCCGCAGGCTGTTCGACGCAATGCCTAAGAAGAACGTCGTTTCGTGGAACACCCTCTTTGGCTGGTACGTCAAGACGGGACGCCCCGATGAAGCCCTGGAGATGTTCGTGCGCATGCTGGAGGACGGCGTCAGGCCCACGCCGGTCAGCTTCGTGAACGTCTTCCCGGCGGCGGGGAGCGGCGATCCCAGCTGGCCATTCTTGCTCTATGGTTTGGTGATAAAGCATGGGGTGGAGTATGTCAATGATCTCTTCGTTGTCAGCTCCGCAATCGGCATGTTCTCTGAGATTGGGGATATGCGGTCGGCTCGGATAGTGTTTGACCGTGCTGCCAAGAAGAACATTGAGGTTTGGAACACGATGATCACTGGGTACGTGCAGAATGGGCAGTTTTCTGAAGCCATGGATCTCTTTATCCAGATAGTGGGGTCAAAAGAGGTTCCGTCTGATGTTGTGACTTTCTTGTCAGCCGTCACAGCGGTGTCGCAGTCACAAGATGTCAGGCTGGGCCAGCAACTGCATGGCTACTTGATGAAAGGAATGCACAGCACACTGCCTGTGATACTAGGTAATGCGCTTGTCGTGATGTACTCGAGATGCGGCAATGTTCAGACTGCATTTGAACTGTTTGATCGGTTGCCAGAGAAGGACATTGTTTCCTGGAACACCATGATCACTGCTTTTGTGCAAAATGATTTTGACTTGGAGGGCCTGTTGCTCGTTTATCAGATGCAGAAATCAGGTTTCATTCCTGATACGGTGACATTGACTGCAGTGCTATCTGCAGCATCAAATACAGGAGACCTTCAGATTGGTAAACAGTCGCATGGGTATCTCATCAGGCATGGCATTGAGGGCGAAGGCTTGGAGAGCTATCTGATAGACATGTACGCCAAGTCTGGCCGCATAGACATGGCTCAGACAGTGTTTGATGGCTATGGGAATAACAGAGATGAAGTCACTTGGAATGCCATGATAGCAGGATACACACAGGGTGGCCAGCCTGAACAGGCAGTCTTAGCATTCCGGGCAATGATCGAGGCAGGTGTGGAACCTACTTCAGTGACACTTGCTTCAGTGCTTCCTGCCTGTGACCCCGTTGGAGGGGGTGTATGTGCAGGGAAGCAGATACATAGTTTTGCGCTGCGCCATTCTCTGGATACCAATGTCTTTGTAGGTACAGCTCTTGTCGACATGTACTCCAAGTGTGGGGAGATTTCTGCTGCAGAGAATGTCTTTGGTGGCATGACTGAGAAGACCACTGTCACCTATACGACAATGATCTCTGGTCTTGGCCAGCACGGTTTCGGCGAGAGAGCACTATCCCTCTTCTACTCGATGAGAGACAAGGGGTTAAAGCCTGACGCCGTGACCTTCCTGGCGGCCATTTCAGCATGTAATTACTCTGGACTCGTCGACGAAGGTCTTTCTTTGTACAGGTCAATGGAAACATTTGGGCTTTCAGCTACCCCTCAGCACCATTGCTGTATCGTGGATTTGTTGGCTAAAGCCGGGAGGGTGGACGAGGCATACGACTTTGTAGAAAGCCTGGGTGAGGATGGAAACTTCATTGCCATCTGGGGATCACTTCTTGCATCCTGCAAAACGCAGGGCAAGATGGAGTTGGCAGCATGGGCGACTGAGAAGGTGCTCAACATCGAGAAGCAGTATGGTCACGCAGGCTACAATGTTTTGCTGTCGCAGCTATTTGCTGCTGAAGGTAACTGGAGTAGCGCTGATGGTCTGAGAAAGGAGATGAGATTGAGGGGGTTGAGGAAAGAGGCTGGTTCTACTTGGATCAAAGTCCAGAGTGCAGCATTGCAGGACAGATCTGTGGAGAGAAACCAAAAGCAAAATTGCCCCGAAAATGATCACATGTTCTCGATGCTGGATGCAGATACTTCTTACAGTACAGACGCAATCATTTAACAGTTTAAGTACTTATGGCACGGATAGATGGAAGATTTGTTGATACCTGGAGATTAGCAGGTGGTGATTAGCTCATACTGTCATGGATCGAACTCCTGCTACCTGCAGTTATGTCATGATTTGCCTTCTCCCAGAATACAGTTCCTCTGGAGTCTTTGAGTGGATGAAACATGAAACCCCAGCCTGCAGGCGACGCCGCCATGGTGAAAAGTGAGCAAGTGCGCCGAGACAACATCGCATGCTTCCATCGGAAATGAAACAAGTTGATATCAATATACGCATCCATCAGAGATGAAACAAGATGTTGAGATCAAGACCATGAACCACTGGATGGAGAACCAGCTGCAGCGTAGACAGCATTAATTCTGAGACCTGACATGTGAGTACGCCCCTGTGAATGAAGTGTACATCAAATTTTTGTTCATACTTGTTGCTACTGAGACGCTGTAAACATTCATGTAAAATGTCAATTAAAGAAAAGTATCACAAGGTTATACTTATACAGCCAATTTAATGATGTTTCTTCAGCATTCTAGATATGAATGTAATATCTTACTTAAGATCACATGATTACCCAGCTTGCACTCTGCACTCTGTACTAACATATTTGGAATCACTCAGATCAAGGTAGCAAATTACTACAAGCCTCAAACGTACTGCCTGAAGCATCCCCACGATATAGCTGCAGAACAGTAGCTCGAATCCGTCAACAAAACCAGCAAAAGAACTGAAACGTTGGAGATACACCAAAGCACTAAAGTTCAAATGAAACATTGAGCAAAAGAACCCAGCAGTGAAAGAATCATATTCCCTCCATTCCATAATTCTTGTCATGGTTTTAGTTCAAATTTTGAAATAAAACCAAGGCAAGAATTATGGAACGAAGGGAGTAGAATTTAGTTCCAGAATAACGTTGACATGATATCATTGAATTCCACAACAATATCAACAATATGATAATAAATGGTGATCACTGTAGTTGTACAAATACAACAAAAATATTTCAACTGGATAAATCAGGACTCCGGGAGAATTTCAGTCTCAAACTTAGTTCGCTACAAGATACAAAACTTGGTGGAATGGTGCTATCTATTGGTTTGCTCAAATATGCTTCAGCTGACTTTCCTTAGTTGGAGTGGTTGTCCTATGAAACATCATCCACCAGATCACCAGTCTGTGGTTGGTGATAACGAATTCGCCAATGGTGTAGCAGGTAATGTTCAAGATTTTATCCTTAATCCTATGTTGATATCTTACTTGCTCTGTGAATCACAAAATTGGCCATATTCACATTCGCAAAGACCCATCCTCACCTGAAATTTTTAATTCAGAAAGGGGATGAGTAAACCAGCCACATCAAATACCTATGGTGTGATATATAGTGATGTCAATTGACAGCAGACCTTTCGTAAAGTGAAGGAAACCCGCCGCGAATTTCTTTTAATGACTTGACCAGCCACATCATCAATCTACAAGAATCACATTACAACTATTATACAATGTTGCATCATTTGGTATTAAATACAGGAGAAGAATTGGCAAAGACTTATTTATAAGGTTGATATTTTATCCAACATATACATGATTCCTGTGAATAAAAATGAAGTTCAGTAGTTAATTTATGTACCTTGGTGGTTGAATTACTGTATGTGAAATGTCATGTTTAGAGCTGGAGTACGACAAGTTAACTATTTGACACTTACAGAGATTACTAGCTAACTTTTGTATTCGTATTACTGTATGTTCAATGCTATGTTTAAAGGAGGAACAAAATACTGACATAAACATTAAATACCTTATGGTGTGGTATATAGTGATGCCAAGCATATCGACCTTCTCCAGACATGAGTAACATTGACCGAGGAGGTAGAAATACAGCTTTCCGTATGCATTGTGGATCCTGGATACTACCTTCATCAGTTCCACTGACCACACTTGGAGCACGCCAACTGCCTTTGGGGTATTGCCTGAACTCCATAATGCAAGGTCCAGCCAAGGAAAGACTGAAAATCATTTCTTCGAATGCTGAGTGTGTGTCTATGTGTGGAGACAAACCTACACCACAAGGATATTCGTTTACCTGTAAACACAACCAGGTTAATTCTACCATTGGTTGTCAAGAGCTACTACTGTTAGCAATAGATAAATAAGAAAAGAAATCTGTAATTAGGCCGTACCAAACCAACAAACAGGAAATTTAAGCTACAGTTGTCAAGTTCAATGGAAACCAAAACAGTGGTAGGAACGTGGAAACTTACTGTCAATTGATCCACCAGTTTGCCAGTACAATTCTTCACGCCAGGGAACGTCACAATTTTCTCAAGGATTTTCGAAACAAAAGATGGCAATTCACCCAAGAACTGCTTCGAATCAACATTCCTAGTCTGTCAAGTCAACAAAACCTTGTTACAATGTAACTTTGAGGAGCCTTCACACCAAGATTTGATGATTAAAAGTAAGGAGTGGCAAAGGAGATATGAACTATGGAAAGTTATTCATGGTACAAGGTACGTAAACCATTCCCATCTACAGAAAGGAGTTAAGCTGACCGCATAGTATTTCACGGTGAAACTTCCTAAAGCAGCCTTCTTTTGTCCAATTTTCGTTTTCTTTACGCTAGGCATGTTTTTTATCTTTGTTGTGTACACTACACTAAGAAAGAGTTGCCGAAATGGCACCAACAGTGTGAAGGGCCATGGCAGGTGAGAATTGATGCTACAGGTGTAGCAAAATCAGGCAAAATGTAATTCACATTCTTTTAGTAGGCACATTTTATTTTCTTATTTCGTATTGAGAAAGAATCATATGATCTGGATAGTACATGAACTTATATTGCACTAAAAGCACAACTGACAGTCTGAGCTTCTTATTATATACTCCCTCTGTTCACCAATACAGGACGTTTTAGACTGACCACATACAAGTCTCTAAAACGTCTTATATTAATGAACAGAGGAAGTATACTAAACAAGGCAACGAGTCTGACTAACTAACTGCAACAGGGATACAGAGTCACAGAGGGAAGAACATTCTGGATGGTCATATACTTACAAGATCGAACTTACTTCATACAGAAACTCGTAACCATAGTGCTGAACTCGCCTTTTCGCCAACCTTTTCCACGGCCTACTATCCACAGCTGCAAGAAGCTCCTGCAAAAGGGGACACGTTGCTCAACCCAAATCTACTAGTCCCTCCGTCCCATAATATAAAAGCGTCTTTGACACTAGTGTCAAAAATGCTCTTATATTATGGGCCGGAGGGAGTACTACGTAGCAAGTGAGCCAGGGGGCAATTGAAGCCTTTGAAGGACAACCAGACCGAGACTCCAGTTCACGGACCTGTTCCTCGGCGGCACTGACGAACTCCTGGACCAGGTGAATTCCCGGGATGCCGAGCTCCGAGGACGAGAGGGCCACCGGGGGAGCGGAGACGGCGACGGGGGCCTTGGGCGGGGCGGGCACCGAGTAGCGTATGTGCAGCACGCGCCCGGAGAGGCGGCCGCAGGGGCGCCCGTGGAGCGCGGCCATCGCGGCCCCCGCGGCGGCGGGCTCGCGGAACCGGACGATGACGCGCGCGCCGCTGTCGTCGGCGGCGCTGACCCCCTGCACCTCCCCGAAGGCGCCGAAGGCCGCGGCGACGTCGTCGTGGGTCAGCCCCACCGCCGGCCCGCAGTTGGCCACGTACAGGACGGCGATGGGAGCGGGAAGCGCGGCGGCGTCCTCGGCGACGGGCGGCGGGCGCGTGTACCCAGACTTGGCCATCTGCGGTGTCGCGTCGCGGCCGGAGATCGAGTTGGGGGTGGAGGGAGGGGGAAGCGAGCACGCGGGCAGCAGTGGCGGCTTTTCCTTTTTTTTTTCCCCGCGCTACGGCCCAGTTTTGGCCGTTTTGCTCGGACTGAGATCCAGTGCCTTTATCAAGTGAAGTCACGCTGCAACTTTACCCTTCTAATCTCCATCCAATCCACATCCTACGGTCCAGATCACACATAGGAAAGGCTCTCAACACTTAGCAGTTTTCAGCATAGCTTTTGTGTAGATGATTACTCAACATTGAAACTTATTGCTGTAGCATTCGGACATTATGCGCTGCAGCCTTTTAATATCAAGTTCTACTGGATTTAGTGTCAACTGCAATTGATTTATTCCACTTTGATTGCATAATGCACTACTGTATAACCAAACCAAATTTTGTTTTATAGTCTGCTCATGAGTATCTGCAGTTCTTTATTTTTTGGGTTTCAATCTGTTCAAATAAAACTGAGTTCAAGTGCCACTGCATCGTTGTTTGCAGCTTATTGATGTTTGCTGCTATCCTGAAACTGCTAAGTGTTGAGAGCCTTTCCCCTTATGTGATCTGAACCGTAGGATGTGGATTGGATGGAGATTAGTAGGGTAAAGTTGCAGCGTGACTTCACTTGATAAAGGCACCGGATCTCAGTCCGTTTTGCTCAGGGTGTTACAAAAACTGGAATTTCATACATAACCTCAGAAGTTCGCAAATGTATCACGAGAAATGGCTCGATCTCGTAGAGAACAGGGATAGTTCCCACATTCCAAACACAACCACAGAACTACGACTGAAGGTCTCAGAAGGGGAATTTCGGCTCTGTTTGGAGCCCATGAATTTCACTGGAAACTTTTCAGTTTCTGCAGGTATCAAGGGAAAAACTACAAGATTTCCGAACAGAAGTGTATGCCAGCACCAAGGAAACGCATTGCAACGGTGACAGCAGAGAACAGTTAAAAACAATGTAAACTCTGGGATAATCTTGTAACTCTTAAGGCAGCGCTGAGTCTGGATTCCTGAGGCTCGGAAAGCTTCACCAAGTGAACACAACCAGATAATGCTGTAACGATCGATTCTATTATATATCATAGAGTTCAAGACTGTCTTGACAATCAGGGACCCAATGGAGCAACGCAAATGCAGCAACATTGCAGGAAAGAAAAAGAAAACCAACAGCCAGAACCATCGCAACTCCGGTTTCGCCAGTACAAATAATTTATCCCGGCAATGAATGGCATTCCTACGAGTCCACACTAAAATATGCTCCCATAATCTTTTCTGGGAAGGGACGAGGGTAGCCCGCCCGTCGTAAACGGATGCACGCCTGTTCCTCCTGCGCAAATTAGGACAACTTGGTTAAGAATACCAAAAGAAAGGTGCTTCTCTACTCTGCTAAAAGAGCAAGTAAATTACCCCAGGGCACTCCCTCGCCCATGCCGTAGGGAGGCCATGCAGGCTGCCCACTTTGGTGACTCCCCATCGGTGGCCGCATATGACTGTTAGTTGGCTGGTTGTATCTCGGTTGAAGAAATTGATGTCCATGGCGACCCCGGAGACTTTGCTGAGGATAATTCGGAGGGTTGAAACCACCGTAACTGAGTGGAACAGTAGGACGGGTGCTCCTCCCATGGGAGCCTGAGTGAAGTTGTTGACCCGCTCCGTAGCTAAGAAGCGCAGCAAAAGTAATTAGTTGGCATAACTTGGAAAGGAGCAGATCATATATATGACGTGGATTGTTATGTCTTGATTCTTGAACTGAAAGACCGATCTTGTGAAGCAAAAAAAGGGACATCTCAAGATATTCTGTCAGGTGGGTTCTTGTTTTGACGAAAACTCATTAACAAATTTAGAACACAATACCTTTGGCTTGTCGGTAAAGGGTTTGAGCTTGCAAAGTTGTGGCTTTGGGCACGGGTTGATCTGGCAGATCCGCCTGGCTGACCAGTTGCATCTCTAAGATGAAGGTTGCTGCTTAAATCAGCTGACAATGAATTGTCTTCTTGCAATAGTGACTCATCACTGCAAAATAGAACAGTGTAACCATTTACATTCAGACGAACTTTACAGCAAGCAATTTGAGCACACAATTCCTTACCTATAATTAGGATCCCAATCAGAAGGATCAAGTGTTGATGGAGCTGATGTATCCGGTAATGCGTCAAATGAGGGCAAAGGTGGAGCATTATGTGAACTATATGCTTGGGAAGGCCCATGACTAGAAGAAGCCTCCATGGAAAACCCACTCCTGGAAGTTATTTGTGGTCTCCAACTAGAATGACCAGAACTAGGTAATGAGTGCTGAGAGTAGCCAGCATGTCCGCGAATATAGGCATCCGAATGACTAAAACTGACACCATCTCCATGTCGTCCTTGTCCATGCTGAGATGTATATTCATGTGGTGGCATCGGCATGTTCTTCCTCCTGCTGTATTGGCCTACTGGTGCAGCTTTTCCCAATGGGGAGCCATGAATGCCTCCACTCGCAGGAGAACCAGAGCCATGCTTCCCAGTAGAATTAGCCGGGGTATGCATCTGGTAGTTTGGTGGGGTAAATTGTGATGGACTGGCACCAAGAGACATAGGCCCCATACTTCCAGGGCTCAATCGAATGCCTCTATCATAAGAGAGACGAGGTCTCAGCCTAATATCTGGACTAGAGCTAACATGTGAAAATCCAGAAGGACCTAATGGTGAGTAATACATGTTGGCATTATTAACATCACCATAGCTTCCATAGCTGCTAGCAAGACCGGCATTGCCAGCATAGCTACCATGGCTACCAAGGCTTCCATAACTACTCCCATAAGAAAAAGGCATTTTTGGAGGATAGGGGTTATTAGGAGGTAGACATCTGTTCGCACTTCCAACCTAAAAAAATTTAGGACATTTCAGTTTTAATGGACAAGAAAGATATTATAGGATTATAATTCTGCAAATTTAACTCAGGAGCAACATAAGAGAGTAATTATCACCTGAGGGGAAAGACCTGCAACTAACCAGTGACCTCCTCCTGGGTTGTGATCAACTGCTGCAGCATGAGCAACAGGCTACAACACAAATCAAAAACAGGATAGGTTTGAGAAAGAAAGAAAGATTGAATGAATGTGTTCACAAGCTAAAACTAAACTGTGTTTTAGGCTTTTAGTTAAGGTAGAAAGCTATCTTATATCTACTAAGATCAATGATGCAACCTGTAGAACAACACTAGTGTACACAGGGAGCATTTTACATATTGATAGGTTTGTCGATTAGTGTATGTCTGTATGAGAGAGACAGGAAATTGTTAACTATCTGCAGACCATTGGTCATTATCCTCAACGAGGCAATATGCCAATAAAAAATCAAGAGGTGATGATAAGTTTATTTGTCACAGCCTAATATTATTTTTATGCAAATATACTTGTTATTCCTCCGAAGATAGATAATTTCAAACCCCAAGCACATCATCTAGCTTAATTTCAATTCCCTTCTTTGATAAATACGAAGTTAAGACACTCGAAGTAAAACCATACTCACAATTCTTGGAGTCTCAGAGACAGGCTCATATGGACCAATAAAAGGTTCGCCTGTAATGAATGGATGGCCTGACGCCTGAAATAGGATTGTACAAATCATGTCCTTGCACATGGATCTGAATTATGTAAGACTACCAACTTGTACGTAAGAATAAATTGTGTTTTCATGAGTAAAAAATAACCTGACATAATAGACTCTAATGAGATTGAAAATATTGAAGTCTCAACCTTTACATAAAGGCCAAGGCAATACAATTGCACAACTAGCATGGGAATACCTGAAATGGCGACCATCGCTTATTTGGATCAAATTCAAGAAGTCCCCTCAAGAAATCAACTAACAGCACGCGATCTGCTTTTTCTGTCTCTGAATCAAAATGCAACACCTGAGAACATAATATCAAACTTGCAAGTTGTACTCTAAGAGCTCTATTCTGCAGATTCAAGATAGTTGTACTCTAATACCAAGCCCAAATTGAGGCAAATACTCCTACAATGCCTATACTCCGTAGTCCATACTAATGACCACTAACCCTGAGCCAAGTTGCATCTAGTTTATCGTTCGTGTTACTGATCGAAAGCAGCACAGCAACGCCTAACTATAACAAGATAACCTTTGTAGGGGCAAAATGCATTGCTTTCAAAGACAAAATTACAACTCAAGAGGACACCAGCATGTATGGAAAATTAAAAAAACTATACTGACAGGGAGCAGATTGAAAGGGCTCCCTCTAGTTCCCCAAAACATGCCATTTCAGATACTAGCAGTCTAAAAACACAACTTTGACTACCAAGTTTTATTATAATATTCAAAAAGCCTGACAAAACTACAATTTACTAAAGCACATTTGATAAATAAGTTACACATGTGATTTCCCAAAATCCGATCAAGATATTTATAAAGATAACAGTAGTAAACTCTCAAAAGTTTGACTGCAGCTATGTCGAAAGTGACATGTTGCGAACAGGAGGAAGTATCAACGAGTACATATGGTACTGATCTGAAGCCTATTCTAAACAACAGCTAAGAAGCCAAAATCTTATTCACAGAACTAAGGAGACACAAAAAGACAAACCTGGCAATTTTGTATTGTCCCAAGGATAGGTATATATTAGTTGGTCCAACCTTTGCTGTGGGAAGTACCATTTCCCTAATTTCGGCCTTTTGGTCTCCCTCTGGTATAGATAGTAAGGCAGAGCATTAAGATAGTCTATAATACAACAGAAATCAATGTTATTTTGTGGAACCACAAGAAACTTACCCCCTCGACCTCGTCTTCACTTAACATTCTGTATGCAGTGCCAGGGCCATCATGTGCCCCAATACCCAGATAACCACTTCCAACATGTTTAAAAAATTTAGCAGTATTCTTAGCTTCCCTTAGCAAGTCATCTGGTGGTTGCCCCCTATAAATGTTTTATTCGAAGGAACAAAAAAAACAAGCATTATAACATGGTAAAGCTCGCCTGTGTAAAATTCTTAACTGACCAAAATAACTAAAAAGGGTGAGATTAACAACATTAAACTCAGCAGAGGCATCTGCTTTAGCATGCTGACATGTACTTAATAGTATGTAGATACAGAACTAGGAGAGAAAAATACAGGTACAGGACCTACCCGAGAATCTTTAGCATACGCTTAAGCACATCATATTCTGATGCCCCAGGAAATAAGGGTAGTCCTATAAACAGTTCGGCAACTATGCAACCAAATGACCACATATCAATCGCAGTAGTATATCTGTCACTGTTAAGGCTCACGTAATTTGAAAAGGCAAAAAGAACTTCATCAAAGAAATCATTGCTCTTTTTAATAAATACTTCATCGAAGAAATCATTGCTCTTTTTAATAAATATAAAAGAGCATTCCAGAAAATGTTGATCAAGATCCTTATGGTGAATGATATGCAACAACTTGCCCTGTATATAGGATACGGATAGCCAAGGAGAACTTCTGGAGACCTGTAATAGCGGCTCTAGCAAAAAGGAAGGGTCGAAGTCTTACTTTCAAATAACAAACATTACTTGAACAAAAAAAGTTTAATTATTATGTTACAGAAGTTTAAAGAAACCTGGATGTATGAGTACACAGTTTTACCCTCCAGGCATGCTGATCCAAAATCGATAACTTTCACTGCTGCAGCTGTTTTTGCACTGTAAATTCATTGTACAACCTCAAGCAATAGTTAGCAAGGGAAAATACCATCCAAAACATAATAGTGCAAAATTCATTACTGATAGGGGCTACTCACGTCGGAGCTAAGAGGATATTTTCTGGTTTCAGATCGCAGTGAATGATGCCACCATCTCTCATCACTATCATGGCATCTAATATCTGAAAACATAAAACAAGATCAAGCAACAGGTACTAAGTTACTAGTTAATGGGAAATGCAGACTAAGACCATACCTGTTTTGAGAAGGCCTGTACAAATTGCACTTTCAATCCTCTTAAATGATTCCTTTTTAAAAGCTCATACCTATAATCTCGAAGTTCATAGTGCAGTCTGAACAAAACTAAAAAGGAATGAACCTACTACCGAAAAGGTTCTACGGAAGTAAACTTACAGATTTTGACCAAGCATTTCAAAGGCAATACACAGGTGATTTTGGAATGAGAGATAATCTAGCATTCGGACAATGTTGTGCTTATCATCAGGATCAAATTTCTGATTTAGCTGCAAGATAGCCACAACTAAAATGGTGAGCTATCGCATATATTAATGAAAGAAGTTCCTAATGGACCATCATACCGTTCGCAACAGTGAAACCTCCATGATGGCCTGCTGATAAAACGCGGGCTGGTTTTTTATAACCTTCACAGCAACATACTTGTTGGTTTCTGTGTCCCAGCATTTCACAACTTGGCCAAACGTGCCTTGGCCAAGCATTTCCTTGACAATGAACCTGAGTACCAAAATGAGAAAGGGGTAAAGTTCAACGATATGCTCGTCATGCTCAGCCGCAGCTTTCCAGACTCTCGGAAAAGGAAATGCTGAGACAGCCAACGCCGATTTATTAACAGAACTTCCGGACGTGACATCAAAATTGGAAGCGCCGGTTCATCTAACTTAAATGCATATGTATAAGTATAATCTTCAATTACTTGTCAACAAAAATGCCCTAGCAAATTTCAAGATGAACATACTTGTTTATTGGTCACTGATCAGGATACATAAAGCCTATTTCATATAATTGATTCTGGAAGAGTAGTACCATCCGCTATAATAGTCTACAAATTTATAAAGTAACAATGCACTAAAAAAATGGACAGGAAGATGAAACAAAGCTAATGGGGAAAAATTACCTCCGATTTGATGTCTTGTTGACCAACTCCAGGTTGACATACAATATGAGGTCCCAATTTGCATTATCAACTCCATCATTGTGGGCTGGGGTTGAAGGATGGGTGAGAAAGCGCTTTGGGTTTAGTGTCTCTGAGTACTTAAACTCGGGGTGGCATCTTTCAAAAGTGTTAATGATGTCCGCCGTTAGCCTTGCAACGCACTACACGATAAGAAGTGTCAGCTGGCAGCTGAAGGACAAAAGCATATGGAACAAGAGTTGTAACGAATAAGTGAGACAGCATCTCCATGTCTCATATGGTAATATGAATCGTTTATAGCGCATACAAACAAACTAGTGAGTGTTTGCTCATAAATGTTGCTTAAAAGTGCATGGATGATGCCTTGTTCAAATGCACGTCAAACTTTGAGAAGTTTACCTACAACATTGCTCAGCTGAACCCCGCTAAAAAAACATTGCTTAGCTGAACAGTGAGCACTGTTACGACTTAGGGGAATGCTGAAGTGGCTACAGATGAGTAGTGTACCTCAGAACATTCTTACTAGCTAAAAATAGTTTGGTATGTACATTTTTCTCCCCATTTGTGACCCCCCTTCAGTTGCACTTAATGGGTACAATCGACGACGCTACAAACTTGACAGGCAAACAGCGACACCATCTTCTATGAAACTCCAGCACTCTAAACTCGCTAGTTCATACAGACGAAACTAACAGCAGTTGACTAAACATGCTAGCAAGGAGCAAAGCAGCAACAGTGGTAATGGGCTAGTCCTGCGATGAGCAGTCAAAAGCTACATCAACATGGTAGGCTGAATTCAGCAATATCGAAGAGCTAATGCCCATGGTGACAGCTATTCGATGATTCAGAAGGAACGTAGCAAATAGGAGGAGAATGAGGCGTACCGGTTTCCTCTTGACGCCATGAAGCTTGCTTATGCGTGCGGCAACGCCACTGCCCGACCCCGACGGGGACGGCTCAGCCGCCCCTGCGGCCGCGACGAAGGGCCGGAACACCGTGCCCTCGCTGGGCGCCCACGCCGGCGCCCCGCCCTTCCCCTGCCTGCCGCTCCCCTCCATACGCGCGCGCGCGCTGACCGGCTGGCCTACTCCGAGGCCGCGCGGGGAGATCTCGCCCTCGCGGCCGACGTCCACCGCCACGCGCCCCCGACCTGAGCGGCGACGATCACAGCACCCGCGGGAGCAGCCGAGCAGCCGCCGGAGGAGTCCAGCTCCATCCTAGGCTGCGTCCGCGGCGGCGGCCATCCCCCCGATCCCCCGGCGGGCAGTAATTCCGTGCTCCGGCAGCGGAATTGGGATCGGATTGGGATGGGGAAGGCGGATTGGGCTCGGCGGGGTAGGGTTTTGTCCCGTTTGTTTGTTAATTACTGCAACAACGGCGGATGAAAACGAAACAGAAATCGCGGGATGAAGAGAGAGAGCAGTGGGTGGGAGGAAGAGGGTGGACTGGCTCGGGATTTGGATCCCCGATTCGGCGCCCCGGAAACTAGGGATTCCGCTCGGAGGGAGGATGGAAGGAAGGGGGGTGGCGAGCTGGCTCCTCGACGGGGGGTGGATGGATTCCCTTCCGAAATTTCTTCCTTCCCTCCCCGCTCGTGTTCCTCCGCCTCCGCCTCGGCTATTTTCCTTGGCTTTTCCTTTTCTTTTCTTTTCCTCTGCCCCCTGTTTTGTTTTGTTTTGTTTTGTTTCCCGTGTGGAGAGAGGATATTGTGGGCGGGCGATGGTGATTAGGTGTTTGATTATCGACGAGTACTCCTACTAGTTAATGGGAAGATAACCACCAACCTTCCCGTTTTTTGTTACTCTCTCCTACTAGGAGTACTACTAGGCATCTCCTCTCCTCTCCTCTCTTGCTGCTTATTCTATCCTAGCTGACTGCGCTGGCCGTTGTTTTACATGTAACCTCATTGTGGGTGTGTCTGCAGGTGGGCCATACGTGCCAGTGGCCCGCGCGCGATGTATCCAACGGCGGGCGCGTGGGTGACAACGAAGGGGTGGATGCGTTGCCTGCCTGCCTGCTAGCCCCACGCGTCACGACGTAGGGACCGCGTGGTGTGCCCGTGGAGCCCGCGTGTCATTGGCGTGCGAGGTAGGCCTGCCTGCCTGTCCCGTCGTGGATTCTGCCGATAAAACTGTCCAGGTGACATGGTGCATTGTCCCGTGAACCCGGTCCAGCTGGCTGGTGGCGTGCACATGCACCGTTTGTCCTTTTCCTCCCCCTTTGATTACACGAGGGCGCAGGCGAGATGGTGAGCGCCGCCGCCGTGTCCATACGTCCACTCGTCTGTGTTCAAAGTTGAATCAGTCAAACCTTTTTGTTTTCGAAAATGATCCGGATCTACTATCAAAGTTAATCGAAAGTACAAAGCACCTCAAACATAATAAAAATTACATCAAAATTCTAAGACCACCAAACAACTACTACCACCATAAGAACGACACGCCGATGTCGCCACTCCCATATCGGAGCCGGTTTGACCTTATCGATGGCAGCCGGGAAGTCTTCGTGCACGTACCCTTAAGGACCAACGGCCTGGAGCCACAGTCGTAGTTGTTGAACCCCTGAATAGAACTGAAACACCTGACACCATATCTTCAAATCTCAGCTTGACCTTTGGGTGGGCTTTGGTGCGCTTTGTTGGGCGTTATGGACGACTAGGAACAAGTTCACTATTGAACGCGTTTTTCTTAACAAACTTGATGATTTCTTGTACAAAATATCTATCTTTTTGCAACGGTGGAGATTATTGGCTAAGATTGCCGATCTAGATGCGCCACTGGCGGAGCGAGGGGTATTCCTTGGTATTCCATGGAATACCAAAGATTTTGACATAGAAAAACTTAGATATACATATACAGTCACAAGTTGAATTGAAGCCCACCGTTCAGCGGTTCAGTCAGGTCCAGCCCACGCGCGTACGCAGCAGTCGAGGCCTCAATAGTCTAGGTCCAGTACGCATCTCGCACAGTTCCTATTCTCCCCTGCTCTCGACCTAGCTGTTGCGTTCGACGGCACCTGCAGGCAAGTGCTGGTGGTGGCGCGGAGGCAAGCAAGTCCGGCGCCGGTCCCAGCCTCCCAAGTCCCTGCCCTCCGCAACTCTAGGCTGCTCGCGCTCGCCGCTTGGCTGCTTTGATCGCGCACCTCTGATTTAGAACGAACCACAAAATCAATGTATGAAGATGTTTGTCATATGATCATCAAAAAAGCTAGGCCTGGTTTGAAAGAAGGGATGCAGCCTTGGTTAGATTACTTGTAAACTATCAATGTTTGACTCTTTTGTACAGCCACTTGTAATTGTCCCACCTTATTAATGAAAAAAGAGTTACAGTGGGGGCCTTCCCCACTGTGTTTGCTAAAAAAAAGATGTTTGTCCATCCCACTGCCACTGATTATTATTTTGTTTGATGAAATTCTAGAAGAAATCTGATTTTTTTTCTTTTCTTGTCTTCTTGAAATATATACTAAAGGGAAATGATTAAAATCATCCGACTGATAATGGCGCCTGCGTCCGCCGGCTACGTGATCATTGGATCAAAATTTAATCAGATGGCTCAGGAGCAACATATTAACTAGACTAGATTTTGCAACTGACTTGTTGCAATCCCCCCCCCCCCCCACCGCAACAAGTGATGTGTTGCGGGAAGACATCTATTGCACAAAAAAATTTGCAACAAGAGCTCTGTTGTAAAAAATCTCAAAAATACTCTACAACAAGGCCTCTATTGCAAAAAAAAAACTGCAACACAACCTTTATTACAAAAATTTCTGCAACAAAACTTGTTTCGCAAAAGGGTTCTCGCAACACGACTTTTGTTGCAAAAGTGACAATGACGCTTGACCGGAGATTGCGTTAGATCGGATGGCTTGTAGACCGGTGGATATTTTAGAAAGATCCGCCGGCTGACGCGTTGCACGGCCGGTAGGTTTTAAAAAATGAAAATCAATGTGAACTATCAGTTGTTATGGTTGAGTACCCGCAGCAGCAAAACAAATTATGATGGTTGAGGCAAGAAAGCACAAACAATATTATATTATTTACAAACTTCTAAAGTTGCTGGAAAGGGTATTTTCTACTCAATGAAATATGTGAATAATCAATGAGGAATAAACTGGGTGATGATTATTTGAAGAATTGCTCGGTTAAATTTGCCGAGAGAGAATTCTTCAAGCAAATGAAAGATGAGGATGTCGTCAATCTATTCCAAAAAGGGACCATAGAGTTATACCGTAATTTTCTTTGTTGTTTTGTAAACTTTCTTAATTGTTAGAGATATTGCCACAGTGATATTTTGCTACTATTATCGATATATGTTCATCGACGTTGCTAGCTTACAATACATTTGTTGTCCTATCTAGTATATAATTACATTGCATTGCCAAAAAAAGAATACCAATGAGCAAATTCCTAGCTCCGCCACTGGGATGCGCTGGAGCTGTTGATCGGCAAAGTGCGGGCGTCTGCTACCTCCTTGTCTCATCCCGCGGATGGCGGCCAGGCTTAAGTTGTTCTCTTCCAGTGCTTTAGGGGTAGGTTGTTGACCCGCACGCCTATTTTGCTCGCATTTGTCGATCAGCGTGCCGTTTTATACTTTGGGCCGGTGTGCCTGGTTGTTGGCCGTGATACTGTGTTAGTCCTGTGTTGTATCTGTTGGTGTTGTTCTCAACTGGTGCCTTTATTTATAAAGTCGGGCATATATCTTTCCTCTAAAAAGAAATCATTATTAGGGAAAAACCTAGCAGTAGCGCCGGTTTTAGGTATAGCAGTAGCACGGTATCCCGTGCTACTGCTATGGTGCTACAGCTAAAGGATAGCAGTAGTGTGGGTTGGCCCGCATTACTGCTATATCTACTTAGCAGTAGCGCTTTCGGTAGAACGCGCTACTGGTAGTTACTAGCAGCGCGCCTCTCTACCCGCGCTACTACTATTATTACGTATTCTATTTTTTTTTGTTTTATGTCGTATTCATACATCATTATATAAGTTTTCATATAGTAGCAATTTAGAGATTGTTTTTACATCATTGGGTAAAAAAACATTGGTCACTTTGGATCCATCCACTTGAAACTAATCCGCAGTTCTTTCACCCAATGACATAATAACTCGTCGTCGTCATCATCATAATATCATTAACAACTTATCATCATAAAGATGTCATATAACAACTACTCATCATCATCATTTTCGTCCATGAGACATCATATAACAACTTGGTCACTAGTTATAATAACAACTCCTCATCATCATCATCATAGTACTCATAATCACTCCTCCTCCTCCTCATCATCATCAACTCTAACACATTGTAGCACATAATAACAACTTCTCATCATCAGCATAGTCATATATAATTGCTACCTCTTGAGCATGCGTTGGTTTCCCTTGAAGAGGAAAGGGTGATGTAGCAAAGTAGCATAAGTATTTCCCTCAGTTTTTTAGAACCAAGGTATCAATCCAGTAGGAGGCCACACGCAAGTCCCTCGTACCTACACAAACAAATAAGAACCTTGCAACCAACGCGATAAAGGGGTTGTCAATCCCTTCATGGCCACTTGCAAAAGTGAGATCTGATAGAGATGATAAGATAATATTTTTGGTATTTTTATGATAAAGATTGAAAGTAAAGATTGCAAAGTAAAAATAGATTGGAAACTTATATGATGAAAAATAGACCCAGAGGCCATAGGTTTCACTAGTGACTTCTCTCAAAATAGCATAAGTATTACGGTGGGTGGACAGATTGAAGGAAATATGCCCTAGAGGCAATAATAAAGTTATTATTTATTTCCTCATATCATGATAAATGTTTATTATTCATGCTAGAATTGTATTAACCGGAAACATAATACATGTGTGAATACATAGACAAACATAGTGTCACTAGTATGCCTCTACTTAACTAGCTCGTTGATCGAAGATGGTTAAGTTTCCTAGCCATGGACATGAGTTGTCATTTGATTAACGGGATCACATTATTAGGAGAATAATGTGATTGACTTGACCCATTCCGTTAGCTTAGCACTTGATCGTTTAGTATGTTGTTGTTGCTTTCTTCATGACTTATACATGTTCCTATGACTATGAGATTATGCAACTCCCGTTTACCGGAGGAACACTTTGTGTGCTACCAAACGTCACAACATAACTGGGTGATTATAAAGGTGCTCTACAGGTGTCTCCGAAGGTACTTGTTGGGTTGGCGTATTTCGAGATTAGGATTTGTCACTCCGATTGTCGGAGAGGTATCTCTGGGCCCTCTCGGTAATGCACATCACTATAAGCCTTGAAAGCATTGTGACTAATGAGTTAGTTGCGAGATGATGTATTACGGAACGAGTAAAGAGACTTGCCGGTAATGAGATTGAACTAGGTATTGAGATACCGACGATCGAATCTCGGGCAAGTAATATACCGATGACAAAGGGAACAATGTATGTTGTTATGCGGTTTGACCGATAAAGATCTTCGTAGAATATGTAGGAGCCAATATGAGCATCCAGGTTCCGCTATTGGTTATTGACCGGAGATGTGTCTCGGTCATGTCTACATAGTTCTCGAACCCGTAGGGTCCGCACGCTTAAAGTTAGATGACGATCGGTATTATGAGTTTTGTGTTTTGATGTACCGAAGGTAGTTCGGAGTCCCGGATATGATCACGGACATGACGAGGAGTCTCGAAATGGTCGAGACATAAATATCGATATATTGGACGACTATGTTCGGACACCGGAATGGTTTCGGGGAGTTTCGGACACATACCGGAGTACCCGGGGGTTACCGGAACCCCCCGGGGAGACTAATGGGCCTATTGGGCCCTGGTGGAGAAGAGGAGGGGCGGCCAAGGGCAGCCGCGCGCCCCCTTTCCCCCAGTCCGAATTGGACAAGGAGGGGGGCGGCGCCCCCCTTTCCTTTCCCCCCCTCTCTCCTTCCCTCTCCTCTCCTACTCCCACTTGGAAGGGGGGAGTCCTACTCCCGGACTCCTCATGGGGCGCGCCTATGGTGGCCGGGCCCCTCCCCCTCCTCCACTCCTTTATATACGGGGAGGGGGCACCCCTTGGAGACACTAACAATTGATCTCTTGATCTCTTAGCCGTGTGCGGTGCCCCCTCCACCATATTCCACCTCGATAATATCGTAGCGGTGCTTAGGCAAAGCCCTGCGTCGGTAGCATCATCATCACCGTCACCATGCCGTCGTGCTGACGGAACTCTCCTTCAAAGCTCGGCTGGATCAGAGTTCGAGGGACGTCATCGAGCTGAACGTGTGCTGAACTCGGAGGTGCCGTACGTTCGGTACTCGGATCGGTCGGACCGTAAAGACGTACGACTACATCAACCGCATTGTGCTAACGCTTCCGCTTTCGGTCTACGAGGGTACGTGGACACATTCTCCCCTCTCGTTGCTATGCATCACCATGATTCTGTGTGTGCGTAGGAATTTTTTTGAAATTACTACGTTCCCCAGCAGTGGCATCTGAGCCTGGTTTTATGCGTAGATGTTTATGCACGAGTAGAACACAAGTGAGTTGTGGGCGATACAAGTCATACTGCTTACCAGCATGTCATACTTTGGTTCGGCGGTATTGTTGGATGAAGCGGCCCGGACCGACATTACGCGTACGCTTACGCGAGACTGGTTCTACCGACGTGCTTTGCACACAGGTGGCTGGCGGGTGTCAGTTTCTCCAACTTTAGTTGAACCGAGTGTGGCTACGCCCAGTCCTTGAGAAGGTTAAAACAACACTAACTTGACGAACTATCGTTGTGGTTTTGATGCGTAGATAAGAACGGTTCTTGCTCAGCCTGTAGCAGCCACGTAAAACTTGCAACAACAAAGTAGAGGACGTCTAAGTTGTTTTTGCAGGGCATGTTGTGATGTGATATGGTCAAGGCATGATGCTATATTTTATTGTATGAGATGATCATGTTTTGTAACCGAGTTATCGGCAACTGGCAGGAGCCATATGGTTGTCGCTTTATTGTATGCAATGCAATCGCCCTGTAATGCTTTACTTTATCACTAAGCGGTAGCGATAGTCGTAGAAGCAATAGTTGGCGAGACGACAACGATGCTACGATGGAGATCAAGGTGTCGCGCCGGTGACGATGGTGATCATGACGGTGCTTCGGAGATGGAGATCACAAGCACAAGATGATGATGGCCATATCATATCACTTATATTGATTGCATGTGATGTTTATCCTTTATGCATCTTATTTTGCTTTGATTGACGGTAGCATTATAAGATGATCTCTCACTAAATTTCAAGATAAAAGTGTTCTCCCTGAGTATGCACCGTTGCCAAAGTTCGTCGTGCCGAGACACCACGTGATGATCGGGTGTGATAAGCTCTACGTTCATCTACAACGGGTGCAAGCCAGTTTTGCACACGCAGAATACTCGGGTTAAACTTGACGAGCCTAGCATATGCAGATATGGCCTCGGAACACTGAGACCGAAAGGTCGAGCGTGAATCATATAGTAGATATGATCAACATAGTGATGTTCACCATTGAAAACTACTCCATCTCACGTGATGATCGGACATGGTTTAGTTGATTTGGATCACGTGATCACTTAGATGATTAGAGGGATGTCTATCTAAGTGGGAGTTCTTAAGTAATATGATTAATTGAACTTAAATTTATCATGAACTTAGTACCTGATAGTATTTTGCTTGTCTATGTTGATTGTAGATAGATGGCCCGTGCTGTTGTTCCGTTGAATTTTAATGCGTTCCTTGAGAAAGCAAAGTTGAAAGATGATGGTAGCAATTACACGGACTGGGTCCGTAACTTGAGGATTATCCTCATTGCTGCACAGAAGAATTACGTCCTGGAAGCACCGCTGGGTGCCAGGCCTGCTGCAGATGCAACTGACGACGTTAAGAACGTCTGGCAGAGCAAAGCTGATGACTACTCAATAGTTCAGTGTGCCATGCTTTACGGCTTAGAACCGGGACTTCAACGACGTTTTGAACGTCATGGAGCATATGAGATGTTCCAGGAGTTGAAGTTAATATTTCAAGCAAATGCCCGGATTGAGAGATATGAAGTCTCCAATAAGTTCTACAGCTGCAAGATGGAGGAGAATAGTTCTGTCAGTGAACATATACTCAAAATGTCTGGGTATAACAATCACTTGATTCAACTGGGAGTTAATCTTCCGGATGATAGTGTCATTGACAGAATTCTTCAATCACTGCCACCAAGCTACAAGAGCTTCGTGATGAACTATAATATGCAAGGGATGGATAAGACAATTCCCGAGCTCTTCGCAATGCTAAAGGCTGCGGAGGTAGAAATCAAAAAGGAGCATCAAGTGTTGATGGTCAACAAGACCACCAGTTTCAAGAAAAAGGGCAAAGGGAAGAAGAAGGGGAACTTCAAGAAGAACAGCAAACAAGTTGCTGCTCAAGAGAAGAAACCCAAGTCTGGACCTAAGCCTGAGACTGAGTGCTTCTACTGCAAGCAGACTGGACACTGGAAGCGGAACTGCCCCAAGTATTTGGCGGATAAGAAGGATGGCAAGGTGAACAAAGGTATATGTGATATACATGTTATTGATGTGTACCTTACTAGAGCTCGCAGTAGCACCTGGGTATTTGATACTGGTTCTGTTGCTAATATTTGCAACTCGAAACAGGGACTACGGATTAAGCGAAGACTGGCTAAGGACGAGGTGACGATGCGCGTGGGAAATGGTTCCAAAGTCGATGTGATCGCCGTCGGCACGCTACCTCTACATCTACCTTCGGGATTAGTTTTAGACCTGAATAATTGTTATTTGGTGCCAGCGTTGAGCATGAACATTATATCTGGATCTTGTTTGATGCGAGACGGTTATTCATTTAAATCTGAGAATAATGGTTGTTCTATTTATATGAGTAATATCTTTTATGGTCATGCACCCTTGAAGAGTGGTCTATTTTTGTTGAATCTCGAAAGTAGTGATACACATATTCATAATGTTGAAGCCAAAAGATGCAGAGTTGATAATGATAGTGCAACTTATTTGTGGCACTGCCGTTTGGGTCATATTGGTGTAAAGCGCATGAAGAAACTCCATACTGATGGACTTTTGGAATCACTTGATTATGAATCACTTGGTACTTGCGAACCATGCCTCATGGGCAAGATGACTAAAACGCCGTTCTCCGGAACTATGGAGCGAGCAACTGATTTGTTGGAGATCATACATACTGATGTATGTGGTCCAATGAATGTTGAGGCTCGCGGCGGGTATCGTTATTTTCTCACCTTCACAGATGATTTGAGCAGATATGGGTATATCTACTTAATGAAACATAAGTCTGAAACATTTGAAAAGTTCAAAGAATTTCAGAGTGAAGTGGAAAATCATCGTAACAAGAAAATAAAGTTTCTACGATCTGATCGTGGAGGAGAATATTTGAGTTACGAGTTTGGTCTACATTTGAAACAATGCGGAATAGTTTCGCAACTCACGCCACCCGGAACACCACAGCGTAATGGTGTGTCCGAACGTCGTAATCGTACTTTACTAGATATGGTGCGATCTATGATGTCTCTTACTGATTTACCGCTATCGTTTTGGGGTTATGCTTTAGAGACGGCTGCATTCACGTTAAATAGGGCACCATCGAAATCCGTTGAGACGACGCCTTATGAACTGTGGTTTGGCAAGAAACCAAAGTTGTCGTTTCTTAAAGTTTGGGGCTGCGATGCTTATGTGAAAAAGCTTCAACCTGATAAGCTCGAACCCAAATCGGAGAAATGTGTCTTCATAGGATACCCAAAGGAAACTGTTGGGTACACCTTCTATCACAGATCCGAAGGCAAGACATTCGTTGCCAAGAATGGATCCTTTCTAGAGAAGGAGTTTCTCTCGAAAGAAGTGAGTGGGAGGAAAGTAGAACTTGATGAGGTAACTGTACCTGCTCCCTTATTGGAAAGTAGTTCATCACAGAAACCGGTTCCTGTGACACCTACACCAATTAGTGAGGAAGCTAATGATATCGATCATGAAACTTCAGATCAAGTTACTACTGAACCTCGTAGGTCAACCAGAGTAAGATCCGCACCAGAGTGGTACGGTAATCCTATTCTGGAGGTCATGTTACTTGACCAAGGTGAACCTACGAACTATGAAGAAGCGATGGTGAGCCCAGATTCCGCAAAATGGCTTGAGGCCATGAAATCTGAGATGGGATCCATGTATGAGAACAAAGTGTGGACTTTGGTTGACTTGCCCGATGATCGGCAAGCCATTGAGAATAAATGGATCTTCAAGAAGAAGACTGACGCTGACGGTAATGTTACTGTCTATAAAGCTCGACTTGTTGCAAAAGGTTTTCGACAAGTTCAAGGGATTGACTACGATGAGACTTTCTCACCCGTAGCGATGCTTAAGTCTGTCCGAATCATGTTAGCAATTGCTGCATTTTATGATTATGAAATTTGGCAAATGGATGTCAAAACTGCATTCCTGAATGGATTTCTGGAAGAAGAGTTGTATATGATGCAACCAGAAGGTTTTGTCGATCCAAAGGGAGCTAACAAAGTGTGCAAGCTCCAGCGATCCATTTATGGACTGGTGCAAGCCTCTCGGAGTTGGAATAAACGTTTTGATAGTGTGATCAAAGCATATGGTTTTATACAGACTTTTGGAGAAGCCTGTATTTACAAGAAAGTGAGTGGGAGCTCTGTAGCATTTCTGATATTATATGTGGATGACATATTGCTGATTGGAAATGATATAGAATTTCTGGATAGCATAAAAGGATACTTGAATAAAAGTTTTTCAATGAAAGACCTCGGTGAAGCTGCTTACATATTAGGCATCAAGATCTATAGAGATAGATCAAGACGCTTGATAGGACTTTCACAAAGCACATACCTTGACAAAGTTTTGAAGAAGTTCAAAATGGATCAAGCAAAGAAAGGGTTCTTGCCTGTGTTACAAGGTGTGAAGTTGAGTCAGACTCAATGCCCGACCACTGCAGAAGATAGAGAGAAAATGAAAGATGTTCCCTATGCTTCAGCCATAGGCTCTATCATGTATGCAATGCTGTGTACCAGACCTGATGTGTGTCTTGCTATTAGCCTAGCAGGGAGGTACCAAAGTAATCCAGGAGTGGATCACTGGACAGCGGTCAAGAACATCCTGAAATACCTGAAAAGGACTAAGGATATGTTTCTCGTTTATGGAGGTGACAAAGAGCTAGTCGTAAATGGTTACGTCGATGCAAGCTTTGACACTGATCCGGACGATTCTAAATCGCAAACCGGATACGTGTTTACATTGAACGGTGGAGCTGTCAGTTGGTGCAGTTCTAAACAAAGCGTCGTGGCGGGATCTACGTGTGAAGCGGAGTACATAGCTGCTTCGGAAGCAGCAAATGAAGGAGTCTGGATGAAGGAGTTCATATCCGATCTAGGTGTCATACCTAGTGCATCGGGTCCAATGAAAATCTTTTGTGACAATACTGGTGCAATTGCCTTGGCAAAGGAATCCAGATTTCACAAGAGGACCAAGCACATCAAGAGACGCTTCAATTCCATCCGGGACCAAGTCCAGGTGGGAGACATAGAGATTTTCAAGATACATACGGATCTGAATGTTGCAGACCCGTTGACTAAGCCTCTTCCACGAGCAAAACATGATCAGCACCAAAACTCCATGGGTGTTAGAATCATTACTGTGTAATCTAGATTATTGACTCTAGTGCAAGTGGGAGACTGAAGGAAATATGCCCTAGAGGCAATAATAAAGTTATTATTTATTTCCTCATATCATGATAAATGTTTATTATTCATGCTAGAATTGTATTAACCGGAAACATAATACATGTGTGAATACATAGACAAACATAGTGTCACTAGTATGCCTCTACTTGACTAGCTCGTTAATCGAAGATGGTTAAGTTTCCTAGCCATGGACATGAGTTGTCATTTGATTAACGGGATCACATTATTAGGAGAATGATGTGATTGACTTGACCCATTCCGTTAGCTTAGCACTTGATCGTTTAGTATGTTGCTATTGCTTTCTCCATGACTTATACATGTTCCTATGACTATGAGATTATGCAACTCCCATTTATCGGAGGAACACTTTGTGTGCTACCAAACGTCACAACGTAACTGGGTGATTATAAAGGTGCTCTACAGGTGTCTCCGAAGGTACTTGTTGGGTTGGCGTATTTCGAGATTAGGATTTGTCACTCCGATTGTCGGAGAGGTATCTCTGGGCCCTCTCGGTAATGCACATCACTATAAGTCTTGCAAGCATTGTGACTAATGAGTTAAGTTGCGAGATGATGTATTACGGAACGAGTAAAGAGACTTGCCGGTAACGAGATTGAACTAGGTATTGAGATACCGACGATCGAATCTTGGGCAAGTAACATACCGATGACAAAGGGAACAACGTATGTTGTTATGCGGTTTGACCGATAAAGATCTTTGTAGAATATGTAGGAGCCAATATGAGCATCCAGGTTCCGCTATTGGTTATTGACCGGAGACGTGTCTCGGTCATGTCTACATAATTCTCGAACCCGTAGGGTCTGCACGCTTAAAGTTAGATGACGATTGATATTATGAGTTTTGTGTTTTGATGTACCGAAGGTAGTTCGGAGTCCTGGATATGATCACGGACATGACGAGGAGTCTCGAAATGGTCGAGACCTAAAGATCGATATATTGGACGACTATGTTCGGACACCAGAATGGTTTCGGGGAGTTTCGGACACATACCGGAGTACCTGGGGGTTACCGGAACCCCCCGGGGAGACTAATGCGCCTATTGGGCCCTAGTGGAGAAGAGGAGGGGCGGCCAAGTGCAGCCACGCACCCCCTTGCCCCAGTCCGAATTGGACAAGGAGGGGGCGGCGCCCCCCTTTCCTTTCCCCCTCCTCTCCTTCCCTCTCCTCTCCTACTCCCACTTGGAAGGGGGGAGTCCTACTCCCGGTGGGAGTAGGACTCCTCATGGGGCGCGCCTAGGGTGGCCGGCCCCCTCCCCCTCCTCCACTCCTTTATATACGGGGAGGGGCGCACCCCTTGGAGACAACATCGATCGATCTCTTGATCTCTTAGCCGTGTGTGGTGCCCCCTCCACCATATTCCACCTCGATAATATCGTAGCGGTGCTTAGGCGAAGCCCTGCGTCGGTAGCATCATCATCACCGTCACCACGCCGTCGTGCTGACGGAACTCTCCCTCAAAGCTCGGCTAGATCGGAGTTCGAGGGACGTCATCGAGCTGAACGTGTGCTGAACTCGGAGGTGCCGTACGTTCGGTACTCGGATCGGTCGAATCGTAAAGACGTACGACTACATCAACCGCGTTGTGCTAACGCTTCCGCTTTCGGTCTACGAGGGTATGTGGACACACTCTCCCCTCTCGTTCCTATGCATCACCATGAACCTGTGTGTGCGTAGGAATTTTTTTGAAATTACTACGTTCCACAACACAAATTACTGTCGAGCAATTGATAGAAAAGTGCATAGTTATGAGAATATCTAGGCATGATCATGTATATAAGCATCACGTCCGCAACAAGTAGACCGACTCCTGCCTGCATCTACTACTATTACTCCACACATCGACCGCTATTCAGCATGCATCTAGAGTATTAAGTTCATAAGAACAGAGTAACGCATTAGGCAAGATGACATGATGTAGAGGGATAAACTCAAGCAATATGATATAAACCCCATCTTTTTATCCTCGATGACAACAATACGATACGTGTCGTTTCACCTTCTGTCACTGGGATCGAGCACCGCATGATTGAACCCAAAGCTAAGCACTTCTCCCATTGCAAGAAAGATCAATCTAGTAGGCCAAACCAAACTGATAATTCGAAGAGAATTGCAAAGATAACCAATCATACATAAAAGAATTCAGAGGAGATTCAAATATTGTTCATAGATAATCTTGATCATAAACCCACAATTCATCGGATCTCGACAAACACACCGCAAAAAGAGTTACATCGAATAGATCTCCAAGAAGATCGAGGAGAACTTTGTATTGAGATCCAAAGAGAGAGAGGAAGCCATCTAGCTAATAACTATGGACCCGAAGGTCTGAGGTAAACTACTCACACATCATCGGAGAGGCTATGGTGTTGATGTAGAAGCCCTCTGTGATCGATTCCCCCTCCGGCGGAGCGCTGGAAAAGGCCCCAAGATGGGATCTCATGGGTACAGAAGGTTGCGGCGGTGGAAATAGGGTTTCGTGGTGCTCCTGGATGTTTTCGGGGTACGTGGATATATATAGGAGGAAGAAGTAGGTCGGTGGAGCTACGAGGGGCGCGCCTCCCTGCCTCGTGGCCTCCTCGTTGATTTCTTGACGTCCACTCCAAGTCCTCTGGATCATGTTTGTTCCAAAAATAACTCTCCCGAAAGTTTCATTCCGTTTGGACTCCGTTTAATATTCCTTTTCTACGAAACACTGAAATAGGCAAAAAAACATCAATTTGCACTGGGCCTTGGGTTAATAGATTAGTCCCAAAAATATATAAAAGTGTATAATAAAGCCCATTAAACATCCAAAACAGAATATATAATAGCATGGAACAATCAAAAATTATAGATACGTTGGAGACGTGTCAATAATCAACACTAACTAATTGTTCTTAATACCTAGGACCTACTTCTCTCTCCTAGGTAAAATACCATAAAACAGATAAACCGGTCCATCTCCATAATGGAGAATGGAGATAAACCTATCTCCAACTTGTGGCTTGCGCACATTCATTTTGTGTCCAATTAGTTGTGTATGCGCATTCATCACTTTGCTCCATTCTTTGATTTTGAGCCTTCTATCATTTGAAGAAATTGAGTATGCACTGTGGTAAGCCTTCGAAGTAGTTGGTCGTAAGCTAACCATATATGCATATCACCTTCGATAAACATCAAGTCCCGCACAACCTCCTTCGGGAGCCTCTGTTGAAAAACGTAATAGTAACATATATAGTTAGGAATGTAGTTTACTTAAGAATAATGTATGCAATGAAGTTACCATCATTAACAAAATCTTACCAAGTTTTTGGCAATGAAGTTACCATCAAGCAATTTATGGACTAGTGGCACGTATCTAGTATAATTTGGGCTGATAGAGTGATTGGTTTTAAAGGCCTCAACATCTTCTATGAATCAGACAAGATAACCTTTCTCCTCACAATTAAGCTCGGAGTCATAGCTGTAGTATGTGTTGTCTACAACCTTCTGAGTATTTCTTGAAGATAAGAAATAAGCTGACAATTATAAATAAATAAGTTTAGTACCGATGAACACCTTTAAATTAACAATATAAATTACTTAACTTAACAAATTAGTTTGACAAACTCACATCTAGGCAAAACTGGAGGCATATCCACATCCACCCAGATGTCGATATTATCATCATCATCATAATCTTCGGGACGAATATCAAATCTCATTTGCATACCCTCCTCAAATCCATATGCCTTGCAGAGAGCTTCCCAATTAGAGCAACCGAAATGGGAGTGATTGACCGCATTGTACAGCTTAACCAGAAACTCATAACCATGTTTAGTTCTTAAGTGAGCCCTCCTCGTCTCCACATTCTCAAAGTCATCTAAACCAAAACCAAGCTTCCAATACATATGGCCTAGCATGGCACGAGATGTACTAATCGAATTGAAAAAAAATCCAGAAATTACACGTTGAACAAAAGAAGCACAAGTGATGATAGTAGTTGCGATGAAATGCTTGTCGTTGTGTACCATACAAACATCAAAGGTCTCTTCCAGCTTTACAGTGAAAAACCTATCATTTTGCAGGTGAGGAAACCTGTCGCATAAACCCCGGCCATCGTAGCAGTGCCCGCACTCCGGGATCCCATCGTCATCAGACATCTCCTGTGTTCAAAATTCAAAGATTATAACTCGACGGCAAACCCAAAATGGTGTTAAATGCTCTTTCCGGCATTTCCAACGCACTCGATATTTTCTATATTATAGCACAAGCCATGCCAAAATTCACGGAAAAAATCTGGCATGACCTTTGCTAAAAAAGGACATATCGAGCGCCTGAAATTTGCCGGAACGGAAATTAATCAACACTCCGGCAAAACATAGGACACTCGGAGGTGTTCACTGCAAACATGGCCACTTGGCCAAGCACCTATCCTATTTCAGCAACACTAGATATACATGCTTATATTTACATCATATGAGCATTCAAACTTGATGGTCATTGCATTTCAATGGTTGAAAATATGAACAAAAATATTTCAAAATATCTTATATATAATCCTAACATAACTAAATTTGCCAATATAGGTCTATCTCTCTAAACTAGTTCTATTAAGCACTTACAAAATAAACTAGTTCTATTAAGTACTTACTAAATAAACTAGTTCTATTAAGTACTTACTAAATAAACTGGTTCTATTAAGCACTTACTATAAATAAACTAGTTATATTAAACACTTACTAAATAAACTATTTCTATTAAACACTTGCTAAAAATTCTAGTACCCTGGTTCTACCCTAAATTTTCTTACTTCTATTACTAAATTTAATACCTAAAAATTTCTATTCTTAATACCTAAAATTTTCTACACTAAGTGGAGCGAGTAGGAACGAAGGGAGGGGTGAGTGAGGGTGGAGAGGGAGGGAGGAGGGATCAGGAGAGGGACGAGGCAGGGAGGGAGGAGGTGGGAGTGAGGTGGGAGCGGGAGGGAGGGAGGGTGGGATCGGGAGAGGGACGAGGAGAGGAGGGAGGTGGAAGGAGGATGGATGGAGGAACTACCTCAGTGGAGGAGGAGCAGGAGCGTCGGCGGCGGCGGTGGATGACGGGAGGTGCGGGGGAGAGTGAGAGTGGAGTGGAGAGGGGAGAGTGAGGGGCGGCCAGTTGGAGAAGATAGGATGGCTTTAGCAGTAGCGCGCGTTAGGATAAAGCGCTACTGCTAAACGCCATAGTAGTAGCGCGTTTACGAAACAGGCGCTACTGCTATACCTAGTCTGACGGCAAGGTCGTGGCAATTATAGTAGTAGCGTTGTTTCCTCCTGACGCGCTACTGCTGTGTGGATATCAGTAGCGCGGTTTGTTGTCAAGCGCTACTACTAAGTAGCAGTAGCGTCTTATTTTAACCGTGTTGCTGGTAAGATTCTGTGTATAAAGTTTTTCCTAATAGTAAACTCTAACCTTACCGTTCCAAGGAGACGGCAGGAATCTACGCCGGAGATCAATCGACTACGTCTAGATAGACGAATTTAAAGAGGATCAAAACCTGAAAGACAGACTCAAAGAAAAAACGCCGCCATCCGTCCGAGCGCCGCACCTACAAGGACTAAAACACCTTGACCTAAACTACTAACCGGAGGGAAGGCGAGTCTACTTGCTCGCCGGCGAAGTCTGGAGGGAGAATTTATCCTAGCCACCAAAGAATATGGGAGGAATAGTTGAATCAGTCAACCTAACCATGCCAATTACTCTTTGAAAGTACAAGTGTGCACGCATAACTCCACCGACACACAAGAGATTGTTCTTCGCTAAGCATCGAGTCTCCTTGCTTATCATATCTTTTGGATTCTTCTCTACTTTTGTTTGGGTGATATGCATCGTACGCATGGGTTAAAACAGGTTACGTGGTGGGTTGACCGCGCATCACTACCATCCAATTATGGGCGTCTCATGCACCTTCCTCCTCTCCGTTGCTCTTCTTATCATATTGTTTGCTGTTTTATGTTCTAGGCACTTCGAGAAATGGTCATACGAAAGAATAGTGACTGGATTATACTGTTGCTGACTTGTGACTTGTGACTTCCTAGACCTATATGCTGCCGAAAAACTTGCTCACAAGTCACAACACTTCATGATGAGTTGTTGTTGCTTTTATTTTCCGATGAGCGTTGACCATTATAATAGCCCTGGGAACATGGCAAACTTCTCATGTGTCAAGCTGGACCATGATAAGAACCATGTTACAATTTCACTGCTCCTCAAAAATGGTCAATAGATTGTCGAAAGAGAAACATGGCATCCAAAAATATAGAAGTAGTTATGATCATTCGCTTATCTAATTTGTTTATGGCTAACAATAAAGTAACACAGACGATTGTGAGTCTTATAAATTGATTTTATATGAAGATATAACATTAATTTTCTAAAAACATGTAGAGAAAATGATGTTGATTCTAGAAACTACGCTAGTCCTAGAGTTAGACTCTTGAGCAAGAGCTATTTCCTCCCTGTTATCATAAGTATTTTGCTCCTAGGTAAGGGGATTGTTTATTAGTGACGTCACAGTTGTATAGGTTTTTCTGTAACACACAACCTATCTTTTTTAATGAAGAACACACATGGTTGTAGGTGTCTCATGAAGCGAACATTATGGGGCTCTTTGAATTGTAGAATTTTCATAGACCGTTAGCGGACTGGGACTACTAAATTGTTGTGGAAAAAAAAAATGTGACCCCCATTCCATAGGAATCTCAATGTGAGCTTAAACCTCTTCTGTTTCTCCCTGGGGAAGTCCAATGCACTTTTACTCTATCTCACTCTACTGTTTCTCCTCGATTACAAAATACTACTTGTGTTTATTTCCCACGCATTCTCAAAAGGCACACCTCACAATGTTTTCCTTGTTTTAAAATCATATAAGAATTCATAGTTATCCTCAATCTTATGTCTTTCCTTTTTTTTTTCAAGAATTACGTTTTACCTATTTATATGATTTCAAATCCATGCTATCCTAAGGCTCTATATCCTTCTTTCCAAAGGTCGAGGGAAGAAAAACCCTATTTAGCGCTTAAAGCGCCGATTTTGGGCTCTTCAGTACACGGAGCTCACACAACCATTCCTTTGTAAGTTCTAACGGGGTCGGCTCATGTTCTTTATTTTTTCCCTCAATGGTTTGGCCTTTCAGTTTTCGGGTTTCTTTTGGACTGGGCTTTGTTCGGGTTTTTCTGTTTTCGTTCCTTTTTCCTTTTTCTTTTCCCTTTTTCTTTTTATTCTATTTTCCTTTTATTTTACCTTATTAAAATTTCGTGAACATTTTCCACCTGTGATTTTATTTTCAAATACGTGAATTTTTCAGATCTGCGAACATTTTTTCAAATACGTGAATATTTTTTATGCAAACTCTTCCACAATTTTTTGAATATTTATTAAATACATGAACTTTTTAAACTCACGAATTTTTTCAAATTCATGAAATGTTTCCAAATTTTTGAACATTTTTGAATGAATGGAAATTTTCCAAATTTGTGAACACCTTTTCAAATCAATGGATTTTTTTAATCCTGTTTCTTTTTCATATCCATGAACATTTATTGAATTCGCCAACATTTTCAAACCCGCAATCAATTTTGAATAGATGAACATTTTTTTGACATTCTCACCTTTTAAAATACACAAACATTTTTTAAAAAATTTACAGAAGAAAACCACCTAGTTTTGACATAGTAGCCCAGTGGCAGGCAAGCGTTTTTTTTTCTCAAAATTGGAGATGGCACGAGTCGATCGAGCGTTGTAACCAACTTTTTTTAGTCTAAACGAACTTTATTTATTGATCATAGTCCAAATACATTGGGATACAAATTAGGTCCGGAGTATCTTGGAGCCATAAATGACGTCCAAAGAAAGTCCTAAAGTATGCTTAGCGAGGCTATGTGCCTCGATATTAGAATCGCATCCCTATCCATGGGATGTTTTTTGAAACTATGATGATTTTTATAGCAAATTCGGAAACTATACGGCCTAATGCATAAAAATCGAAACTATGACCCCGTCGGCCTTCTGTTGGCCGAAGAGGGACTTTTCGGCCTACCGTTGGCCGAAGTGGGCCCTTTAGCCTCCCGTTGGCCGAAGAGTGCCCAGCCTGTTGGCCGAAGAGCACTTTTCGGCTTCCCTTTGGCCGAAAAGTGTCATGGACACAAAACGTAACTAAGATGGCCTCAAATGAAGAATTTATCAACATGAAAAAACTTCGTCTCGTCGAAACGGTTGATTTTGATATAAAAATCGTCTTAATCCGATGTCGTATGCAACCTGTAGAACCAAAACAAGGTCAGGGGCAGAAGCTGCAGAGTTACTTCGGACGGACCGAATGGATGTCAGAAAATTTGTCACGGGACACCCGGTGCACTCGGTGAGACCGTGTGGAATATAGAAGAGTACACAAGTTTGGTCACGTTCACTCTGTGAGACTGAACCAAACCACTAGGAGGCTCCGAATGGATCCGAAAAATTACTAAAGATTCCTGTCCGAGTTAAAGTTAAGATTTTTGATCTGAAAAATTGTTCGTCTGCACCGGGAAGACTGCTTGCATACTGCGCTTCCGGCCAGGTCTCCTTCGACGTGAGATATGGTGCATCACCCCCAGCGTCGAGGGTGCACGGTGACGTTTTTGTGTGCATCACCCCCGGCGTCGAGGGTGCACGGCGACGGGCCTGAGAGGTGACCATTGCCTCTCTTTGCATGGTGGATGACGCCACCGCCGAAAGTTTTCCTCTCAATTCCTGCCATCGCAACAGAGACATTTCTTCAATGCCGGCATGTGTCTTCCCGGTGCAGACGAACAATGCCCACATCGATTTATAAGGCGGCTGGACTTCCCGTACAATAAAGGACTAAAAATTCTATCAAAAAATCTTTGGCAATTTTTTGGAGCCTCCGAGTGGTTTGGTTCGGTCTCACCGAGTGAACGTGACCAAACTTGTGTACTCTTCTGTATTCCACACGGTCTCACCGAGTGCACCGGGTGTCCCGTGAAAAATTTTCTGACATCCATTCGGTCTGTCCGAAGTAACTCTACAGCTTCTGCCCCTGATCTTGTTTTGGCTCTACAGGTTGCATACGACGTCGGATTAAGACGATTTTTATATCAAAATCAACCGTTTCGATGAGACGAAGATTTTTCATGCTGATAACTTTTTCATTTGAGGCCATCTTAATTACGTTTTGTGCCCCTGACACTTTTCGGCCAACGGGAAGCCGAAAAGTGCTTTTCGGCCCAGCTGAGCACTCTTCGGCCGCTGAAGAGCCCACTTCGGCCAACGGTAGGCCGAAAAGTCCCTCTTCGGCCAACAGAAGGCCAACGGGGTCATAGTTTCGATTTTTATGCATTAGGGCGTATAGTTTCCGAATTTGCTATAAAAATCATCATAGTTTCAAAAAAAATCTATCCATGGCTAGTTCTCTCGTAATACTCCAGTCCTTCAGATCTCTCTTCATGGACTCCTCCCATGTCAAGTTCGGTTTACCCCGGCCTCTCTTGACATTATGAGCACCCTTTAGCCGTCCCCTATGCATTGGCATTTCTGGAGGCCTGCGTTGAATATGTCCAAACCATCCGAGACGATGCTGGCCAAGTTTCTCTTCAGTCGGTGCTACTCCAACTCTATCTCGTATATCATCATTCCGGACTAGGTCCCTCCTTCTGTGACCACACATCCATCTCAACACGCGCATCTCTGTCACACCTGACTACTGAACATGTCACCTTTTAGTCGATCAACGCTCAACACCATACAAAAAACCCACTGAAAACAAAACAAAAACTGTGAAGAAACCAAAAAAAAGAATCAAAACGGAAAAATAACAAAAGGAACCAAAACACAAAAATCAAATAAAGGGAATGAAACCACTGAAAACCAAACAAAACAGTGAAGAAAACGGAAGCAAAAACATAAGCAAAAAACGCAAGAAACATCGAAGGAAATAACAACTGAAGAAAACATCACATGAATCCATACTTGGGCTGGCCCAACTGAAAGCTCGCTTTAGCAAAGCCATAACTATTTGTCGTCCGCTGGTGGCAAATAGGATTGGGCATCACGTAGGGAGAGCAAATAACTAAGGGGTTTCCCTTGTGGGAGCCCCACAAGGGTCATCTTGGGTGGGGTGAGAGCGCCGCCGCGACATGTCGCCCGTTGGCGTTTTCTCTGGATTTTTTATTTTTCTATACGCGTTTTCGGGTTTTTGATGTTTTTTTTGTTTTTATGACTTTTTGATTTTTGCACGGTTTTCCCCTAGGTTTTGAACACATTTTTTTTGCTGAAAAAATGCATTTTTTCTCTTAAGCAAGAGGTACAAATGTGCTTCTCGTGGAGGCACAGGTTCACTTCCACGAGAGGCACAGATTTGCCTATCGGAAGGAGTGATAAAACATGTTTTTTTTTGTTTCGCGAGAGGCACAAATTTTTCGTGGAGGCACATGCTTCTTTCGCGAGAAGCACAATTTTTTCGTGGAGGCACATGCTTCTTTCACGAGAAGCACAACTCAGAAAGGGAAAAACGCGTTTGTTTTTCTTCCACGAGAGGTACAACTATTAAACCCGAAAGAAAATACCCGAGCGAAAGAAAAAACACAAACATTTTTTTTACAAATTCGTTACATTTTTTGATATTGTGAACATTCTTTACAGATCTGCAAACATTTTGTGAATTCATGATTTTTTTACAAATTCACAAATAGTTTCTGGAATCATGAACATTTTTCGAATTCAAAAACATTTTTACAAATGGGATAACACTTTTTAAAACTTGTGAACATTTTTTCAGAACCCATGAAAATTTTTTGAATTCAAGAATGTTTTCCAAATTCGAAAACTTTTTGAATTCATGAATTATTTTCAAAAGCATGAACATTTTTTGAATTTACAAACATTTTAAAATCCATGAGCATATTCATCAAACTCACGAACATTTTTGAATTTGAGAACATTTTTAAAATTCGTGATGGTTTTGAGATTCGATTTTTGTTTGAAATCCCGAACATTTTTTAACGAAACCAAAAAAAGCAGGAAAAAACGAAAGGAAATAAAAACAGGGGCCCCCCGCCCCCACATGGGCCGGGCCAAAGTCCCGTGCGTTACCTTGCTTTCCACCGCGTGGGTCGGGGGAATAGGAGTCCCCCCTTTTCTCTATCCATCCCGGCGTCCCGACAGCTTCGCCTCGCCCGCCGTGGCCGCCCCGAGCTTTTCCGGTCCCCGTTCAGGTCCCCAGTAAAAGCTTCCGCATGCGGCATCTCCTCCTCCCAGCACCTCGCCAGCGCCAAGCAGCTCTTCCCGCCGCCCAAGCCCTGAGCCCCAGCGCAAGCTCCGGCCCCCAGATCCCCGCTCTGCCCATGGCGGCGCGGACACAGGCGTGGCAGTTCGCGGCCGCCCTGGTCTTCTTCCACGGCTCCGAGTACGTCCTCGCCGCCGCCTTCCACGGCCACAGCAACGTCACCGCCACCTGTGAGTGAACCCCCTCTTCGGCCCCCATCTTTGCCATCCAGAGAGGGTGCTCCTGAGATTGTGTAGATACTACTACTGGTAGTGGTAGAGAGTAGAGAAGGTGTTACCGATGCACATGATTCTTGTATGCTGCTTAGATTAAAGTGCCCTGGTTAACATGTGGTAATGTGAAGCACATATAAATTGTGTCCTTTCGTCTGATCCAACTGGATTGCTATTGGTGTGGTTTGATTTTGTTTAGATAGTCGAGATGACTTAGGAGGAATTGGCAGAATGCATGCTTTGGCAGTTCCCCTATTTGCATAATAATCGGCGTCGTGGTCTCGGCAATTTCTCACCTAGCATTTAACTGACAAATAACCATGGTATACCTCTGCTGTCCGATCTATATGCAATTGTAAGAATTTCTTTGTTTAGCTTAAGAATTCAACAGAAAGAAGCTACCGAGTACTATACTGTGATAAATTTAGGGGATAAGGAGCAAGTATCTTTTTTTTCGACCCATGGAGACTAGTTCCCATGTCGGCTTTTTAGAAGAAATGAGGCGCCCTGCAGAGGCCGCGCCTCGAACGCGGGTGGGTAAGCTCACAGACGTGTGCTCTAGCCAACTGAGCACCGCTCGGTTCTCAGAAAGAACGAGTATCAATGGGCTGACATAAAGGTTGAGGTCAAGCTCCAAAATCAGAAAGTGCAATTTGAGTGCCTCTACAGAGTAGTATTTTACCAATTAAATTTCAATATGCCTGATGAATTAATTTCCTAATTTAGTGCTTCATAAGCCATCATAAGTATTTATCTTCATATATAGTACTCCCTCCGTCCCATAATATAAGAGTGTTTTGTACACTAGTGTAGTGTCAAAAACGCTCTTATATTATGGGACAGAGGGAGTACAAATTGGGGATGATTAAAAATAGTTATTCAAACTTGATTTGTCCAACTTGCATTTTTTAGATCACTTAACTCTGGCTCTAAACTATTTTAGTTCAACAACAACAAGAAAGCCTTTAGTCCCAAACAAGTAGGGGGAGGCTAGATCTGAAACCCATAGGATCTTGCAACCAACTCATGGTTCTGGCGATAGCAAGCTTCCACGCACCCCTGTCGATGGCTAGTTCTTTGGTGATACTCCAGTCCTTCAGATCTCTATTTGATTGGATAATAGCACAATCAGAAAATTCATAATCGTAGGTTATCAACTTGATACATAAGATGGTCAAAAAGAATATGAGGGGCTGTTTGGATGTTGCCCATACTAGCCCAGCCAAATCACGGGCACGCCCAAAAATTGGCTAGCTATTTGCTCGCCGGTGTCTCACCCATGGTATGGTGTGAAAGTGAGCTGAGGAAGGCCATGCAGCGTTGGCGAGCCAAATAATTGGTGCTCATCCAAACATATGCCCAACATGCAGTCAACGCCAACTTTTTGGCTGGCAGCTGTTGGCTCAAAATCCAAAGAGCCCCTGAAAGAACATTACCATGCATAGATTGGCGTCCGCTTCTTTATTTCATTTATCTTCTTTCTTTACCATTTAATTGTAATTTGCACTATGTAACTGCGTGATCGTGTTGTGAGCTAATTAAGGTGCTTCTGATGCAGCACTTCTTATCAGCAAGCAGTATGTTTTGGCAATGAGTTTTGCAATGGTGGAACACCTGACAGAAAGCCTTTTCTTCCCAGAAATAAAAGGGTATCTGTTTGTCAGTAATATTGGCCTTCTGATGGTGCTTGTTGGTGAAATTATTCGTAAAATTGCTGTTGTAACGGCTGGGCGTGCCTTTACACATGTTATACGGATTCAGTATGAAGACCAGCATCAGTTGGTAACTCATGGAATTTATAGGTACTTGCATCACAATTCAACATTTATAGTCTTGAGTACTGTTGTTGCCTTCCTCTGCATGTGCTCCAACTTAAACATTTTTTTCGTTGCAACATAAAAAACATGGCGATAGTTCTGCATAATTGGTTATAGCTGCTAAAGTATGTTCTTAATTGTACAGATTTATGCGGCATCCTGGGTATTCAGGCTTTCTTCTATGGGCAGTTGGAACGCAGGTTATGCTGTGCAATCCAGTATCTACAGTTGTATTTACATTGGTGTTGTGGCGTTTCTTTGCAAGGCGGATACCGTATCCTTCTAAAAGAACCGTATTTCTACCTCTATATCCTAGGCTCTCCATTTTCAGAATGTGCCCAATTAATGTGAATATTTCATATAAGAGTTAAGTATATTATTTTGTGTGCTTCTTCTACAGTTTTTATTGTGATCCCTTCACTCAAGAGCAGATATGAAGAATTTTTCTTGAGGCAATTTTTTGGCTCTCAATATGAAGAATATGCACGGAAAGTGCACTCGGGGTTACCATTTATAAACTGAGTGTTTCAATCTTGCAAAGTAAGTTATTGAGTCCTCGCTTTCCAGCGTTCTGTCCACACCGTGTGTTTGGATTATCAAGTTAACAGACTGCTTTGTTCATTCTTCTTAATGCTCCAACCATAAGGTTTTGTCAGTGTACACTGGTAGATACATGCTCTATAAGTAAGAAAAGTTGGATATTTATGTGTCATAATTCTGTATAGTTTGTCTTTAAAGAATATGAGTAACTTTTAGTAGTTTGAGTGATTGATCTAGTCTACCAGAATCTAAAGTTTGTATTATACAAGTCCGCCTTACCACCTGTTTGTACGTAATAACCTCCAACAGTTGCAGTTTCAGATTTGAAGCACACTTTCACACTAGTTTTGAGAATTGTGTTTGAGTCAACGACCATACCATGTTGTGGGCATCTCACGTCTTACACACGACTTTCTCAACTTTCATGTATTTTAGTGTCATCTATTGCTTATGTATACTTTGTAAATAGCACAAATGGTGACAGATTTATTCAGGAGGTACAGTTTCTTTTTTTAAAGATATTGTGCTTCTATAGGTGGGGTCTTTCATTACATTAGAAAGGCCATACAAATATATATGTCATAGATACCCTGGAATCGCAAATTTGTAAGAAATTTAAAAGAATTACTATGTTACAAACTGCACAAAGTAAGAAATATGTGTTGTTCTAGCTGCTGATTAGATTCCAAGATATGGATTGCTCACGTCGCCAATCCATGAGCTCATTGACTTGTCTTGAACCAACCAGTATTTAAAGGTTGTGCGCATGTGGCATTATCACAAAATCATTAAACATGCATTGCAACATGTATGTTTTGGGGTCACCAGCGATACAGACAGTTTTTGTCCCTTATAATGTAAATATGAACCTGGAAACTGGGTATTGATTGTCTTCATTTTTATTATAGGCAACGCTTACCCCCTGCTGTCCTCATCATTGATATGTCTAAGGAAAGCACTTTACAACATGGACTCGAGAGATGCCAAACGAGCAAGCTATGTCATGGATTTTACACAATACAATACAAATCTGGAATTTGATGAAGCTGAAGAGTCATTCCTCAGCTCGTCAATCTGGCGCGAATGCTAAGAACTGTTGCTGATGCAAATGGGTTCGCTTACAGCTAGTTTTGTGGAAGCTCTGCCATTCATTAGATTCGAACCGAATAGTTTCCGCTCTTTCTGGAGAACGTCGAACATTTCCAGTAGGTTCGCTGTGTGAAAGCCTTTGTAGTACAACTGTATCAAGTGTGCCTGAACATATATGCTCCACCATGCTTTGCTCCTGGGCTTGCAGAAGAAAAGAAACTCCCAGTTTGTTCCATGGAATCTGAAATTCACTGCAGAGCTGCAGTTCTTTTGTCTCTGATGCACAGCTAGCTAAGAATAATCAGTCATTTTTAGCAAGAAACAGTTCTGGAATAATCTGTCATTCTGCTTTGCGCAGCTCTGGAATGTGAACAGGGCGGATAAAAATGTCTTGATTCTCCAAATAGAAACTCCTTGAAGTTACTAGTGCCGGACAACCTGGAAGAGGATATGCCTTTATTCATCCAGTTATTATTTTTCTGCCAATAGAAGTTACCTCACGGCGGACAAAAAAAGGTGTATTCTATCCGCCGCACCGGTAGCAATCAGATGATGCTGATTTGGGATAAACTTTTGCTATCGACTTAAACCAGGTCGACATCAGGTGTGCGTAGCAGGGAGGGCCTTGGTCGGTCCAAAAGCACCCGTGCACATCTTATCACTCCGATCTAGTGGATGCTTTGTTCGGCTCTACTTTTGACCTTTCAACTTTCAACCACCCAACCTATAGTTTTTTGTTTCCCGGTTATGCCAAAAGTTTTTTTTTTGAAGGGCGGTTGCGCCAAAAGTTAGGCGACTGCAAATTCATGAAGTCTTCATCGATTTGTAGACCATGCAATTTGTTTGTGATTCATGTTCCTCAAATGTGGAGAACCGAGGCCACGGAGCAGAGCCAAGGTCAGAGCTTCGTGCGGGGGGTTATAGTTTGGGGGTGGGCGGTTTCGACGCCGGAGAGTGTGGGTGGGGCGACGATAGGATGAGCGGTGGTGGAGGTTGGGTATCGACGGGCGGCAGTTGGCTGAAGGTTGAAAAAAAATAAGCATCCATAGGATTGAGAATCCAACGGTCGGTTGGAATCAACTACTCCCTCCGTAAAGAAATGTAAGAGCGTCTAGGTCACTATTTTAATAATCTAAACGCTCTTACATTTCTTTATGGAGGGGTACATTTTAAGTATTCAGCCAAATGCGCTGTAGGTCCTGAAAAAGGTATATTGTTTGAGTCATTGAGTGAAGTCTGCTGAAAGAAAATAGCACAAATTATTTTCTACTAGAAACGATTGGAAGAAAACATTAATTACTTTAGGCTAACATCATGTATGAAATAAATACAAAATAATCCCTTTGTTCTAAACTACTTGAAGTTATAACTTTGCACTCAGTCAAACTTCTTCAAGTTTGGCCACATATATAGAAAATATTCCAATATATATAACTTCGAATATACATAGTATGAAAATATATATTCTATGATGAATCTAGTGAAACTAATTTGGTGTTGTATCTTAGAATGATTGGAGTTAGGGAAACTAATTTGGTGTTGTATCTTAGAATGGTTGGAGCTAGGGAAACTAATTTGGTGTCGTATCTTAGAATGATTAGAGTTAATGAAACTAATTTGTGTTATATCTTGGATTAGAATGACTAGAGTTCCCTTTAGGCCTAGATTAAAACAAATAAAACTGCATATAACTGAGATTGCATAGGAATTTCCCATGGATGCCATTTGGACAGTAGGAACATACCATAAAATGATTTAGGAATTTAGGAACCCCCTTTCCCCAAGATTTGGAGGTTTCTAGACATGAGCTCCAATCTCGCATTGAATTTCCTTTAAGAAGTCCAAGACAATGAGTGTTTTTCTCCATGCATGGGAGATTACTAAAACACGAGCTCCGTCCTCGAATTCAATTCCCTATAAGAAGTCCAGGGCGATGAATGTTTTTTATGAACCAAAGGTGGGCTTGTGCCGGCCTAAACCACTTTATTACCCATTCAATCCGAACAATACAGTGAGGAATTAGAGTTACATAAGGGGGAAGGAGAGTTAGCCATTACATTACAATCTCGCGACTAAGTGGAATAACATTTATACCTTAGTCATGGAGCAAGATCTGCTTTTGAGTATTTTTGCATCGGTTGGCCCACAATTGTAGATCACCAGGCAGAACTCTAGCAATGTTTGTAGGCCATTAATTCGCATGCCTTTAAAGCCTTTTTCATTTCTTCGTTTCCAAATATTCCAAAGGATGGCCATGATCACCGTTGATCGAATTTTATTAAACATAAACTCATGCCACAAATGTTGGAGAATTTTTAGGGGTGCCATCATGTAAGTGTTGGGGATCGTTGCAGAAATTAAAAAATTTCTACGCATCACCAAGATCAATCTATGGAGAGACTAGCAACGAGGGAGAGGGGAGTGTATCTTCATACCCTTGAAGATCGCGATGCTGAAGCGTTACTAGAACGCGGATGAGGGAGTCGTACTCGCGGCGATTCAAATCGCGGAAGATCCGATCTAACGCCGAACGGACGGCGCCTCCGCGTTCAACACACGTACAACCCGGGGAAGTCTCCTCGTTGATACAGCAAGGGGAGAGGAGAAGTTGAGGGAGAGCTCCGGCAGCACGACGGCGTGGTGGTGGAGCTTGCAGTTCTCCGGCAGGGCTTCGCCAAGCACTACGGAGGAGGAGGAGGTGTTGGGGAGGAAGAGGGCTGTGCCAGGGGAAGGGTGCGGCAGCCCTCCCACCTCCCCTCTATTTATAGGGGCAAGGGAGAGGGGGCCGGCCCCCTCCAAATGGATCTAGAGGGTGGGCGGCGGCCAAGGGGGGAGGCTTGCCCCCCAAGCCAAGGGGGGCGCCCCCTTTAGGGTTTCCCCCCAACCCTAGGCGCATGGGCCCTAGGGGGGTTTGGCGCCCAGCCCACCTAGGGGCTGGTTCCCCTCCATATTCAGCCCATAGGGCCCTCCGGGGCAGGTGGACCCTCCCGGTGGACCCCCGGAACCCTTTCGGTGGTCCCGGTACAATACCGATAAACCCCCGAACACTTCCGGCGACCGAATAAGGACTTCCCATATATAAATCTTTATCTCCGGACCATTCAGGAACTCCTCGTGACGTCCGGGATCTCATCCGGGACTCCGAACAACATTCGGTAACCGCATACTAATTCTCATAACAACTCTAGCGTCACCGAACCTTAAGTGTGTAGACCCTACGGGTTCGGGAATCATGCAGACATGACCGAGACATCTCTCCGGCCAATAACCAACAGCGGGGTCTGGATACCCATGTTGGTTCCCACATGTTTCACGATGATCTCATCGGATGAACCACGATGTCGGGGATTCAAACAATCCCGTATACAATTCCCTTTGTCAATCGGTACGTTACTTGCCCGAGATTCGATCGTCGGTATCCCAATACCTCGTTCAATCTCGTTACCGGCAAGTCACTTTACTCGTTCCGTAATGCATGATCCCGTGACTAACTGCTTAGTCACGTTGAGCTCATTATGATGATGCATTGCCGAGTGGGCCCAGAGATACCTCTCCGTCATACGGAGTGACAAATCCTAGTCTCGATTCGTGCCAACCCAACAGACACTTTCGGAGATACCTGTAGTGTACCTTTATAGCCACCCAGTTACATTGTGACGTTTGGTACACCCAAAGCATTCCTACGGTATCCGGGAGTTGCACAATCTCATGGTCTTAAGGAAATGATACTTGACATTAGAAAAGCTTTAGCAGACGAACTACACGATCTTGTGCTATGCTTAGGATTGGGTCTTGTCCATCACATCATTCTCCTAATGATGTGATCCCGTTATCAACGACATCCAATGTCCATGATCAGGAAACCATAACCATCTATTGATCAACGAGCTAGTCAACTAGAGGCTCACTAGGACATGTTGTGGTCTATGTATTCACACATGTATTATGATTTCCGGATAACACAATTATAGCATGAACAATAGACAATTATCATGAACAAGGAAATATAATAATAACCATTTTATTATTGCCTCTAGGGCATATTTCCAACAGTCTCCCACTTGCACTAGAGTCAATAATCTAGTTACATTATGATGAATCGAACACCCATAGAGTTCTGGTGTTGATCATGTTTTGCTCGTGGAAGAGGTTTAGTCAACGGATCTGCGACATTCAGGTCCGTAAGCACTTTACAAATATCTATGTCTCCATCTTGAACATTTTCACGAATGGAGTTGAAGCGACTCTTGATATGCCTGGTCTTCTTGTGAAACCTGGGCTCCTTGGCAAGGGCAATAGCTCCAGTGTTGTCACAGAAGAGAGTCATCGGGCCCGACGCATTGGGAATAACTCCTAGGTCGGTAATGAACTCCTTCATCCAGATTGCTTCATGTGCTGCCTTCGAGGCTGCCATGTACTCCGCTTCACATGTAGATCCCGCCACGACGCTTTGCTTGCAACTGCACCAGCTGACTGCCCCACCATTCAAAATATATACGTATCCGGTTTGTGACTTGGAGTCATCCAGATCTGTGTCGAAGCTACTAGCATCGACGTAGCCCTTTACGACGAGCTCTTCGTCACCTCCATAAACGAGAAACATATCCTTAGTCCTTTTCAGGTACTTCAGGATATTCTTGACCGCTGTCCAGTGTTCCATGCCGGGATTACTTTGGTACCTTCCTACCAAACTTACGGCAAGGTTCACATCAGGTCTGGTACACAGCATGGCATACATAATAGACCCTATGGCCGAGGCATAGGGGATGACACTCATCTTTTCTCTATCTTCTGCCGTGGTCGGGCATTGAGCCGTGCTCAATCTCACACCTTGCAATACAGGCAAGAACCCCTTCTTGGACTGATCCATATTGAACTTATTCAATATCTTGTCAAGGTATGTGCTTTGTGAAAGACCAATGGGGCGTCTCGATCTATCTCTATAGATCTTGATGCCTAATATGTAAGCAGCTTCTCCAAGGTCCTTCATTGAAAAACACTTATTCAAGTAGGCCTTTATGCTTTCCAAAAATTCTATATCATTTCCCATCAATAGTATGTCATCCACATATAATATGAGAAATGCTATAGAGCTCCCACTCACTTTCTTGTAAACGCAGGCTTCTCCATAAGTCCGTGTAAACCCAAACGCTTTGATCATCTCATCAAAGCGAATGTTCCAACTCCGAGATGCTTGCACCAGCCCATAGATTGAGCGTTGGAGCTTGCATACCTTGTCAGCATTCTTAGGATCGACAAAACCTTCCGGCTGCATCATATACAATTCTTCCTTAAGGAAACCATTAAGGAATGCCGTTTTGACGTCCATTTGCCATATTTCATAACCATAGAATGCGGCAATCGCTAACATGATTCAGACGGACTTCAGCTTCGCTACGGGTGAGAAGGTCTCATCGTAGTCAACCCCTTGAACTTGTCGATAACCCTTAGCGACAAGCCGAGCCTTATAGATGGTCACATTACCATCCGCGTCTGTCTTCTTTTTAAAGATCCATTTATTTTCTATGGCTCGCCGATCATCGGGCAAGTCTGTCAAAGTCCATACTTTGTTTTCATACACGGATCCTTCTCGGATTTCATGGCTTCAAGCCATTTGTTGGAATCTGGGCCCGCCATCGCTTCTTCATAGTTCGAAGGTTCACCGTTGTCCAACAACATTATTTCTAGGATAGGGTTGCCATACCATTCTGGTGTGGAACGTGTCCTTGTGGACCTACGAAGTTCAGTAGCAACTTGATCCGAAGTTCCTTGATCATCATCATTAACTTCCTCTCTAGTCGGTGCAGGCACCACAGAAACATTTTCCTGAGCTGCGCTACTTTCCGGTTCAAGAGGCAGTACTTCATCAAGTTCTACTTTCCTCCCATTTACTTCTTTCGAGAGAAACTCTTTCTCCAGAAAGGATTCGTTCTTGGCAACAAAGATCTTGCCTTCGGATCTGAGGTAGAAGGTATACCCAATGGTTTGCTTAGGGTATCCTATGAAGACGTGGGTTCGAGCTTTTCAGGTTGAAGTTTCTTGACATAAGCATCGCATCCCCAAACTTTTAGAAACGACAGCTTAGGTTTCTTCCCAAACCATAATTCATACGGTGTCGTCTCAACGGATTTAGACGGTGCCCTATTTAAAGTGAATGTAGCTGTCTCTAAAGCATAAGCCCAAAATGATAGCGGTAAATCGGTAAGAGACATCATAGATCGCACCATATCCAATAGAGTGCGATTACGACGTTCGGACACACCGTTACGCTGAGGTGTTCCAGGCGGCGTGAGTTGTGAAACGATTCCACATTTCCTTAAGTGCGTACCAAACTCGTGACTCAAATATTCTCCTCCACGATCTGATCGTAAGAACTTTATTTTCCTGTCACGTTGGTTCTCCACCTCACTCTGAAATTCCTTGAACTTTTCAAAGGTCTCAGACTTGTGTTTCATCAAGTAGACATACCCATATCTACTTAAGTCATCAGTGAGGGTGAGAACATAACGATAGCCACCGCGAGCCTCAACGCTCATTGGACCGCACACATCAGTATGTATGATTTCCAATAAGTTGGTTGCTCGCTCCATTGTTCCGGAGAACGGAGTCTTGGTCATCTTGCCCATGAGGCATGGTTCGCATGTGTCAAATGATTCATAATCAAGAGACTCCAAAAGTCCATCTGCATGGAGCTTCTTCATGCGTTTGACACCAATGTGACCAAGGCGGCAGTGCCACAAGTATGTGGGACTATCATTATTAACCTTACATCTTTTGGTATTCACACTATGAATATGTGTAACATCACGTTCGAGATTCAATAAGAATAAACCATTGACCAGCGGGGCATGACCATAAAACATATCTCTCATATAAATAGAACAACCATTATTCTTGGATTTAAATGAGTAGCCATCTCGCGTTAAACGAGATCCAGATACAATGTTCATGCTCAAAGCTGGCACTAAATAACAATTATTGAGGTTCAAAATGTAGCGTGCCGACGGCGATCACATCGACCTTGGAACCATTCCCGACGCGCATCGTCACCTCGTCCTTCGCCAGTCTCCGCTTATTCCGCAGCTCCTGTTTTGAGTTACAAATATGAGCAACCGAACCGGTATCAAATACCCAGGAGCTACTACGAATACTGGTAAGGTACACATCAATAACATGTATATCACATATACCTTTGGTGTTGCCGGCCTTCTTGTCCTCTAAGTACTTGGGGCAGTTCCGCTTCCAGTGACCATTTCCCTTGCAATAGAAGTACTGAGACTGATTTACCGGGCGCGGCAACTCCCTTGCCGTCCTTCTTGAAGTTCTTTTTAGCCTTGCCCTTCTTAAAACTAGTGGTCTTATTCACCATCAACACTTGATGTTCCTTTTTGATCTCCACCTCCGCTGATTTCAACATTGAATATAACTCAGGAATGGACTTCTCCATCCCTTGCATATTGTAGTTCATCACAAAGCTCTCGTAGCTAGGTGGGAGCGACTGGAGGATCCTGTCAATGACCGAGTCATCTGGGAGATTAACTCCCAACTGAGACAAACGGTTGTGTAACCCGGACATAGTGAGTATATGCTCACTGACAGAACTGTTTTCCTCCATCTTACAACTGTAGAATTTGTCGGAGACTTCATATCTCTCGACCCGGGCATGAGCTTGGAAAACCATTTTCAGGTCTTGGAACATCTCATATGCTCCGTGTTGCTCAAAACGCCTTTGGAGCCCCGGTTCTAAGCTGTAAAGCATGCCGCACTGAACCAGGGAGTAATCATCACTACGCGACTGCCAGGCGTTCATAACGTCTTAAGTTGCTGGGAAAATGGGTGCGTCACCTAACGGTGCTTCAAGGACATATGCTTTCTTGGCAGCTATGAGGATGATCCTCAAGTTCCGGACCCAGTCCGTATAGTTGCTACCATCGTCTTTCAGCTTGGTTTTCTCTAGGAACGCGTTGAAGTTGAGAGCAACATTAGCGTGGGCCATTTGATCTACAAGACATATTGCAAAGATTTTTAGATTATGTTCATGATAATTAAGTTCATCTAATCAAATTCTTTAATGAACTCCCACTCAGATAGACATCCCTCTAGTCATCTAAGTGATACATGATCCGAGTCAACTAGGCCGTGTCCGATCATCACGTGAGACGGACTAGTCATCATCGGTCAACATCTTCATGTTGATCGTATCTTCTATACGACTCATGTTCGACCTTTCGGTCTCTCGTGTTCCGAGGCCATGTCTGTACATGCTAGGCTCGTCAAGTCAACCTAAGTGTTTTGCATGTGCAAATCTGGCTTACACCCGTTGTATTCGAACGTTAGAATCTATCACACCCGATCATCACATGGTGCTTTGAAACAACGAACCTTCGCAACGGTGCACAGTTAGGGGGAACACTTTCTTGAAATTTTAGCGAGGGGTCATCTTATTTAAGCTACCATCGTTCTAAGCAAATAAGATGTAAAAACATGATAAACATCACATGCAATCAAATAGTGACATGATATGGCCAATATCATTTTGCTCCTTTTGATCTCCATCTTCGGGGCGCCATGATCATCATCATCACCAGCATGACACCATGATCTCCATCATCGTGTCTTCATGAAGTTGTCTCGCCAACTTTTACTTCTACTACTATGGCTAATGGTTAGCAATAAAGTAAAGTAATTACATGGCGTTTTCATTGACACGCAGGTCATACAATAAATTAAGACAACTCCTATGGCTCCTGCCGGTTGTCATACTCATCGACATGCAAGTCGTAATTCCTATTACAAGAACATGATCAATCTCATACATCACATATAGCATTCATCACATCCTTTTGGCCATATCACATCACACGGCATATGCTGCAAGAACAAGTTAGACGTCCTCTAATTGTTGTTGCGAGTTTTTACGTGGCTGCTATAGATTTCTAGCAAGAACGTTTCTTACCTACGCCAAAAACCACAACGTGATATGCCAATTGCTATTTACCCTTCATAAGGACCCTTTTCATCGAATCCGATCCGACAAAAGTGGGAGAGACAGACACCCGCTAGCCACCTTATGCAACTAGTGCGTGTCAGTCGGTGGAACCTGTCTCACGTAAGCGTACGTGTAAGGTCGGTCCGGGCCGCTTCATCCCACGATGCCGCCGAATCAAGATAAGACTAGTAGCGGCAAGTAAATTGACAAAATCGACGCCCACAACAACTTGTGTTCTACTCGTGCATAGAAACTACGCATAGACCTAGCTCATGATGCCACTGTTGGGGATCGTTGCAGAAACTAAATTTTTTTACGCATCACCAAGATCAATCTATGGATAGACTAGCAACGAGGGAGAGGGGAGTGTATCTTCATACCCTTGAAGATCGCGATGCGGAAGCATTACTAGAACGTGGATGAGGGAGTCGTACTCGCGGCGATTCAAATCGCGGAAGATCCGATCTAATGCCGAACGGACGGCGCCTCCGCGTTCAACACACATACAGCCCGGGGACGTCTCCTCCTTCTTGATCCAGCAAGGGGAGAGGAGAAGTTGAGGGAGAGCTCCGGCAGCACGACGGCGTGGTGGTGGAGCTTGCAGTTCTCCGGCAAGGCTTCGCCAAGCACTACGGAGGAGGAAGAGGTGTTGGGGAGGGAGAGGGCTGCGCCAGGGGAAGGGTCCGGCAGCCCTCCCACCTCCCCTCTATTTATAGGGGCAAGGGAGAGGGGGGCCGGCCCCCTCCAGATGGATCTAGAGGGGGGCGGCGGCCAAGGGGGGAGGCTTGCCCCCCAAGCCAAGGGGCGCCCCCTTTAGGGTTTCCCCCCAACCCTAGGCGCATGGGCCCTAGGGGGTTTGGTGCCCAGCCCACCTAGGGGCTGGTTCCCCTCCATATTCAGCCCATAGGGCCCTCCGGGGCAGGTGGACCCTCCATGGACCCCCGGAACCCTTTCGGTGGTCCCGGTACAATACCGATAAACCCCCGAACACTTCCGGCGACCGAATAAGGACTTCCCATATATAAATCTTTATCTCCGAACCATTCCGGAACTCCTCGTGACGTCCGGGATCTCATCCGGGACTCCGAACAACATTCGGTAACTGCATACTAATTCCCATAACAACTCTAGCGTCACCGAACCTTAAGTGTGTAGACCCTATGTGTTGGGGATATAACTACTGAGTATAAACCGCCCAGGAGGGGCCGGGTTATACCCATAATGAGTTATTCATATTGAAACCCATGAAGACAAGGAGTATGGCGCTTTACGGAGGAGATCTAACATGAAGGCCCAGGGCCCGAAGACGGATTAGGGCCCGTGAACATAAACCGCCATATGATGTAACTTGTGTTGTAAGATAGGAAAGGGTAGAAACCGAGCCGGACACGTTTATGAGCCGGCCGGGATTCTGTAAACCGCCGGGCGTCAACCTGTGTATATAAAGGGACGACCCGGCGGCGGTTCAGGGACAAGAAACAACAGATCGAGAGCCAGGCAAAGCGTATTTGCTCCCTGGTCATCGAAACCCTAGCAATTCCACCACAACTGGATTAGGCTTTTACCTTCACCGTAAGGGGCCGAATGTCACGCCCAAGATGCGACCCTATCCTAAAGGAACACGAAGGTCCCACCAAGGATAGAAGCGCATCTTGAAGACGCTTTTGCAAGGTGGATATCATTACATCAACATTACATAATATTTGGGGATACATACAAGGCATACACATGCCGCAAGAATACATCAATACATCATACATAAGATCAACATCCGACTACGGATGAAACATAAACAGAAACTCACACGACATCCACCCTGCTAGCCCAGGCTGCCGACCTGGAACCTATCCCCTGATCGAAGAAGAAGCAGAAGAAGAACTCCAAAACAAGTAAACATCGCTCTCGCGTCATGATCATCGCAAAACCTGTACCTGCAACTGATGTTGTAGTAATCTGTGAGCCACGAGGACTCAGCAATCCCATTACCATGGGTATCAAGACTAGCAAAGCTTAATGGGAAAGGAAAGGATAAGGTGGTGAGGTTGCAGCAGCGACTAAGCATGTATGGTGGCTAACTTACGCAAATAAGAGCGAGAAGAGAAGCAAAGGAACGGTCGTGAAACTAACAATGATCAAGAAGTGATCCTGAACTCCTACTTACGGCAAACATAACCCAGAAACCGTGTTCACTTCCCGGACTCCGCCGAGAAGAGACCATCACGGCTACACACGCGGTTGATGCGTTTTAATTAAGGTCAAGTGTCAAGTTCTCTACAACCGGATATCAACAAATTCCCATCTGCCACATAACCGCGGGCACGGATTTTGAAAGATAAAACCCTGCAGGGGTGTCCCAACTTAGCCCATCATAAGCTCTCACGGTCAACGAAGGATATTCCTTCTCCCAGGAAGACCCGATCAGTCTCGGAATCCCGGTTACAAGACATTTCGACAATGGTAAAACAAAACCAGCAAGACCGCCCGATGCGCCGACATCCCGATAGGAGCTGCACATATCTCGTTCTCAGGGCACACCGGATGAGCCAGACGTCGGGTTGGCATAGACCCTGGTTGCCCAGGGGGCGCCGGACATCGCTCGGTTTGGACCAGCACTTGGAGAAGCACTGGCCCGGGGGGGGGGGGTAAAATAAGATGACCCTCGAGAGAGCGACTCCCTAGGGAAAAGAAATAGGCTAGGCAAATGGTAAAACCAAGGTTGGGCCTTGCTGGAAGAGTTTTATTCAAAGCGAACTGTCGAGGGGGTCCCATAAATCACCCAACCGTGTAAGGAACGCAAAATCCGGGAACATAACACCGGTATGACGGAAACTAGGGAGGCAAGAGTGGAACAAAACACCAGGCATAAGGCCGAGCCTTCCACCCTTTACCAAGTATATAGATGTATTAATAATATAAGAGATATTGTGATATCCCAACATAAACATAATCCAACATGGAGCAATCTTCATCTTCACCTGCAACTAGCAGCGCTATAAGAGGGGCTGAGCAAAGCGGTAACATAGCCAAACAACGGTTTGCTAGGAAGGGTGACAAAGGTTAGAGGTTCATGGCAATTTGGGAGGCTTGAGGAGCAAGTGAATAGGTAGCGCAGCATAGCGATAGAACGAAGCAACTATCATAGCAATGATAGTAATGATATCCAAGGTGACGGTCATCTTGCCTGAAATCCCGCTAGGAAGAAGAACGAGTCCATGAAGAAGATGAAGCCACGAAGACGAACGAATCCTCACGATCGCAACGACACGGGAACTATCGAGAAGAAGCACACAACAAGGTAAACACACCACACATGAACAAGGCATGATGCTCAATCAAGTATGATGCATGACAAGGCTAAATGACGTTACTCATGACAAGAGATGATGCATACAAGAACAACACATCAAGGCAAGTTTGAGGCCGGAAACAACATATAACAAATCCGGTTAGTCCTCATATGCAAATTTCGAAATTGGTCCAGAACTGAATAACATCAAGTTGAAGTTGTTAAACAACAAGTTAAGAGCATCATGATGATCTACACGAAATTCTAGTCAAGTTACATATACAGTTCATTAGATTCGGAGCTACGGCCTAGAAGATATGAGCAAAACAAGTTAAACATGGCATTGATGCAAAATGCATACAAACATCAAGCAAACACCTCAAAACAAGGATGCAATAATATAATATGGAACTACATACAAATCTAAGCAAGTTTCATATAGAGCACATTCAAAACAGAGCAATGGTGCAACACATACACTCCAAACAAGACATAGCAACAATCTGACCAAAACAGCAACTAGGCAACTAGCAAGCATCAAAAGAATATGCTATAGCAGCTCAACATGAAAACAAAAGGCATGGAAATGATGTACAGGTAAAGGACAACAAAACATGAACACTGAGCTATCTCCAGAAATCACTAAAACATGCTCAAAAGGACATGGCAAGATTGCAAATAATAACAGATTCACAGACTAAGTGAAATTACTGGACATGGCAGAAATAGCATCAGGTTGCAATGTTGAGAGCACGAAATCAACATGCTACAGGAACTTAACATGGCAAAAAAAGGCATGGCATGAATCTACTCAAAGCATATAACAAAAGTCCCTTACTGACCATAAGCCAAAAAGGACCAGAAGATATGATGGCAACCATGTAAACATAGCAAGTTTCGTTATCAGGTTTCAGACTTAGCAGAAAACAGAGCATGGCAGAAACGATAATATGTAGGCATCTTGGTGAGCTTGATGCACTCACCACAAAGCAATGCATGACAAAACAAGCATACCTACAGAAAGAGAGAATGCTTATGAAGCTATCCATGGCAAGAGAAAATACATAGCATGTATGAAACAACTACAACAAGCTTGGCAAAATTGAATAACATGTAAACAATCTGCCAGAAATATTTTATAGCAAAAGTAGAGCAAGATTGAGTCATGCTATGGAACTCCATAATTGAAAACAAGGGCAGGAATGGATCAATTACAACAATATATACAAAACATCCTTACTGAACATCTCCAAAATATGCATGGATCTCTCTGAAGCATCAAGTTTACATGGCAACAAAATAACAGCAGACAAAGACAAATCACTGTCCCTGAAATCAGAAACATTACGGAGCCTACTTTGCATGCTTGTGCTAGTCACCACAGAGATCACAAAAATACATGGCATACACCTCTGTAAAGATGGCATGGCATACACCAAAACACATGTAGAGCTCATGCCCATAAGATGCACAGATTAAATGAGACAAATATAACAAATCTCCAAGTTCTGCTAAGAACCAGCAGACAACAGCAAGTAGCACTCTTGCAACGATGATTTGGGCATCAAAATGGACTCAAATGAACATGGTGCAATTGAACAAAATGTAGAGCATCACGAGACGAACAATTCGATATATTAGATGCTTGAAACGAAGCTATATGCAAAGAGTTATGCAATGTTGAACAGGGGCATGTGATGTAGAATAAAATGACTTGGCAGTTTTCGGGGGGGGGGGGGGGGGGGGGAGTCAACGTACGGGGATCTTACTGGATCTGGATCGGGCTTGCACGGGGATCGAGGCGGGGCCGCGGGGAGCCGGACGGCGGCGGGAGGCGGCCGGCGACTTGCCGGAGATGGCGGGGCGGCGAGGTCGCGCGGGGAGGCGCGGGGCACACCGGCGGCGGGGCGGGCGGCGCACGCCGGCGGGCTGGCGAGGTCGCGGGCTCGGGCGCCGGCGCAGGAGGCGCGCGCGGAGGCGGCGGGGTCCGGCGATGCAGGACGCCGGCGGCGAGGCAGCGGCCGCGGGCGGCGGAGCGCACCGGGCGGCGGGCGGCCGCGGCGGAGGAGCGGGCGGGCGAGGCGCGCGGCCGGCTCAGGCGCGCGGGCCGCGGCGGGCCACGGGCGGCGGGGAGGAGAGAGAGGGTGGCGGGGCTGACGTGGCAACGCCGGATTGGCCGGGAGCGGCGGCGCGGACATGTCCGGCGGCGGGGATCTTTGTCCGGTGGTGCGAGGTGGAAGGATCTAGGGTTTGTACCGCGAAATTTCGGGGGGAGGTGCAAATATATAGGCAGAGGGAGCTAGGAGAGTCCAAACGGGGTGCGGTTTTCTCCCACGCGATCGTGATCGAACGACCGAGAGTATGGCGGAGACTTAGAGGGGTTTTGGGACTGTTTGTAGGGGGGTTTTGCTGCAACACGCAAACGAACTTTGCGGATTCCCGGTTAACCATTGGAGTACCAAACGACCTCCAAATGGAACGAAACTGGACCGGTGGTCTACCGGGGGTATACCAAGGCCACTTGACAAGACTCGGTCCATTCCGAGGACGTTCAACGCCCGCTCACGAAAAAGAAACAAGAGGGGTCCGCCGGAGGAGATGGGAGTGCCGGATTGCAAAACGGACAACGGGGAAAATGCTCGGAAGCATGAGACGAACACGTATGCAAATGCAATGCACATGATGACATGATATGGGATGCAGATGATGACATGGCAAAGTGCGACACGCAAGCAAATGACATGGCAACAACGACGAATAACTGGCAGACGCCTGGCGCATCGGATCTGGGGCGTTACACCGAACCAGTATAAACTCCTTGCGTCCTTTGTCCCGCTTTAACCCCTTTAAGCTAACTACGTCGCGATGGCTCCATGACTAAGTCCTTACGCTAGGACATCTGCCGTGACAAAACCACGACAGTTGGCGCCCACCGTGGGGCTATCGCACGATGGTTTCAAGTTCTTAGAGGGCAGCTTCGAAGGGCTCAAGGGATATGATGTGGGCCGGATGACCAAGAGTCGTCGGGGCAAGCTCTACATCGACGATGCAAGTTGGGGCCCCGAGGCCGGCTCAATTGAGTATGGGTATCGGGTCCCCTTCGGCGGTATTCACATCTTCATTAGCAAGCTCGGCGAACCGGGCCCCGAGCCGGACATCTGCACCGACATCGTCGAAACGGCTCAGCGTGCGAGACTCGCCCGGGTTCAGCCTGCCATGAAGCGTGCCTTTGTGGGAGTCGTCCACGGAGCGGAATCTGAGGATAGATCGGTATCTGGTGGTGAAACCGTCGTTTACTCTGATGACGAGTCATCTACCGGAGAGACCGAGTCATTGTACCAACTGCAAGATGGACGGTTTGGGGGCTGTTCCGATGGCGACAGTATTCCGGACCCCTTCGATCCGCCGAGCCGAGTTGCGATCTTCATGGCCGGTACACAGTCAGCGCAGCACTCTTCGACCACAGCAGCGATGATCTCCGGTTCGGCGGCGGCGACAGCAGCTGGGGCAGGAGGCCCTGCGCAACCGCCAGTTCAGGTTTTGTCCTATTTATTCGACACTTTGGCAACACTGCTGGCGGATGAAGTTAACCCGGCGGATCAGGATCAGCATAACGCAGAAGTTGCGAAGGTGAAGGATCAGATAGCTCAAGCCAAGGCAGACTTGGCAGCCGAGAACACCAGGATGGCTGCAGAGCGGGCCGAGTTGGATGCACAGGCTTATCGGCTTATGTTGGATCAGAACGCGTCAAATGTTGTAATGAGGAGAAGGTACTGGTCTCACCTGCCTCCGGTTTATGAGGCAAGGAATCTCTTTAACACGCCAGGAGCAGGGACCAGCAACTAGCCAGTGGTAAACTGGGTAGAAGCACCTGGAACGGGGACGCCGGTTCAGCCGTGCACAATGGATCCGTCTCGTCAGAATGTCCCGTCACAGCACGTGTCAATGCCTCCGGGCCATTACTCCAACCCCTTGGATAACATAGTCGCCGCTGCTTCACGATTGGCGGCCCTCCTAGTCGAAGGCGAGTCCCCCGTATTGAGACGCGACAGGCTAGGGAGCTCCTTCAGACAGCTTTGACTCAGCAGCAGGCTTATTCGTACAGCCACGAGAGGATTCATTCCACCCCCCGCCCAAGCCGGAGTTACAGCAGGCATATTGATGAACCGGCTGTGTCAAGCAGTGCCCGGAACCGTAACCTGCCTCGAGGGCATAACCCGGCGGGCGGTGGTGTTGATGCTCAGAACGTGGTGGATCAAGGTAGAGCACGCCGAGAGGCCGAGTTAGCGGCACAGTACGCGGCCCGTCAGCTTACTCCGGTTCGTCCAACAACTTCGGTGGAACCAGGTGTTGCTTTCAGTTCTTTAGGGGTGTTGTGTCTCACCTCGGCTCTACGTAATGTGCGGATGCCCAAAGATTTCAAAGGTCCTCGTAAAGTGCCCAATTACACTGCCGACTTACCCCCCGAGTCATGGGTCGAAAGCTATGAGATGGCGATGGAGATGCTGGATGTGGATGATGCGGCATGCGCTAAATACTTCACCACGATGTTGGAAGGAATAGCTCGCACTTGGTTGAAAAGTTTGCCAGCTAATTCCATTGGATCATGGGCCGAGTTAAAGGCCCGGCTTATCCAGAATTTCAAAGACACGTGCAAGAAGCCCATGTCAATTGTGGACTTAGCCGCCTGTGTCCAAGAAGAAGGTGAATCAACAACCCATTGGGTGCGCCGGGTCTCGGTGATCCTGCATTCATCGGATCGCATCAACGCCGATACAACAGTCTTGAGGTTGGAAGGAAATTGCCAGTTCACGCCTCTGAAGCTGATGCTAGGACGACTCAAGCGTCACTGCAATGACATGGGAACGGTTATGGCAGCTCTGGTTAAGTATGCTGACTCTGATAGTACCAAGGACCCCGAGTCTGACGATGAAAAGCCGGGAACGGGAAACAAGAGCGGCAGCACCAAAGGGCAACAGCATAACCCGACGGGCCATGGAAACAACGGTAAGCGTAAAGCGGATAACAACTTAGATTTTGTGGCTAACACCAACACGCAGAATAATGGTCAGCGTCGTAAGGGTAAACCGCCCCCGCGGAGTGGAGGATCAGGTGTCAATCTTGAGCACCTGTTAAACCAGCCTTGCCCAAGGCACGGGACGTGAGAAAGGCCAGCTACGCACCTCTGGAAGGATTGCTTTATTATGCGGGAGTTCAAAAACTCGGATCTTTTCCAATATGATCATGGACCGTCCGGCGGTTCAGGACCCGGTTCTCATGGGCCGGGTTATGGTGGAGGCAGTTCTGGCTCAGGATTTCAAGGTAATCAAGGCGGACATGGCAGTCAAGGCAGTCAAGGCAACCAGGGTGGTTATAATCATCAGGGGAGTCAGCAGCAGCAACAGTCGGGTTACCAGAGCAACCCGAAGCAGTTGAATAGTGGGCAATATCATGTCTTCACCACTAGTCTGTGCAAGCGTGATCAGAAGCTTCATAAGAGGGCAGTGAACTCCGTTGAACCGGCAGCGCCCCGTTACTTGTGCTGGTCTGAACAACCCATTGTGTGGAGTCGAGAGGATCATCCGCCCCGGGTTGATAATCCGGGTCATCTGGCATTGGTGGTAGCGCCTCAGGTTGGAGGGTATAAGTTCACCAAGGTGCTCATGGATGGGGGGAGCAGTATCAATATCCTTTATTATGAAACCTTTCGTCGCATGGGGTTGACAGATAAAAATCTTAAACCGTCGAACACTGTTTTCCATGGTGTGGTGCCTGGTAAATCGGCGTATCCAGTTGGCAAGATAGCTCTGGAGGTTGCTTTTGGATATGATCATGATTCAAGATCAGAGACATTGATTTTTGAAGTGGTGAAAATCAAGAGCCCTTATCATGCCCTGTTTGGACGGCCGGCTTATGCTAAGTTCATGGCAAGGCCCTGTTATGTTTATCTACAGCTCAAGATGCCGGGTCATAAGGGGACCATCACGGTACATGGCAGCCGTAAGATAGCTTTGGAATGTGAAGAAGGTGATGCGGCCTATGCTGAGTCGGTTTGTGCAACAGAGGAGTTGAAGTTCTACAAGGACAATGTTGATCCGGCGGATATGACTTCTTTGAAAAATCCAACTATAGAGCATGATCTGGCCTTGAAGTTTAAATCGGCTGATGAGACTAAGCTGGTTGATTTTGTTCCTGGCGATTCATCCAAGCAGTTTAGCATCAGCGCTAACCTAGATCCAAAATAGGAAAGCGCGCTCATCGAGTTCATCCATGAGAACCGGGACATCTTTGCATGGAAACCTTCTGACATGCCAGGTGTACCGAGGGAACTCGCTGAGCACACTCTTAATATCGATCCCAAGTTTAAACCGGTCAAGCAGTTTCTTCGCCGTTTTAATGAAGAAAGGCGCAAGGCCATTGGTGAGGAGGTAGCCCGGCTCTTGGCAGCAGGGTTTATTGTGGAGGTTTTTCACCCTGAGTGGTTAGCTAACCCGGTGCTGGTACTTAAGAAGAACGGCACTTGGCGTATGTGTGTGGACTACACAGATTTGAACAAGGCTTGTCTAGCTAATCCCTTTGCTCTCCCTCGTATTGATCAAATCATTGATGCTACGGCGGGTTGTGAGCGTTTGAGCTTTCTGGATGCTTATTCTGGTTATCATCAGATCAAAATGGCATTTAAGGACCAGGAGAAGACAACTTTTATAACTCCCTTTGGAGCCTTCTGCTATGTATCTATGCCTTTTGGGCTCAAGAGTACCCAGGCGACTTATCAGCCCTGTGTGCAGAATTGTCTTCATAATCAGATTGGGCGCAATGTTCATGCTTATGTGGATGATATTGTGGTGAAGTACAGAAAAGAGGAGACGTTAATAGATGATTTGAAGGAAACTTTTGATAATCTCCGGGTCTATAAGATGATGCTTAATCCGGCCAAGTGTGTCTTTGGTGTACCGACAGACAAGCTCTTGGGTTTTCTGGTGTCTGACAGGGGCATTGAAGCTAATCCGGAAAAGATCAAAGCTATTACGTCTCTAGCTAAACCGGCGTGTATCAACGATGTTCAGCGTCTGGCGGGTCATATTGCAGCGTTGAGCCGGTTTATCAGCCGGTTGGGGGAGAAAGCTATCCCTCTATATTAGATGATGAAAAAGACAGACAATTTTTTCTAGAGTGATGCTGCTAATGCGGCATTTGAGGGCTTGAAGAAATAGTTAGTTGAGCCACCTGTCCTTGCTGCTCCGGTCGATAAAGAGCCGCTGTTGTTATATGTGGCAGCCAATGCTGGGGCTGTCAGTGTGGCCATTGTGGTAGAACGTAAGGAGGCTGGCAAGGAGTATCCGGTTCAACGGCCGGTTTATTATATCAGTGAGGTGCTTATTGAGTCTAAGCAGAGGTACCCACATTGCCAGAAGCTGGTGTATGGAGTTTTTATGGCAAGCCGGAAGCTTAAGCAGTATTTTCAGGGTCATCCCATCACTGTGGCCAGTTCTGCCCCTTTGGGAGATATAATCCAAAACAGGGAAGCAACTGGCCGGGTTGCCAAATCGGCCATCGAGCTTGGACCTCACGGGTTAAAGTATATGCCTTGCACGACAATCAAGTCCCAAGCGCTTGTGGATTTCATCAATGACTGGACAAAGTTGCAGGCGCCGTAAGAAAAGTCGGATAACACTTATTGGACTATTCATTTTGATGGGTCCAGGCAATTGGAGGGCTCGGGGGCTGGAGTCGTGTTAACTTCCCCACGAGGTGATAAGTTTTGTGATGTTCTCTGTTTAATGTTCCCTTGCACTAACAATGCAACTGAATATGAGGCCTTACTCCATGGTATTCGAATGGCTAAGGAGATGAATTTAAGCCGGCTTAAGTGCTTTGGTGATTCAGACCTAGTAGCTCAACAAGTGTCTGGTACTTGGGATTCCAAGGATCCGCTCATGGCGGCGTATCGACGAGAGGTGGATATTGTGGCTTGTCACTTCAAGGGTTATCAGGCTGACCATGTGGACCAGCGAAAGAACGAAGCGGCAGACGCTTTAAGCCGTTTGGGTTCCCAACGTAAACCGGTGCCACCCAATGTTTTTCTGGATGTTTTGCATAACCCATCGGTCAAGCTACCTACAGAGGAGGATTTGGCTGTTCCTGACCCGGAGGCTCAGTTGGTGGCGGCTTTTCACGTTATCCCAGATTGGACAGTCCCATATTTGGCGTATATGAACCGGGGCGAGTTACCGGAGGATGAAACTTTGTCCAGGCAGATAATCTGGCGATCCAAGTCAATGACCATTGTCAATGGAGAATTGCATCATTACAGTGTAACAGGGGCGTTTCAGCATTGCGTATCTCCTGAAGAAGGCTGTGAGATTTTGCGTGAGATCCACGAAGGAGATTGTGGTCACCACGCCGGTTCAAAGTCCCTGGTAGCTAAAACTTTTCGTCACGGCTTCTATTGGCTGACGGCTCATGCTGATGTTGAGGACTTGGTGAAAAAATGTGATGGTTGTCAGAAGTTTTCATCTCGAGCTCATGTTCCGGCTCAGGAATTGAGGATGATTCCAATCACTTGGCCGTTTGCAACTTGGGGGCTGGATATGGTTGGGCCCTTTAAGAGGTCCAAGGACAAGAAGACCCACCTTCTGGTGGCGTTTGATAAGTTCACTAAGTGGGTGGAGGCAGAGCCAGTCAGTAAGTGTGATGCAGCAACGGCGGTTCAATTCATCAAGAAGGTGATTTTCCGATTTGGTTTTCCACACAGCATCATAACTGATAATGGCACTAATCTGTCCAAGGGTGCTATGAAAGAATTTTGTCAACGTGAGCACATCCGGCTTGACGTGTCATCAGTGGCTCACCCCCAATCTAATGGTCAAGCGGAGAGAGCCAATCAAGAGATCCTGAGAGGCATCAAGCCCCGGCTTATGGTTCCTTTACAACGGACGCCAGGTTGTTGGGTGGAGGAGTTACCTTCTGTGTTATGGAGCATCAATACCATGCCCAACAGATCTACGGGTTACACACCTTTTTTCATGGTTTACGGAGCAGAGGCGGTTCTCCCTAGTGACATCCGTCATGACTCACCCCGTGTGGCGGCTTATGTTGAAGCTGACAACGAGAAAGCACGTCAGGAAGCACTTGACCTGTTAGATGAGGAGCGTGATATTGCAGCGGCTCGTTCGGCGATTTATCAGCAAGATCTGCGTCGTTATCACAGTCGTCGGGTTAAAACCAGAACTTTTCAAGAAGGCGATCTGGTGCTCCGGCTCATCCAGGATCAGACTGATATGCACAAGTTATCCCCGCCTTGGAAAGGACCCTTTGTGGTCAACAAGAATTTGCACAACGGTTCATACTACCTTATCGATGTTCGAGAGCACAAAGACTCACGTAAATCGGAGGAGGAGACCCACCGGCCGTGGAATATCGCTCATCTTCGGCCCTACTACACCTGAGCCATAGGCTCCTCTTATGTACATATTCCTGACAATGTATATATTATGATCAATATAATAAACCGGCATCCCTACTAAAGCAGGGCCTCTGCCGTTTTTCCTTAAAAGCTTTTGATTACTTGGGGGCTTCTGTTTATGAAACAGAGTTCTGATTGTCCATTGATCCGGCTCAAAGGCTATAAAAAAACTTGGGGGCTTGCTACCCAAAGTCAAAAGGGGCCAAAGAGAGTGTTGCAAAAGCACAACTCAAACATAGGCACCCATTGAGCACAGCTCAAAATATTGCTCCGGGGCTCTTTGCTTCTACAAGAACAAAGAGTCTATTACCTTGTAATAGGCTATGATGTTGTGGTGCATATTTGGCTCGTTCCTTTGCGCTAAGCCGTTGGGAAACGGATGAATACTGGTAAGCCGGTGAGCACGATAACCCGGTAGAGGATTTTCTTCGGCTGGAGATGTATCTCGGCAATAGAACCAAGTCTGATTCCAGTCTTTGGGGTGACTATGATGCTTGGCATGAGGGAAACTGACATCTTTTCTCTTCTGAATTGAAACCCCGCCAAGTTCAGTATTGGGCCCATCTGTAAATTCAGTACGACGATTCAAATAGAAGAAGTCCCTGAACAATTCAACAGTGGGTTCTTCTTGCAGATAAGCTTCGCAAAACACTTGAAAGTTACAAATATTGGACACAGAGTTAGGTCCAATATCTTGAGGGCGGAGTTGGAAGCTAGCAAGCACGTCACAAAAAAAATTGATCCTGGAGGGCTAAACCTCGTCCCAGATGATGAACAAACACAATTACTTCTCCATCCTTGGGCTCAGGAGGATTTTCTGGACCAGGTGCTCTCCAGTGGATGACTTCCTTTTTTGCTAAAGCGCCAGTTGCGACCCATCCTTTCAATTGTTCTTCAGTAACCCAGGAAGGGACCCAGTTGCAAGCATAGAATTGTTTGGCCATTTCAATGAAAAGCTGAAAAGGAAGATCAATACCGGTTTAAGATTCATGACTGACAAGTATAATGCGTCGCAAGGTCAGAGGGAGAATACGTTGAAGCATATATACATGTTAAACCGGATTCTGACATTGGCAGGATTACAAAATGACGAATCGGCGGTTTAAGAAAGGGCTAATGGTACCTGGCGGGTTATCATTATCTAAAAGTTAAACCGCCTACATTGGTATGGAAGGTACAAATCTGATATAACTAAGTGATGGAAAAAAACAGGTTTCACAAATAGGCATTATAAATCTGGATCTACCGTGTGTCAGAAAATGGAAAATATTCAGGGATTAAATGTTCTGGCACTTGAACAGTTGAAGGACCCAGATGGGATTTTCTATTTAAATGAGATGCGCTAATGGAAAGGAAGGATCATGGCTATTTCTATACAGGATAAACATCAAAGTTTAAATCAAGAACTATTGCGCAGAGACGAACAATAACGAACACTGACGAACACTGATGAACACCGATGGGTACAGAAACCCTAATGACAGATCTAGGATGGAAGGAAAGAGGACTTACCGATGTCACGGGGGTATCAGAGAGGCGCCACGATTTTCTGGTAAGCTCAGGGTGATGCAGCGGCCGGAGTTGAGGTCGAAGACGAAGCTTGGCAGCGGCGACTGAGCTCGAGCGCTAGGTCGACGCAAGGAAGGAGATGAAGTGAAGAGGCACGGAGGGTAAAATGAAAGGGACCCTCGGCCCTATTTATAAGGCAAAGGGATAAGCGACAGGCGCGAGAATCGAGGAGCCCAAAAAATGGATATATGACAGAGCTGTCGCCTCGATTTTCGGAGGTTCATTAATAAAGGTGAGGTATATACGGTTTTTTAATAAACAGGTGACGTCATGGCGGTTTACTATAATCTTGGAAGATGACGTCATGGCGGATTACAAGGTTTACGCGAAGGTGCTGAAGGAGGAATTTTCCTAAGTATTGAAGATTGACATGAACAAGTTCAAACAATCTGGGGCCTAATGTTGGGGATATAACTACTGAGTATAAACCGCCCAGGAGGGGCCGGGTTATACCCATAATGAGTTATTCATATTGAAACCCATGAAGACAAGGAGTATGGCGCTTTACGGAGGAGATCTAACACGAAGGCCCAGGGCCCGAAGACGGATTAGGGCCCATGAACATAAACCGCCATATGATGTAACTTGTGTTGTAAGATAGGAAAGGGTAGAAACCGAGCCGGACTCATTTATGAGCCGGCCGGGATTCTGTAAACCACCGGGCGTCAACCTGTGTATATAAAGGGACGACCCGGCGGCGCTTCAGGGACAAGAAACAACAGATCGAGAGCCAGGCAAAGCGTATTTGCTCCCTGGTCATCGAAACCCTAGCAATTCCACCACAACTGGATTAGGCTTTTACCTTCACCGTAAGGGGCCGAACCAGTATAAACTCCTTGCGTCCTTTGTCCCGCTTTAACCCCTTTAAGCTAACTACGTCGTGATGGCTCCACGACTAAGTCCTTACGCTAGGACATCTACCATGACAAAACCACGACACTACGGGTTCGGGAATCATGCAGACATGACCGAGACATCTCTCCGGCCAATAACCAACAGCGGGATCTGGATACCCATGTTGGTTCCCACATGTTCCACGATGATCTCATCGGATGAACCACGATGTCGGGGATTCAAACAATCCCGTATACAATTCCCTTTGTCAATCGGTATGTTACTTGCCCGAGATTTGATCGTCGGTGTCCCAATACCTCGTTCAATCTCGTTACCGGCAAGTCACTTTACTCGTTCCGTAATGCATGATCCCGTGACTAACTGCTTAGTCACGTTGAGCTCATTATGATGATGCATTGCCGAGTGGGCCCAGAGATACCTCTTCGTCATACGGAGTGACAAATCCCAGTCTCGATTCGTGCCAACCCAACAGACACTTTCGGAGATACCTGTAGTGTACCTTTATAGCCACCCAGTTACGTTGTGACGTTTGGTACACCCAAAGCATTCCTACGGTATTCGGGAGTTGCACAATCTCATGGTCTAAGGAAATGATACTTGACATTAGAAAAGCTTTAGCAGACGAACTACACGATCTTGTGCTATGCTTAGGATTGGGTCTTGTCCATCACATCATTCTCCTAATGATGTGATCCCGTTATCAACGACATCCAATGTCCATGGCCAGGAAACCGTAACCATCTATTGATCAACGAGCTAGTCAACTAGAGGCTCACTAGGGACATGTTGTGGTCTATGTATTCACACATGTATTATGATTTCCGGATAACACAATTATAGCATGAACAATAGACAATTATCATGAACAAGGAAATATAATAATAACCATTTTATTATTGCCTCTAGGGCATATTTCCGACAGTAAGTTGCCCACCTCATCCCAAAGGGGTTTTAAAGATGATTTGATGTCCTCGTGTTGGTTGCAAAGAGGGCATATATTTGAGGTAGCAATAGCCGGATGAAAGCACCTGTCATTGGTGTCCAGACGGTCTTTGTGTGCCAGCCAAATGAAAATGCTGCATTTGTTTGGCACGTAGTTTTTCCAGATAGCAGTGGCCATTTGATCAGCCGGTTGCAAACTCTAGAAGGTTCTGTATGCTAGCTTGGTGGTTAGAGCTTTGTCCCCTTTCATAGTAACTCTTTTATCAGCAACTCGCAAGTTCGAGTTAACCGAGACCATAGTAATGCGCATAGCAATCAGTTCACATCCAACCGTGTGAGAGAGTGTAAGTGCATCTAGTGCCACCCCTAGTTGGTTTTGGAGTATTGACGACAAACCTGGTTGAGGGACTAATGTGTTTGTGAGAATTGCAGGATAACACAGGTAGTAGTCCCTCATTGATTCGGTTTACCTACCGAAGATGACCCCTAAAAATGTATGAAGACATTGAAGACAATGGTGGTATGTGAAGATATTCACATTGAAGACTATGACAAGAGAAGGCATTGCGTGAAGACTATGGAGCGCGAAGACTTAGTTGTTTCGTTGTTTCCTTTTCTTCTTTGTTGAGTCGTAGGAACCACCGTACTGTTAAGTGAGGTCCCAGTGAACAAAGTTAGAGTGACTGAAGTGATGCTCAACCAAATCCTATGTCTTCGAGTGAAGACAATGAGAGCAAATCTTATCCAGAGCTGGATGAGTCAGCTTTACTTGTAGTCCAAGTCAAGTTGCCGCGTGTGTTTGAAATCTGACCGTTGGAACACGTGTCAGTTCCTTAGCGACCCAGGGTCATTTCGGACAAATCAGGTCGGGTTGCCTAGTGGCTATAAATAGCCCACCCCCTACACCATAAATTGTGGCTGCTCAGAGTTAGTGCACGGCTTTTGTCATTTGAGAGCAACCCACCTCCGAAGCTTTTGAGAGAGAGAAATCCTTGCGAGGACAAAGCCCAAACACCCAGAGCCAAAGAGTGTTAGGCATCACTGAAGTCTTTCTGTCCGCGTGACCTGAAGACTTGTTACACTTGAGGACTGTGAATCCTCCAGCCGGTTAGGCGTCGCGTTCTGAGCATCCAAGAGTCATTGTGGATCGCCGGTGAACGAAGTCTGTGAAGGTTTGGAAGTCTACCTTGAAGACTTACCAGAGTGATTGGGCGAGGACTGGGTGTCCTTAGCTCAAGGGGAATAAGGTGAAGACGCGGTCTTCTGAGTTGAATCTCAGCCTCCCTAACCAGATGTACAGTTGTCACAGCAACTGGAACTGGTCCAACAAATCCTTTGTCTTCACCAAGTGACTGGTTCTATCCTCTCCCTCTCTATACTTACAGTCTGTCTTCGTGAAGTCATTGCCTGCTTACATTACCTGTTTGACTTCACTGTGTGACTTCCATCGTTGATTGGCTTCATACTATCTTCCGTCCTGATCTTTACTACCTAGCTGCTATTAGTCTTCGTACTTTCACTTCATTGAATACTTGACTATGGCTTGCCTAGTGTAGTCTACCTTCCGCTGCATATCAATAGGTTCATTTCTAGTGTTTGTCTTTGAAACTCTCATGGTTTGAAGACTTCAATAAAAATCGCCTATTCACCCCCCTCTAGTCGATAACTAGCACTTTCAATTGGTATCAGAGCAAGGTACTCCCTTGTCCTGTGTGATTCGGTTTAACCACCTGGAGTTTTAGCTATGTCGACTGCAGGGATAATCAAAGTCTCCGCTGCTTGCCCCGTCTTGATGGAACTGAATATCCCTACTGGAAGAATAAGATGCGCATGCATCTTGAAGCCATTGATGTCGACCTCTGGTATGTCGTCAAGAATGGCGTTCCCAAGACTGGTGAAGGTGTCACCCCTGCTGATGTCAAGAAGTTCGTTCAACTGGATTCTACTGCCAAGAACATCATCTGTGGTCATCTGACCAAAGGACAGTATGGCCGTGTGAGTGCTCTGGAAACGTCGAAGCTAGTCTGGGACTGGCTCTCCAAGGTCAACGAAGGCGTCTCAACCCAGAGAGATCAAAGGATCAGTGTTCTTTGCAACCTCTTCAACCGCTTCAAGAGAAACGACAATGAGAATGTCCAGCTCACGTTTGATCGCCTCACTGACATCACAAATGAGCTTCGTGCTCTCGGCGCCACTGAGATCACCAAGCATGAAATCGTCAAGACACTACTGAGATCACTTGACAGCTCGTTCGACACCCTTGCCCTCATGATACAAGAACGCCCTGACTTCAAGACACTCGATCCGTCTGATATACTTGAGAGGCTCAACACACATGAGTTCCAGCTATCTGAGAAAAGAGATATCTATGGTCCCAACTATGGCCGAACTCGTGCTTTGAAGGCAAAAGCTGTTTCCTCATCTGAAGAAGAATCTGACTGCAGTTCTGATGATCCTGAAGACATTGGAAAGGAACTTGCTATGCTTGTGAAGAAGTTCCAGAAGTTCACTAAGAAGAAGGGCTTCAGAAAGTCTTCACGATCCAGCTCAAGAAATGATGAAGCTTCCACTCATGACTACAAGAAGAGAACATGTCACAAGTGCAAGAAACCTGGACACTACATCTCTGAGTGTCCACAGTGGGACAATGAGAACAAGAAGAAGAAGAAGAAGAGCAAGGAATATGATTCTGATGACAAGAAGAAGAAGAAATCCTCAAAGTCTTCTTCCAAGTCCTCATCCAAGTCTTCATCTCATAAGAAGAGCTCATCTGGCAAGGCTCGTGCTTTTGTTGGCAAGGAGATGGATTCAGAGGAGGAGTCTGCTTCTGAGGAGGCGGAGGTGGAGTCTGAGGAGGAGTCCGACCCTGGCGTTGCAAGTCTGGCTCTAGCTACAGCCTACGTTGCCAAGTCCATCTTCAACACTGAAGACAATGGCTCCGTCACCAACGCTGAAGCTAATGACAAGGACGACTCTGCTCCCACCTACTGCTTCATGGCACGTGGTGCCAAGGTAAAATCACGCGATGCTTACTTTCAAACATCAAGTGAAGATGACTCTGATTGTGAATCCAAACCCAGCTACAAAACACTTGCTAAAATTGCAACTGAACAACAGAAAGCTATGGAACATACTCAAAAACTGTTAGACAAAAGCGATGACCTGTTGGACGCTGAAATGACCCGTTCTCAGTCCTTAATTGAAGACATAAAAAATCTTCATGTTAAGTACCAGGAACTTGAAAGTCGTCATGAAACGCTCTCAACCACTCATGAAAAGCTCTCCTATGATTATCTTCAAAGGAAGCAAGAGCTTGAGAAATTGAGAGCGGCTCATGAAGATCTTCAAAAAGAGAATGAGTCACTTCGCGCTCAACAGATCAGTTCCGCTCAGGAAGGATTTGAACCACCATGTCTAAAATGCCTTGAGCGTGATAACGCTACTTCTGTTGCTGAATGTTCTACTGCTGCTACTGTTGCAATATCTTCAACTGCTGATGTGGTAACTAACCCCTCTGCTGAGGATACCACTACTATTGCTGATGAAAATGCTAGGTTGAAGACATTGCTTGAAACAGGGATGTACAAAAGTCTCAAAGGGCATCAGACACTGTGCGATGTCCTCAAAAAGCAGATTCTGAACCGAAACCCTAGGAAAGAGGGTGTTGGGTTCGAGAGGAAAATGAATGTTGATGGCTCCTACTGGAAGCCTGAGCAGTACCCCAAAACCACATGGGTTGCTGCAAAGGGACCTTCAGTGGATCCATCCACCTTATCTGGCTTCACTTGTGCTAACCCTATTATCATTGATGAATCCTTTGATGCAAACTATAAACTGTTTAAGAATCAGAATGGTGAAGTGTTTGCCAGGTATATTGGTACTAACTGCAGGAATGGGCCACCTATGAAGAAGATCTGGGTTCCCAAAAGTTGTCTTGAGAATCTTCCTGTGAATGTCATCATGACACCACCTGGGAAGAAGACAAATCCCAGACCAAAGGCTTCATATGGCCCAAAGGCTTCATACAGACAGAGGACTCACCTGAGTCACCCTAACGCCAATGTTTTGCAGGGAAACCATACTCAGACTTATGAATATGAGCGTGTTTCTTCAAACCGCTATGTTCATAAACTAAGAACTTTTCTGTTTATTCATATGAGTATCATTCATCTCCTGCAAGGCTATTTGCTAGGGCTCCAAAGCCAAAGTTCTCAGATGTTGCACTTAGACTCATTGTTTCTAAGCCACCCCTGAAGATGTGGGTGGTTAAGAAGAATTAACTTTCTTTTGCAGGGAAAGGTCTCCAGCCGGAAATCAAAGGCGTCTGATGCTATTGCTGGGGACCTAAAACATCTTGTAGGGCGCAAGATCAAATGCCCAAATGGTCTCACTATGTATTTTGTTCCTGAATCATTTGCTAATCACCCTATCAGTCCTAATCTTGATCTGAGCCTTGATAATCCTCTTGCCCGTCAAATGTTTATGCTTCACAATACTCTTGGTGAAGCCTATCCCCCTAACTGTATTGTAGGGTATAACACCTCATGCTTCAGAATGGATTATGGACAGCGGATGCACTAATCATATGACTGGTGATCGAAGTCTTCTCATGGACTCAACCTTACGTCCATCTGACAAGAGTCACATCACATTTGCTGACACTGGTAAAAGGAAGATATTGGGTCTAGGTAGAGTTGCAATCTCAAAGGATCAGCACATGGATAAAGTGATGCTTGTTGAAATGTCTGTCTTAATGCTTTGTGACTTGAACATGATTGTGATATTTGGAAAATATCGTTGCCTTGTACTAATGGAATCTGACAAGTCTCTAGTCTTTGAAGGGTACCGGAAAGATGATCTATGCATGGTAGATTTCTCAGCAGGGCCACTGCTTGCCGTATGCCTTCTTGCAAAAGCTTCAGAGTGCTGGCTCTGGCATCGGAGGCTAGGGCATGCTGGCATGAGGAACTTACACACTCTCGCAAAGAAGAAGCATGTCATGGGCATCGAGGGCGTCAAGTTCAAGAAGGATCACTTGTGCGGTGCCTGCGAAGCTGGAAAGATGACTAGGGCCAAGCATCCCTCGAAGACAATCATGACGACATCTCAACCCTTCGAGCTGCTACACATGGACTTATTTGGCCCTACTCACTACTCTACTCTCACTACTACTGCTTGTCTCTATGGCTTCGTCATTGTTGTTGATTATTCAAGATATACATGGGTTCACATAATTCTCTACAAGACTGAAGTGCAGGATGTCTCCAGACGCTTCGCCAACCGTGCCATGAACAACTATGGCATCAAGATCAAGCATATCAGGAGTGACAATGGCACAGAGTTCAAGAACACCGGCCTCGATCTGTACTTGGATACATTAGGCATCACTCATGAGTTCTCAGCTCCGTACACCCCTCAGCAGAATGGCATCATGGAGCGCAAGAACAGAACACTCATTGAGATGGCTCGGACGATTCTCAATGAATACAAGACACCAAGAAAGTTTTGGCCTGAAGCTATTGATACTGCATGCCATGTCATCAACCGTGTTTATCTTCACAAGCTTCTGAAGAAAACATCCTATGAACTCCTCACTGGTAAGAAGCCAAATGTCAGCTACTTCAGAGTATTTGGTGCTAGGTGCTGGATCAAGGATCCACATCACACTTCAAAATTTGCACCGAAAGCACATGAAGGTTTTATGCTCGGTTACGGAAAGGACTCGCACTCCTACAGAGTCTTCAACCTCTTTCACTATAAAGTGGTTGAAACTGTGGATGTGCGGTTCGATGAGACTAACGGCTCGGAAAGAGAGCACCTGCCAAATGTGCTAGATGAAGTTCCACCCAGTGAATCCATCAAGCTAATGGGAACTGGAGAAATCATACCGTCTGAAGCACAGCCTGAAGAGGAACTTATCATTTCTGCACCTAATCAACCTGAAGACAATGCTCAGCCCGAAGACAATCCTCCCAACGATGACAATGATCAGCAAGAGCAAAATCTTCGTCCAGTTCATCCTCGTGTTGCAAATGAAGTACAGATTGAGAAGATAATTGATAGCATCAATGCGCCTAGTCCACTCACTCGTTCAAGAGCAACACAACTAGCAAATTTTTGTGGGCACTTTGCTTTCGTCTCAATATCTGAACCCAAGAAAGTTGCTGAAGCCTTCATGGAACCTGAATGGATTCAAGCTATGCAAGAAGAGCTTCAACAGTTCAAGCTGAACAATGTCTGGGAACTTGTCAAGCGTCCTGACCCCCGCAAGCACAACATAATAGGCACAAAATGGATATATCGCAACAAACAAGATGAGCATGGTCAAGTTGTCAGAAACAAAGCTCGTCTCGTTGCTCAAGGATACACTCAAATTGAAGGGATTGACTTCGATGAAACATTTGCTCCTGTGGCTAGGCTTGAAGCCATTCGCATATTGCTAGCCTATGCAAACCAACACAACATCTTGCTATATCAAATGGATGTGAAGAGTGCATTTCTCAATGGCAAGATTGAAGAAGAAGTGTATGTTGCACAACCTCCTGGCTTTGAAGATCCAAAACATCCTGATATGGTGTACAAGCTAAACAAGGCACTGTATGGCCTCAAACAAGCCCCTCGCGCTTGGTATGACACGCTCAAAGTCTTCCTGAAGAGCAAAGGCTTCAAACCTGGTTCCCTGGATCCCACACTATTCATGAAGACATATGATGGTGAACTGTTTGTGTGCCAAATATATGTGGATGACATTATCTTCGGCTGCACCAACCAGAAATACAGTGATGAGTTTGGACACTGATGCAAGAGCAATATCAGATGTCCATGATGGGTGAGCTGAAGTTCTTCCTTGGTCTTCAAATTCATCAGCAAAAAAATGGCATCTTCATATCTCAAGAGAAATACCTCAAAGATTGCCTGAAGAAGTTTGGAATGCAAGACTGCAAAGGTTACACGACGCCAATGCCAACCAAGAGTCATCTGGGTCCTGACGCCAATGGTAAAGAGTTCGATCAAAAGGTATACCGCCCCATGATTGGTTCTTTACTTTATTTATGTGCATCTAGGCCAGATATTATGCTTAGTGTTTGCATGTGTGCTCGATTCCAAGCGGCACCAAAGGAATCGCATCACTTAGCTGTGAAGCGAATTCTTCAATATTTGGCTTACACCCCAACATTAGGATTATGGTATCCAAAGGGCTCAGAATTTGATCTAGTTGGATTCTCGGATGCTGATTATGCTGGTGACAAGGTGGATCGCAAGTCTACATCAGGCACATGTCACTTTCTGGGACGATCACTTGTCTGTTGGTCTTCAAAGAAGCAGAACTGTGTATCACTCTCCACTGCTGAATCTGAATACATTGCTGCTGGATCTTGCTGCGCTCAGCTTCTATGGATGAAGCTTACACTCAAGGACTATGGCATCCATCTGAAACAAGTACCACTCTACTACGACAACGAAAGCGCTATCAAGATTGCCAACAACCCAGTTCAGCACTCGAAGACAAAGCACATTGAAATTCGTCATCACTTTCTCAGAGATCATGTCATGAAGGAAGATATTGATATCATACACGTCAACACTGAAGAGCAACTGGCAGATATCTTCACAAAGCCCTTGGATGAGAAAAGGTTTTGCAAGTTGCGGTGTGAGCTAAATATCTTGGAATCCTCAAATGTCCTGTGATCAGACACACATCCTAACACTTATGCATGTTGATGACTTAGATGTGCAACACATGAAGTAAAGTATATCTTCAATCAATGATGACTTACATTCTAAGTGTGAATACATTAACGCGGAATTTGACTTCGGAGCGCCACGATAATTGTGCGCCGTGTCTGGGTCTAATACTTCCTATACGGTGGGTAATGCCACCACCAAATTCTTCTGTTTGAAGTGTTTTCTCATGGCGTTACATTTGCTATGTCTTCGCATTTGGTTTGTCTTCAAATTCAACTTGTCTTCATGTTTATCTTCACTATGTTGATTTGGTTGTATTCTGATATATACATATATTAGTGCTCTGTCCTCTACAACATTCACTTATAGCTATGTCTTCTCGTTTGAATCTTTTGAACTAAGTGAATGTGATCGGACCCTAACCTCTCTATGCTTTCTACCTCAAACTCTATCTATCCAAATCATATGCATTCTGTTGAAACTGTCGAATGTCTTCTCTGCGTCCTTGTCAGCAGAAGATACAGAGACAAACATTAAATCTGTTTTAAATGTTCAATTCTTATTGCCTGAAACCCGGAGAAGCCGGAACGTCCATCCGACAGACCAGGCGGGCGTGGGAACGTGGGACATCTCCCAATGTGTTGCATGTTCGCCACGTGTCCCTCAGATGTGAACCGCCAGGGGCACCTGCGTAATTGCACTGTGCCGTCCCTTTCCCTATAAATACCCGTCCAATCACGGTCAAAATCCTTCTTCCACCTCGACAAACCCTAGCGCCACCGCTAGCTCTCGACGACGCCGGCGACGAAGCGCTTAGCTGCCGCAACCTCTCCGACGCCGTCTTCACGCCGGCCGCGGACATCGTCTTCTCCGCTGCCGCCGTAGGTGTCCTCCGTCGCCAAGTTAGGGCACGGAAGATCGAACTGCTCGGCCTCATCTTCTACTCCGTCTAGCAGTTCATCGTGTGGTAAATTAAAACCCTCTTTTTACCGTCTTTTTGATCCTATAGATTCATCCTTTCTACCAAAAGTGGTTTCTGCCTCCACAAATTTGGATCTATCATGTCTGCATCTCATATAATGCCTAGTATATTCACTTATGCTTCACACATAGTTAGATTCCTCACTTGTACTTATTCTTTGATTGGTACAAATCTGGAACCAACACTCAACATATAAGTGAATGTCTTCACGCTATGAGGTCAATGTCTTCTAAACTGATTTATCTTCAAAATCTTCTGAGAATGTATATGACCTCTTCCCCTTCCCTCGCATCTCTAATGCTGTCACAGGTACATGTCCGTGGGAGAATCCCTTGGTTCTCATAGTCTGCATTCATTTGCAGAATTCTTACAGCATCACATCAACTCTCCCGAAGTCAGTTCATGTCTGACCAGCAGACGGAAGCCTTTGACAGTGTTGAAGCCATTCAGTCTGAACCTCATGTCTACAGAGAAGTCTGCAAGGAAGGATGGCAGACAGCGCCGTGGGAACACCTCAAGAGATTTGCCTCCTGACCTCTATGAGCTGTACAAGACAGATCCAGAGGAGGACTACAATCAGAGAAAAACCCGAATCCAATGGATTCGAAGATATTGGGCAGAACAATGGTACAAGTACAGGTTCGTGACCCAGGAATATGCTGAGAAGAATGCCATCAAGCGACCCTGGGGAGACATCTTGTACAAAAATCTTCCACCCAGGTCCAGAGCTGAAGCCATTGAACAAGGCTTCTACCCTTGCATGGTCCGTGGACCACAGCCTGCAGATGCCGACCCATCTTCATTGCTATGGTGTCGTGACGACAATCTATTCAAGCGCAACTTCCAGTTTGCCAAGCACTCGGCTAAAGAAAACAAGAAGTCGCGGGGATTAGACTTCAATCCAGGCCCCTCTGCTCCTCGTGCCGATGGCACACGCGAAGCTGAACCCAATCTTGTTGGGCCCTTCTACAACCTAGAAGGTCTCATCACTCATATTATGGTTCAAGGGACAGACGTGGATGAACCTGCAAACGACGCTGATTCTGACGAAGCGCCTGCACCACCGAAGCCAAAGAAGCTGAAGAAACCTAAAGCTTCAAAACCTTCCCCTGCACCAAAAGCTTCGCGAGTGAAGCCTCTGGCCACTGCTCCTCCTGCACCAAGTGTGCAGTCTGAAGATCTCTCACACATCTCCAAGTCCGAGAAGAAGAAAAAGAAGCCTATGCACACCACTGGTCCAGCTCTGACCCCTGCTGCTGTTCTGAGGAACGAGAATGACGCCATTGATCTGTCAAGTGACGACGATCTTGCTGATGAAGCTCTTGAGCAGCTGATAAAGATCAAGCAAGAGGCAGAAATCTTCAATGATTTGCCTCTCTTTGACGTGGAAGTATTGAACAACTTCATTGATGAGTGGTTTGACACCCCCAATCTCAGCTTTGACGATCTGCAACTTCCCATTGGCCTGAGCGTCTCCTTCCATGGCGCCATTTCTCCTGAGCTGGTTCTTTGCTCAGAAAATTGTTGAGCTGAAGCACAAGATCGATTATGAAAAGGCTCAGTTCAAGAAGCACATGGCCAAGCTCAGCGTGGCAGACGTCCAGAACTTCAAGGTCATGCTGCATGAGCTCAAGGAAGCGTTTCACAAGAAATGTGATGAAGCCAAAGGTTCTCATGAGCGCATGAAGATTCTCGCTGCCAAGTGTGTTCAAGCTTACAATGAAGCTGAGAAGCGCAAGACACTTGGGCGTCCTGGCATCGACCCTAAGATGGCTGCCAAGCAGAAGAAGAAGCCATCTGTGGACCAAGCTGAACCATCCAGGCGGGAAGAACCTCGCATTGTCTTCCCAGCCAGTATGACAGGCGTGAAGCCTAAGGTCCCTACAGTGGCTTCAGAGCTTCAGAAGACAAGGGCAGCTGAAGCCAAGGCCAGATAGCGCAAGACCAAGAACACTACTGATGATGCTCCACCCACCAAGAAGCGCAAGACCAAGAAGAGAGATCGGGCTGCTCCCACAGAGCCCCTTGTCGTCGAGCCAATTTCTGTTGCTCGTCCTGAATCTGCACAACAAGAATGTCGAATGATAGTTCATGAGCCTGCTTCCACAGAGGCTCCTGAAGCTGAAGACATTCCAGCTGTTGACCCCACCGCAGCTGAAGACATTGGTCATCATGACAATGTTGAAGATGATGAAGTCCTTCCTCAGATCGAGCACAATGTGGTATCATCGCCTGTTCTTACGAATAGCGAACTAATCAGCATTGGTCGTCCATTAACGCCAATTGCTCAGGATGACTCATGGGCTGATCACCCACAAGACTCCCCCCGTCAAGCAGAATCACCTGTTACTCCCCCAACTCAAGTCACCACTCCGGTGATTGAAGATGAAGACTTTGAGGCCCAACCAAATCCATCTCCACAAGCGTCGCCAGCGTTCCACAGCCTTCGCAAAGGACCAAGGCCACAGGCCACTCTGTCAAGTGTTCCAGAAGGAGAAGAGCGCCAATCGGTTTCACGCCAAGTATTTCCTGAAGCCTCTCCAACTGTGAACAACCCTGAGTCTGAAGCCAACATGGCTGAAGATATTCCGGCTGCATCAGCCGATGACCAAGAAGAACCAAGAGAAGAAGAAGAACGTGTTGCTACACCCCAACCAACCAAGTTGTTCTCAAGGAGAACGTGTCTGACCCTCCAGCTACTCAAGTGGAGGTTAACAACATTGAGGCGACCACCAACACCAACACTGAAGACAATGACGTTGTCATGACAGAAGCTAATGTGGCGCCTGAAGTCAATGTGGTGCCCGAAGTGATAGCACCTGAAGTCAATGTTGCACCTGATGTCAATCAACAGCCTGAAGCCACTGCCACTGCTGCGGTACCGCCTCCCAGGCCACATACTATTGAGCAAGCATACAACTATGGTCAGCTGGTCACTGTCAAACGGCCTATTCTGGTTCCTCCTCCTGCTGCTAGTCTGCAATTTGACTATCATGTCGAGCACAGGCCACAAGTCCAGAAGCCAAAGCCAAGACTGCCCAGGTTTCCAGGTACTGCCACTTCACCAGGGCCCTTCAATGCAAATGGCCTCATTGCGCACAACACTATCTTTGATAGCGTCAAGAACCCCTATTCCAAGCCAAGGATTTCATCAGATAGGTTCTGGAGCTATCAGCAGCGCAGTTATTATTCATGTGTTCTTTATGATCAAGGGCGCATCTTCCCTCATATGCGTCTTGACTGTGAAGCCATTGCTGGATTGCCTTGCCTTGAACAAGCCCTTGATTGCTTTCGTGATGCTGGACTGCTGAACTTTGTGACTGATAAGGAGCATTGGAATGAAGAGCTTCTGCTTCAATTTTATGCTACCCTCCACATTCGCGGATACAACAGGGATCCGAAGACTTGGGTCCTTGAGTGGATGACAGGTGAAAGGATCGATATAGTTGACTAGAGGGGGGGGGGTGAATAGGCAACTAACAATTTTTAGCTTTTCTTTACCAATTTAAACTTTGCATCAAAGTAGGTTGTCTAGATATGCAACTAGGTGAGCAACCTATATGATGCAACAACAACAAGCGCACAAGCAAGAAAGGGATACAACACAATATAAGCGTGCACAAGTAAAGGTAAGAGATAACCAAGAGTGGAGCCGGTGGAGACAAGGATGTGTTACCGAAGCTCCTTCCTTTTGAAGGGAAGTACGTCTCCGTTAGAGCGGTGTGGAGGCACAATGCTCCGCAAGAAGCCACTAGGGCCACCGTATTCTCCTCACGCCCTCACACAATGCGAGATGCCGTGATTCCACTATTGGTGCCCTTGAAGGCGGCGACCGAACCTTTACAAACAAGGTTGGGGCAATCTCCACAACTTAATTGGAGGCTCCCAACAACACCACAAAGCTTCACCACAATGGACTATGGCTCCGCGGTGACCTCAACCATCTAGGGTGCTCAAACACCCAAGAGTAACAAGATCCGCTAGGGATAAGTGGGGGAAATCAAATTTCTCTTGGTGGAAGTGTAGATCGGGGCCTTCTCAACCAATCCCGAGCAAATCAACAAGTTTGATTGGCTAGGGAGAGAGATCGGGCGAAAATGGAGCTTGGAGCAACAATGGAGCTTTTGGGGGAAGAGGTGGGTCAACTTTGGGGAAGAAGACCCCCTTTTATAGTGGGGGAAGCAATCCAACCGTTACCCCCCACTTCAGCCCCACAGAGAGCGGTACTACCGCTTGGCTAGCGGTACTACCGCTCCCCCTCGCGGTACTGCCGCTGGGCCCAGAGCGGTACTACCGCGGTGGTCAGGGCGGTACTACCGCACACGAGCAGTACTACCGTCCCCACTGCCGCGGCTAGTACCGTAAAACCCGACACAGAAAAAGACCCCTCGAATCGAGGCGGTACTAGCATGAAGCCGCAACGGTACTACGGCTGGGGGCTACAGCGGTACTACCGCTGTGGAGCGGTACTGCCGCTTGTAGCACCCAAGCGGTACTACCGCTCCGGCCCGCGGTACTACCGCTGGGACCAGAGAGGGCACACTGAGAGAGGGGAACGAGCTCATCATCGAAGCAGAAAGGCTCGGAGGGTGTGCAAAGGAAGTGTACGTGATGATTCCACCCTAGCCTTTCCAAAGCGGACCTCCTCTTGATAGTACGATGATCCCTACGAAACTAGTCCACCAGACTAATTCGAAAGTACTACACCGTCTTCGCTTCAAACTCTGAGGGGAGGGAATTGTCTCGTGCCAAAGGATGAATCTCTGAAAAACTCAATGCACACGATTAGTTCGCAAAAGCATTGTCATCAATCACCAAAACATCTAAGGGATACAAATGCCCTTACAATCTCCCCCTTTTTGGTGGATTGATGACAATACATGATTTGCACAAACGGGAACAGACAAAGTACATAAGCAGACCCCAAATTTCTAAAATATAGACAGGCTCCCCCTAGATGTGTGCCATCAAGATAAGTGCTTTGGACTGCACGGCACACATACTAGGATCAAGACTCCCCCTGTATTTTAGAGACCAACAACCTAAGCGTGATACATGAGAGCAGGAAATATGACATAGTAAGCATGCTACTCATGAGATACTAAATGACAAGAGACATAGATAAAGATATGATAAGGATAAGGTAGCATATGTCTCACACCATATGTCTGGAACTTAGGTCTCACGGAACACAAAACCAAACAAAGCAAATGGAAGCAAACACAATGAAAGCACACAGACACACTCGCAACACAACGACGCAAATCCCTAAACTCTCTCCCCCTTTGGCATCGAGACACCAAAAGGGGCAAAGAGCGCTCCTACGGCTCCAGGTGAGAGCATGCTGAGGATCTCGAACATTAGTACTCCGCGTGATCGTCTGCACCGCTGTCCTTGGTCGGAAACTGCTCGGCATCTGAATCGGTCCACGGGCAGTGCTGCTGGATCCACTCCTCCTCCTCAGTGATGTGACCCTCAGAGCCGCTGGTAACTGTCGCACCTAACTGACGCATAAGCTCCTTGTGGCGTCCCCTGGCATTCTTCTCAGCCACATGTGTCATGTACTGACCGTGAGACTCCATGCAGAACAACTTCTTCATCTTGAGCTTGAGCTTCTTTGCCCAAGAGGGCTCTGCCTCAGAAGGCACATAGTCATGGTCAACACCAGTATCAGCCTCGCCCTCGGTCTCCATGGCAGCAGCAGAAGAAGGAACCCCAGATTTAGGAACGGAGGTGCCCCAATTGTCCTTCTTCCTCAGACGCTTGATCTCATGAGAAACCAACTCTCCAGTTTCCAGCAATTCCTCGGGATAGGTACTTCTCCAGGCCTTCTCAATGAGCAACATGATAAACGGAGCATAAATCGGGCACTTGCGCTCAGAAACAGCAGACAAAAGTTCGGACCACATAACATGAGAGATGTCCAGGGACTCGCCAGTGTTTGCTTCCTTCTCACGCTGGCAGAAGAGAAGCATGTCCAAGAGGTAGGAGTGAACCATGTCCAGATTCCCGATACGAGGGAAGAGAGTCTCGCGGAAGATACGGTGAAGGATGTCCAGAAAGGCAGACAGCTCATAGGTTTCCTTCTTGGTCTCAGGGTTGATCTTCAGAGTACAGTAGGGCCAGAGGGCTTGCTTGTGAGTGGAGGTAACATTGTGGTGAGGACGGAACCCGACTGGAGTCTCGAGCCCTTGATCTTCCACCTCAAGCAACTCCATGAAGGCCTTCCACTTGACAGGTAGCAACTTCCCATTAGTCATCCAAGTCAGAGTCCTGTCTACATCAGTTCCTAGGTGGACAGTGGCATAAAACTGAGCCACCAAATCTGCATCTAAGTCCTTGTTGAACTGCATGATCCTGAGAATGTTCAACTGAGAGCACATCTGAAGGGCATCACCAAAGTACTCCGGGTCCTTCTCCATAGCATCCATGTTGATGGAATGAACATTGACAAAGAGGTTCTTCTTAGCCTTTATCACGTCAAAGTAGGTGGCATACTGAAACCGGTTCCAGAACGGGCGATTGACAAGGTTGGATTCTTGGTCTTCCTCATATGGGTTGCGGCGACGCCTGTCCCAGAATTCCTTGGCTGTCATCTCAGTCACCTTCTTGCCAGTTGACTTCGGCCTGTTGGTAGTCTTCTTCTTGAGATGAGGATTAGCACTTGAGGAAGCACCCACTGGCGGCGGTGGAGCACTGGAAGAACCACCTACAGACTCAGATGAGCGGTACCGCTTTGACGTTGAACGCCCGGGGTTGACACGGCGGACTTGCTGCTCAGGATGTTCATCACCTGGAACCAAACACACGGACACACGAAACAACCAGAAGGAACGATCAAAACCAAATAAACACAACAAACATGGATCAACATGCGGTAGGGAATGATGGAACTGGGCATCCGGCGGTAGTACCGCGCCTGCACAGCGGCAGTACCGCTCCAGCGGTAGTACCGCGCTATATGGGCGGTAGTGCCGCTCGCGCGGTAGTACCGCACAGGAGGGGCGGTAGTACCGCCCGAGACGGGGCACGGAGGATCCCTACCGCCGTGGACAGATCCAGCACTACCGGGGATGCCAAATTCAAAAATAAACCTACCAAACACCAATCCAAAGAGTCTAGTTGCCTTCTCCAACCTACTCAAGCCTAGATTTGGCCAAAAATCTAGAGATGCAACCACTATTGCCCCTAAAACACGAGATCTGAAAACTAGACAAGAAGAGAAGAGGAACGGGGGCAATACCGGCATCCATGGCAAGAGGACGAGGTGGGGATCGACTCCACCGAGGGAAAAGGAGAGAAACGGTCCGGAGACGGATGGCCGCCGGAGCCCTCCCGCGGCGAGATGGCACTGGAGAGACGAAGAGGAACGAGGGGACGAAGCAAATGGGTATGGGGGGAGGAAACCACCCCTGCCCACGACTTAACCCCCTGGTCCCGCCCCTCAGCGGTAGTACCGCGGTGATGGGCGGTAGTACCGCTTAGTGCGGTAGTACCGCGGCTGAGGGCGGTAGTACCGCTTATGCACCTAAGCGGTAGTACCACGCAGCAACAACGGTAGTACCGCCCAGCGCAACTCAAAACTAGACTCAACAAGCACGGCACAAAAGAAAAGAAAAGAAAACGACAGCAAGAAGAGAAAACCAAGAGACACCTAAAGAACACTAGCAAGAGGTCAGAAGACACACCCCTTCAAGAAAGGGGCGGTGGCCGAGGCCACCTATGTTTGAGTCAATTGGTATGGCACCGCGAAGAATTATCCTTGGGCCCATGACCAAAACTCGTCTTTGAAGCACAAGTACCATAAAAAATGGCTAATGTGAAAGAGTGAGATTAGTTTATGCATTATGGGGGGGGGAGGAAGAGTTCATTTAGAGAACAACACTCCCCCTATGTCCATGCCTACACCTAGACAAGAATGCATGATGAATGTGAGGGGTGTGCAAAGGTTCAAACCACATTGCTCGAATCAATGATATTTAGCTCATGCCTTAACTCGCGAAATCTTGCTTCATCCAATGGCTTCGTGAAAATATCTGCAAGGTTATCATGAGTGTTGACATAGTTGAGCTCGATCTCCCCTCGCCTAATATGATCCCGGATGAAGTGATACCGAATCTCAATATGCTTCGTCTTGAAGTGTTGCACCGGGTTGAGAGAAATCTTGATGGCACTTTCATTGTCACACCAAAGAGGCACTTTTTCACAAATGACATCATAATCCTTTAAAGTTTGCCTCATCCATAAGAGTTGTGCACAACAACTCCCGGCCGCCACATACTCCGCTTCGGTGGACGAGAGAGACACACAACTTTGCTTTTTAGAAGACCAACTTACCAAAGAGCAACCAAGAAATTGGCACCCTCCGGAAGTGGACTTCCTATCCACTTTGTCTCCCGCCCAATCGGAGTCCGAATACCCTACAAGCTTGAAGTTTGCTCCTCTTGGGTACCATAAGCCAAATTTTGGGGTATGAGCCAAATATCGAAAGATTCGCTTGACCGCCACAAAGTGGCTTTCCTTAGGTGCGGCTTGAAAACGTGCACAAATTCCCACACTCAACATGATATCCGGTCTAGATGCACAAAGGTAAAGTAATGAACCAATCATGGAGCGATATACCTTTTGATCCACCGCTTTACCATTGGGATCGATGTCAAGTTGGCACTTGGTGGGCATTGGAGTGGACGCCGGCTTGACATCACTTAGCTTGAATCTCTTGAGCATGTCTTGAGTGTATTTGGCTTGGTTGATGAAGGTTCCTTCTCTTCTTTGCTTTACTTCGAAACCGAGAAAGAACTTCAACTCTCCCATGGAAGACATCTTGAACTTTGAGGTCATGAGTGCGGCAAATTCCTCATTGAAAGATTTGTTAGGGGAACCAAAGATAATGTCATCAACATATAGTTGGCACACAAACAACTCCCCTTTGACCTTCTTAGTAAAAAGAGTGGGGTCGATTAGCCCAACTTCAAACCCACGATCTTGTAACAACTCGGTAAGGTGGTCATACCATGCACGTGGGGCTTGTTTAAGGCCATAGAGTGCCTTATCGAGTTGATACACATGATCGGGAAAGTAGGGATCCTCGAACCCGGGGGTTTGCTTGACATACACCAACTCATTAATAGGTCCATTAAGAAAAGCACTCTTCACATCCATTTGTTGCAACTTAAAGTTGTGATGAGAAGCATAAGCAATCAACAAACGAATAGATTCAAGGCGAGCAACGGGAGCAAAGGTTTCACTGTAGTCGATACCCTCGACTTGGGAGTAGCCTTGTGCCACCAATTGTGCCTTGTTGCGGATGATGGTCCCATGAGCATCTTGCTTGTTCTTGAATATCCACTTAGTTCCAATGACATTGTGGTTCCCCGTTGGCCTTGGCACTAATCTCCACACCTTGTTGTACTCGAAGTTGTTAAGTTCTTCATGCATGGCATGGAGCCAATCCGGATCTTCGAGAGCTTCATATACCTTTTGGGGTTCCACACAAGAGACAAACCCGTGATGTTCACAATAGTTTGCCAATTGTCTACGAGTGCTTACCCCCTTTTGAATGCTTCCAAGCACATTCTTCATGAGATGACCCTTGGTGGAGAGCTTGGAAGCAATATTGGCGGCACGACGCTCCAATTCCTCCTCGGAGGTGAGTTGAGGAGCGGTCACTTGATCATCTTGAGCGCCGTCTTGAGCTTGTTCTTGATCTTGAACTTGCTCGGAGGAGAGAACTTGACCTTGGGCATCACTTGGTGTGTCTCCACCGTCTTGATCATGATTTTGCCCTTGGTCTTGTTCATGAGGTTGAGGGCCTTCACTTTGTTCTTCGGAAGCGTGTGGGCCTTGGGTTGGTGATGGCTCCACTTGAGTGGAGCATTGTCCTTCTCCTTCGGCCACAAGGGGTTCCTCAATGGGTAGGATAAAACCAAGACCCATTCTTCTTATGGCTTGAGGAGGAATTTCATCACCTACATCACAAGTGCCACTTTGCTCCACTTGGGAGCCATTATTCTCATCAAACTCCACGTTACACGTCTCCTCAATAAGTCCCGTGGATTTATTGAGGACACGGTAAGCATGAGAGTTTGTAGTATAACCAACAAATATGCCCTCATATGCTCTAGCCTCAAATTTAGACAACCGAACACCTTTCTTGAGAATGAAACACTTACACCCGAACACCCGAAAGTACTTGAGGTTGGGCTTGTTACCGGTGAGTATCTCATATGGAGTCTTGTTCAAGCCCTTGCGGAGGTAGAGCCGATTGGATGCATGACACGCGGTGTTGATGGCTTTGGCCCAAAAGTTGTATGGAGACTTGAACTCCGCCATCATGGTCCTTGCGGCATCCATCGACGTCCGGTTCTTCCTCTCCGCAACACCGTTTTGTTGAGGGGTGTAAGGTGCGGAATATTGATGCTTGATCCCCTCATCACTAAGAAACTCATCCAAGGTGTAGTTCTTGAACTCGGTGCCGTTGTCACTTCTTATTGTCAAGATCTTTGCATTGTGTTGACGTTGGGCTTCATTTGCAAAGTCAATGACGGTTTGTTGGGTCTCACTCTTCCTCTTGAAGAAATACACCCAAGTGTATCTTGAATAGTCATCCACAATTACCAAGCAATACTTTAAACCCCCAAGACTATCAAAGGATGGAGGCCCAAAGAGATCCAAATTAAGGAGCTCCAAAGGCCTCTTCGAGTAAATGAGAGTCGTGGGAGGGTGAGCCTTCTCATGAAGCTTTCCTTTGATACAAGCACTGCAAGCACGATCTTTAGAAAAACTAACGTTCGTTAGTCCACGGACATGGTCCCCCTTGAGAAGACTTTGCAAAGATCTCATATTGACATGGGCTAAACGGCGATGCCAAAGCCATCCCACGTCAACTTTAGCCATTAGGCATGTCGCGGTCTTAGTGGGTCGCTCCGAAAAGTTAATCACATAGAGACCATTCTCGACATGCCCAACAAAGGCTACTTTAAGAGTCTTGCTCCACAAGAGGGCCATGGTATCAATATCAAAGAAGGTGGCAAAGCCCATGATAGCAAGTTGACAAACGGAAAGTAAATTGTATGCAAGGGACTCAACAAGCATGGCTTTCTCGATCGTGAGATCATGAGAAATGACTACTTTGCCGAGTCCCAATACCTTAGAGGACGAGGCATCACCCCACTCGACATTGGTGGGCATAGATGGAATCTTGTGCACGTCCACCACCAAGTCCTTGCTTCCGGTCATATGATTTGTAGCTCCACTATCGAGCAACCATGCCACCGGAAGCAAACACCTACAAAAGGTCAATGCTTGTTTTTAGGTACCCATTTTGTAATGGGTCCTTTGATGTTAGTAACAAGGGTCTTAGGAACTCAAATAGACCATTCAATGTACTCATGAGGAGAACCAACAAATTTGGCATAAACATGCCCATCACTAGCACGGCATAACACATAAGAAGGATTAAAGTCGCCGGCTTTGTTGGATGTGGTGGTATTGCCCTTCTTGACACCGTCACCCTTCGCATTGTTCTTCTTCTCCTTGGAAGCACCCTCTCCCTCCTTCACAAAAGTTTGCTTGAGAGGAGGAGGTCGTTTGGTCTTGCCATTCTTCTTCTTGTTCTTGGGCTTGGGTGCGAACCCAATCCCCTCCTTGGCCACAACTTCCTTTTGGTTTCTCAAAAGGTCGTTGAGGTTCTTCTCACCTTGTATGCATGACACAAGGCCTTTCTCAAGTTGCTCCTTCAACTTAGCATTCTCCTCAACAAGATGCACATGCTCACAACAAGGGTTAGTAGCATTTGCATTATCAATTAACACCATATGAGGAAAGGTGGCTTTCTCCTTAGTTAGCTTTACTTGGAGTTGACCATGAGACTCCTTGAGGCTAGCATGAACACCCTTCAAGACTTTGTGAGCCTTGTCGAGAATGTCAAACTCCTCTTTAAGTCTAGCAAGATCAACCCCAAGTTTTGCCTTCTCGGAGTTTAGCACACGAGACACAACAAGAGCATGATCAAGATCTTTCTTTAACTTAGCATGATCATCGTTGTATGACTCCTCAAGAGCCAAACGAAGACCACACTCTTCGTCAAGAGCATTGGAAAGATCCGAAATCTCATCGGCATAGTCACGACTATGCCCCTCCATCCTAGAGATGGTATCTTCGTGAGCCTCGATCATGTCATTGGCTTCACCAAGTTGTTCCAAGAGAGCAACGAAGTGCTTCTTGGATTTACCCTTGAGTTTACCCATAAAGGTCTCAAACTCATTTTCCTCCACATTTGTCCCCTCATGTTCATCAATGCTATCCGTCGAAGAAGGATGATTAATGATGGTAGTTTTGATGTTGGGGGTTACCTTGTTGGTGGCTTTAGCCATGAGGCACTTGGCGGTGATGTTCTCATTGGGTGAGTCGAAGAGAGACATCCGTGGAGTCATCGCAATGGCAACGGAGGCCATGGCAACCGACTCACCATCTTCATCATCGTCATCATCCTCATTGTACTCTTCTTGTACCACCAATGCCTTGGGAGGAGTCTTCTTGGTGAAGTTGCTCTTGTTGGGGAACGACTTGGCCTTGTCCTTTCTAATGAGCTTGCCACCATTGTCTTCCCTCTTCTTGTAAGGGCACTCCGCAACAAAGTGGCTCACATTGCCACAATTGAAGTAAGTCCTCACTCGTTGCTTGCCCTTTGCGCCACTTGAATTGTTCTTGTTGAAGTTTGGCCTTGTGTTCTTCTTGCTCCAAAATTGCCTTGAAGCAAGAGCCATGTGTTCATGATAGGCATACTTCGTATCTTCGAGGTTGCCCTCCTCTTCTTCCTCTTCATCCTCTTCCTCCATACTAACCTTGGCCTTTAGAGCAAGGTTGGGCTTCTTTACTCTTTGAGAGTGAAGAACCGCATTGTCGGCGGTCTTGTCCAAGATGCTCATAGCAACAAACTCATCCAACACTTCACTTGATGACAAGGTGTGGAAGTCCGGCCTTTGACGAATTACGGAGGACATGGCTTTGTGGTAGGGCATCATTGCCTTGAGGAATTTGCGCTTGATCCAATTGTCATCCATGTCCTTACTTCCATGATCTCGGAGAGAGACCGCGAGTTTGGTTACTCTCCGAAAAAGCTGTGACACCCAAAATTTCATTTGGCTTTTTCAAAACTTTTATTTGATTTGAGGGAGGTGATTTAAAAATTTTCTTCTAAAGAACTCTCCCTCTCAAAATGTTTTCTTTTATGGCTAGTGTTTTGTCTTGGATTCACCCAAGACTTGATTTTGGTCTTGGAGGTTTTTCCCTTTTATTTGGACTCAAAACCAAAATACTTTTTACTTGGGAAAATTTCCTTTTGAAAATTCTTTTAAAATAATCCTATGGCTTTTGGAATGATCCTTTTCCACTTTCAAAAAATCCCTCTTGCCATGTCATGAGTGGCAACCACTTCTCAAAAGCCTTCCCTCATCTTTGGATCATGATATACTTCAAATCCAGCAAGTTGAACCTCTCCATATTTTTATTTCCATTTATTTCTTATCAAAAACAATTTCTGCCTTCTATCTTAATCCTTGGAGGTTTGCAAAGGAGCTACTCTTTCTGCTTTGAGTTTTGCCTCCAAACCACTTTCCCTAGCTAGTCCTTTGAACCCTCAACCTAGATCCATGAAGATCCACTGGTCTTCAGTTCAAATTTTTCAAACTACACTTGCTGCAAGTTTGGACCAGATTTGCCAAATTTGAGGAAATTCATTCAAATCCTTCTCCTAAAAATCTGAGAAAAATCAGGCAGCCTCTGGGTGCATTGAGAGGTCACCTCACCAAGTCCCAGCTCCAGGAAAAATTTTCTTCATGCCAAATCATTTCATCGAACACCTGCTGGACACTGTTTCTGTGAGGTTCAGTCAAGTTCAGTTAACAGTGTCTGAAACTACTGTCGTTTCTTCAGTGTCTGTTGTCGATCTCGCCAGTGCCCCGGCGTCGCCGTGTTTCCTGTCCCCTCCCCCTTGTCCTCTGCACCGCACGAGCGCCTGGAAGGTTGCGGGCGTCGGCGACGAGCAGGAGGAGGTGCGCCGCCCCGTGACCGACGCCGGCGGCGGCTTTGCGGCCGCCAGAGAGAAGCGCAGCGCAGACGGCGCCGTCCAGCACCGCCCAAGCCACCGGAGGCCGCCGCGTGGTCTTCCACTCCCCAGTGCGCGCTGCCACCCTCGTCGTGAACCGCTGGGCGCGGAGCGCGCGCTCTGCCGCCGCCGTGCCCGTACGGCCACCCCGCCGTGGACCGGCGCCATTACGCCAAGACCGACCGAGTTTAGCAGTGGAACGGGACCAGTAACTCTCACTGATGCTGCCTGGCCACTTAAGCTCTCTGCCAAACCACTACCTCGCCGTAATCGCTCGCCGGAGATTTCCCGTTCACAGCCACCCCCTCGAATCGCCTATAAATAGAGGCCCCGAGCTCCAACTAGCACCCACACCACCTCTGCACTCCACCAAGACCACGCCTAGCCACTGGAAGAGCCCCGAGGGAGCCTTCTTCCCCGACTCCGGCCGCCGCGACCCGCCACGGGATCCAGCTTGATTCGCTCCCGTGCGTGCACCCCTGCCTCCCATCTCTTGCCAGTAGCTTCCTTATGCATCTACACTCCTGACCCGCGCTTCAATTCGGAGTTTGCAGCACCCACCGGAGTTCTCCACCATCGCCCGAGCCGCCGTCCGCCGGAGAAAGTGTCGCCGTCGACGTGGTGCTCCCCGACGACCAAGTCCACCACCCACCGACGCGGAAGGACACGCTGAACCTCTTGGTACACTCCGATCTCCCTGACTCGCCGTGGTTCGACGCCGGCGACCACCGCAGCCTTCGGGCGCCGGCGAGGATTTGAACCTGACATGTGGGACCCCCACGTCAGCCTCTCTTTCTTTCCCCGCGAACCGTTTTCTGTTGGCGCCTTCGGGCAGAGTACGTTTTCTCTTTGGGCTGACGTCTTTTACTCCGAACCGTTTTCTGTTTTCTCAGTTAAGTCCCTGGATCTTTTCTGTTTCATCACAGATTAGTCCCTGGACTAAAACCCTTATAACTTTTTAATAAAAAGTGATTTTTGAGTGATTCTTTTTCTGACTGTCTTATATTTTTGTCTAGTTTTTTATAGGATTTATTTGGAAAATTTTTGAGACAACTTTTATGCACGCGTTGGTTTTCACGATAGTATACTTTTCCGCTATACCGTAGGTTCCGGAAGAGGTGACGGAGCCGCGAACTTCGCCGAGCTAGACTCCGACTTCTCCGAACCAGGCAAGAATGTTTGAACCTTTGATATGATAGGTGTTTTGCATGTTTGCTTGAATGGTTGTGCATGGCATATGAGCATCGGTGGGTATCTCGTTGCACGTAAGGCAACTACCCGTGTGTTCTGAAATTTCTATGATCTCTGATGAGAGATGGCCTAGTCATGTGGTGACATGAAGGGCAGTAAGGTGGTACTGTTGTAGCATGCCAGCCTTACGTCATCCGATTAATTCCGACGTTAACGTGGACGGAGTCACGTTATCGTTCTTCCCCCTTCCGTGCTACCACATGTCTTCTGCCAGAATACGGTTTAGTAAGTTGGTAACCTCTTTCCGTGTACACACCAAATAGAGGGGTCGGGATGAGGGTTCCATGGCCCTAGATTAAAGCCAGTCATCCGGTTAGGGGGCATGGGTGTTTCCGGTTGGGACCGAGAGGGGGGCACCCCTTAGAGCGCGCGTATAGAAATTTGATCCCATGCTACGCGAGGTTGTAGCCTCCCCGTCTCAAGGTTTTTCTTGAACGTTGACGAGGGTGATTCCTGGCTTCGGAATGTTGAATGGGTGTGTACTGGTTAGATGTGTTTCTTCCAAAACACCGTAAACGGAACTAGTCCCCGTGACTACTGAAATCCGTTGGCTGTGGTTAAAGTACAAACTCTGCAGAGTCAAATCCTTCCGAGTCATCGTATCCATGGTCAAGGACCGTGATCAGTGAACCCATATCTATGTCAAGTCTTCGTGGCATTTTTCCCCGGTGAACAAGCTTGATTGGTATAGTGGTTGAACGTTATTCCGTGGTTGGACTAACCCTGTTGTTTATTTCATATCTGATTATGCCCTTGCAGTGTTTAAATTCTTGAGCTACTGAGATATCAAGTTATGATATATAAGCCCTTTATGTGATGTCGCTCAGACGTCCGACTGTGGCATGTTTGTCTTTTACTTTCAATATAAGCCCTTATGTGATGTCGCTCAGACGTCCGACTGTGGCATGTTTGCCTTTTACTTTCAATATAAGCCCTTTATGAGATGTCGCTCAGACGTCCGACTGTAGCATGTTTGTCTTTTACTTTCAATATAAGCCCTTTATGTGATGTCGCTCAGACGTCCGACTGTGGCACGCACTGTGTTTTATTTTCTATTATAAGCCCTTTATGTGGTGTCGCCTTGACGCCCGACTGCGGCATTGTTATTCTTGCATTTTCCTCTCGAGGAGTCATTCAAACACTCGCTTGGCCCTAGTATTTATTTTGGGATTTCGGGAGGACTACCGCCCGACTTCTCTTTTATTTCCCATGCATTATTATCTCTATGTCTGAATGCACTTGTTAATCTGTTCATATGCATCATGTTTACATTTGTTATATCTTAAGTCCGAACTGTCTTGCGAGTACTTTCATAGTACTCACCTGGCTTGTTGATTTGGCCAGATGTTGACGAAGGCGATCTCATGGATGAAGAGTTTGATAGTGAGTCTGACGCCTAGAGGAGTCCCAGTCAGTCCCGTGCGATCCTGGATATTGGTCACTTGTATTATATACGCTTCCGCCACCCGCAATAAGTCTCCTCGAGCCTCACTCCGACGCTCGAAGAGTTGTTAGTTTTCAGGAGTCATATCGCCCTCATCGCGGTGATATTTCCACCACCACTTCTATCGTGAGTTAGTAGTTATGCCACCCTATCCGCCATTATGTTTTAAAGGTGTGCATGTAATAAATTGTTGGGCAGTCTCCGCTCAACCTTGTATTATATTCAGTACTCCTGGTATTTTCTTCTGTGACCAAGATATTGTCTACCAGTGAAAAGGATATGCTTCTTTACTGGTCCGTAAAAGGGATTGGTCCCTCAATAAATATTTTTATTGAAAAACCGGTCGTGACAAAAGCTCACGAGGTTATTCATCTTCTTTCATTGCAAACTCGTCGGCTTCATCTTGCACCACTTCATAGTTGGAGCGTTGAATGCTTGCGCTTCCCCGATAGAGGGAAACAACTTGGAGCCAAGCATCTTTGGCAACGGTGTAAGGCCGGAGATGAGGAAGATCTTCGGGTGGGATTGCTTCTTGGATGATGAAGAGAGCATTCTCATTGAATTGATGATCCACAACTTCTCTAGGAGTGAAGTTACTTCGGTCATGCGGATAAAAACCTTCTTCAATGATTCTCCAAAGGTTAGTGTTCACATGATTTAAATGACGCTTAAAACGATAGACCCAAGAATCAAAATCTACATTCTTCTCAATCTTAGGGGCCGGGCCGGCATGATTCAAATGAGTGGAAGGGAGCGGTCCACCATAGACAAGTGGAGGTTCCACATGGGCAAAGATGCCGGTCCCATTTTACCACTAGAAGAAGGAGCTTTCTCGCTAGTAGCTCCCCCTTGTCGGAGGTAGCATCCGTCACCTTGTTAGCGGGATCACCCACTTTCAACGGTGCGGTGGAAAGTTTAAGCCCTTCTAAGAATTTATTAAACATGCTTTCGACCTCGGTCGTCATGGAGGTTTTCAATGTGTCCAACGCCACATTGAATTCCTCACGAGAGACCGCAGTTCCCCCATCTCCCGTGACGAGACCGGATTCACACCGGAGTGCTCCTCCACACCGTCTACGACGTCAACCATACTCTTTGGACGGTAAAGTCCTTAATAAAAAGACGAGGCTCTGATACCAATTGAAAGGATCGATATAGTTGACTAGAGGGGGGTGAATAGGCAACTAACAATTTTTAGCTTTTCTTTACCAATTTAAACTTTGCATCAAAGTAGGTTGTCTAGATATGCAACTAGGTGAGCAACCTATATGATGCAACAACAACAAGCGCACAAGCAAGAAAGGGATACAACACAATATAAGCGTGCACAAGTAAAGGTAAGAGATAACCAAGAGTGGAGCCGGTGGAGACAAGGATGTGTTACCGAAGCTCCTTCCTTTTGAAGGGAAGTACGTCTCCGTTAGAGCGGTGTGGAGGCACAATGCTCCCCAAGAAGCCACTAGGGCCACCGTATTCTCCTCACGCCCTCACACAATGCGAGATGTCGTGATTCCACTATTGGTGCCCTTGAAGGCGGCGACCGAACCTTTACAAACAAGTTTGGGGCAATCTCCACAACTTAATTGGAGGCTCCCAACAACACCACATAGCTTCACCACAATGGACTATGGCTCCGCGATGACCTCAACCGTCTAGGGTGCTCAAACACCCAAGAGTAACAAGATCCGCTAGGGATAAGTGGGGGAAATCAAATTTCTCTTGGTGGAAGTGTAGATCGGGGCCTTCTCAACCAATCTCGAGCAAATCAACAAGTTTGATTGGCTAGGGAGAGAGATCGGGCGAAAATGGAGCTTGGAGCAACAATGGAGCTTTGGGGGGAAGAGGTGGGTCAACTTTGGGGAAGAAGACCCCCTTTTATAGTGGGGGAAGCAATCCAACCGTTACCCCCCACTTCAGCCCTGCAGAGAACGGTACTACCGCTTGGCCAGCGGTACTACCGCTCCCCCTCGCGGTACTACCGCTGGGCCTAGAGCGGTACTACCGCGGTGGTCAGGGCGGTACTACCGCACACGAGCGGTACTACCGTCCCCACTGCCGCGGCTAGTACCGTAAAACCCGACACGGAAAAGACCCCTCGAATCGAGGCGGTACTAGCACGAAGCCGCAGCGGTACTATGGCTGGGGGCTACAGCGGTACTACCGCTGTGGAGCGGTACTGCCGCTTGTAGCACCCAAGCGGTACTACCGCTCCGGCCTGCGGTACTACCGCTGGGACCAGAGAGGGCACACTGAGAGAGGGGAACGAGCTCATCATCGAAGCGGAAAGGCTCGGAGGGTGTGCAAAGGAAGTGTACGTGATGATTCCACCCTAGCCTTTCCAAAGCGGACCTCCTCTTGATAGTACGGTGATCCCTACGAAACTAGTCCACCAGACTAATTCAAAAGTACTACACCGTCTTCGCTTCAAACTCCGAGGGGAGGGAATCGTCTCGTGCCAAAGGATGAATCTCTGAAAAACTCAATGCACACGATTAGTCCACCAAAGCATTGTCATCAATCACCAAAACATCTAAGGGATACAAATGCCCTTACAACAGGCAATGTCCATCATGAAGCCAAAGCTTTTGACATCATTGAGCTAACCGGCCTGCTCACTCCAGGAGAATTATATGAACCTGGTTGTCAGCTTCACCGCAATGCTTTGGAGAGTATCTTCCACAAGCCAGAGCCCAACATGAGCCAAATGCTGAGCATGATGAAGCCTCTGCCCCATGACACTGATTACCCAAAGGAGTTCTTTATCGAAGACCTCGAGTATCTGCCCCGCACTATTTATCATATTATCAGGCGGACTCTATGGCCTGTCAAAGGACATTCTTCAGCAGCAAAACTTGAAGGAGCAATGAAGACTTTGGTCTTTTATATCTTCAATGGCATCAGCTCCGATGCTCAAGACTTCTTTATCAGGCAGTTGGCTGCATCAGGCTCTAATCTCTTTGGACTGAAGTTCTACGCTCCGTGGGTCATGCGCCTCATTAAACTACACTCAGCTGTCAACTATCAGCCCTCTGCTCGCAACCATCTGATCTTTCTACCAGAGGTTGATATGTCAGTTGAAGCCATATACCCAGAACCTGCCAAGGAGGCTGTTTGTCTTCACAATGCTGATCACCAAAGCTTCACGCAACCCATTGAAGGAGTCCAGGCAGTCACTCGTGTTTATCCTTTGGCTGGCAACACACGCTTACCTCACCGTGCTCAAACTGAAGCCACTGAAAGCACTATTGCTCAAAGGCCTCGGAAACGATCACGTGTTCTCAATGACCGAGAACTTCTCGTTGCCCTGCATCAGAAACAGGATAAGCATCACTACTGGCTGAAGCGGCAGATGCAAAGCCTCTTGGTGGACGTCAATCACATTCGCAATCTTGCCACCAAGAATGCCTTTGTTACACATGAAACCTGTCGGAGGTCCTGGAAGAGTTTGACATTGCTGAGTGCTGAAGCAGATCTTCAAGACGATGGCTTCACTGAAAGATTCAAGTTTGACTCCACTCCTCCAAGGAATGATGTCTTGCATCGAACTCCGTCTCATGAAGACTCTGATTATTCCTCCTCCGCTGCAACGGTGAATGCCAGAGTGATCGATGATCAAGATGATGCTACTTCAGCACCTCAAACTTTAGCACGTATCGACACTGCACCAAGTTCTTCTGCACCGCCAAACCCCGACGCCGACCCTGCATCTTCTCCTACTCCTTCTGGGAACGAGTAGAGGCTCTATGTCTTCAAACCTTTTTGGTCCTTACTGACAAAAGGGGGAGAAGCATATGAGTTGATAGTCTTCAAGCGGGTCCAAATGGGCGGTTGCTTTATATTTTGCCTAGTTTTTACAACTCTCGCTTTTGATACATTTGGTTCTTTGAGTTGTAACACTTAAACTTGATGGTCGTCTGCTACTTGTTTGCTATTCTGTGATGCGATGATAAATTCCGCATGTGCGATGATAAATTCCGCATGTGTGATGATAAATCCCGCACGAAGTCATATTGCAGACGTCCATTTTTCATTATGCATGTCATTATCTTCGTTTTATCAAATCATGCATGATGAATTGTCTTCATAAGTTAAAGAGGATCTCCACAAGTACAACCTGCCATGTGCATTTGCATTCCAAAAGCAAATTACTTATGTGCACATCTTCAGGGGGAGCCTTTTGCTACTTATGAAGACAATACCTTTATCCTTTACAATTTCACATACTTTTATCCCCGTTGAAAACTTCAACCAGTTTGTCATCAATCACCAAAAAGGGGGAGATTGTAAGTGCATCTAGTGCCACCCCTAGTTGGTTTTGGAGTATTGACGACAAACCTGGTTGAGGGACTAATGTGTTTGTGAGAATTGCAGGATAACACAGGTAGTAGTCCCTCATTGATTCGGTTTACCTACCGGAGATGACCCCTAAAAATGTATGAAGACATTGAAGACAATGGTGGTATGTGAAGATATTCACATTGAAGACTATGACAAGAGAAGGCATTGCGTGAAGACTATGGAGCGCGAAGACTTAGTTGTTTCCTTGTTTCCTTTTCTTCTTTGTTGAGTCGTAGGAACCACCGTACTGTTAAGTGGGGTCCCAGCGAACAAAGTCAGAGTGACTGAAGTGATGCTCAACCAAATCCTATGTCTTCGAGTGAAGACAATGAGAGCAAATCTTATCCAGAACTGGATGAGTCAGCTTTACTTGTAGTCCAAGTCAAGCTGCCGCGTGTGTTTGAAATCTGACCGTTGGAACACGTGTCAGTTCCTTAGTGACCCAGGGTCATTTCGGACAAATCAGGTCGGGTTGCCTAGTGGCTATAAATAGCCCACCTCCTACACCATAAATTGTGGCTGCTCAGAGTTAGTGCACGGCTTTTGTCGTTTGAGAGCAACCCACCTCCGAAGCTTTTGAGAGAGAGTAATCCTTGCGAGGACTAAGCCCAAACACCCAGAGCCAAAGAGTGTTAGGCATCACTGAAGTCTTTCTGTCTGCGTGACCTGAAGACTTGTTACACTTGAGGACTGTGAATCCTCCAGCCGGTTAGGCGTCGCGTTCTGAGCATCCAAGAGTCATTGTGGATCGCCGGTGAACGAAGTCTGTGAAGGTTTGGAAGTCTACCTTGAAGACTTACCAGAGTGATTGGGCGAGGACTGGGTTTCCTTAGCTCAAGGGGAATAAGGTGAAGACGCGGTCTTCTGAGTTGAATCTCAGCCTCCCTAACCAGATGTACAGTTGTCACAGCAACTGGAACTGGTCCAACAAATCCTTTGTCTTCATCAAGTGTCTGGTTCTATCCTCCCCCTCTCTATACTTACAGTCTGTCTTCGTGAAGTCATTGCCTGCTTGCATTACCTGTTTGACTTCACTGTGTGACTTCCATCGTTGATTGGCTTCATACTATCTTCCGTCCTGATCTTTACTACCTAGCTGCTATTAGTCTTCGTACTTTCACTTCATTGAATACTTGACTATGGCTTGCCTAGTGTAGTCTACCTTCCGCTGCATATCAATAGGCTCATTTCTAGTGCTTGTCTTCGAAAGTCTCATGTTTTGAAGACTTTCATAAAAATCGCCTATTCACCCCCCCTAGTCGATAACTAGCACTTTCAGAGAGTCTATTGGTAAGGTTGAGGTTGAGCTTGGGGTTAGCATGCACCCAGGCAACTAAGAGCATCTACACCCGGACGTCTCAAACCCGCTTCATACGCCGGTTGGCCCGCCTGGTCACTGTCCGGTCACAAAATTTTGACCCAGACGGGCGCCACAAACGGTCCTCAAACGTCCGGACTGACCGACACCCCTCATATCCAGCCCAAATATGGGGCGGATATGGGGGCGCCCGGGCACGTCCGCCATGTTGGATATGGGGTAGATCTGGCTCGATCTGTACTGCGTCTTGGACCGGTACTTCCGCGAGAAGGACGACAAGGGCACTGGGAAGGGCAAGGGTAGCCGTGGATGAACTCCACCATAGCCAAACATGCCAAATTTTGTTAGTCCGTTTCGAAAAAAAATAAATTGTTAGTCCGATGACATGTTTAATTAGTAGTGATGGAGTAGCCGGACGATGTGTGTGCATCGACGTAGTCGCATGAGTTTCTATGGATTTGAGATATGATAATTGAGGTGTCCAGATATGGATTACATTTGAGGGGTGACCAGTCAGTGCCCGCTTGAGGGGCCGAATTTGCCAAGTCCGGGTGTATATGCTCTAAAGCATGTTGCCTGTCGGAGTGAGAAAGACGACTTAAAAATTACTGCACAAGTTTAATCGTAGTGGTGATATCAGAATTTAAGCCCTAGACTTAACACTACTGGTCATAATTTACTAGTACAACTCATGCATTTTCATTTTCTGCACGATCCATGAGACAAGAGTGTCAATCTCTTAGCATGTTTCTATGCTTTCTGCTGCCTTTGGATTCCTTGGTTCCAAACAGGCTATAATTCAGTTGGCGACGGCGACCATAAACATCCATCCATGGAGAAACCTTGCTCGCGCCAGTACAAATACATGGACAAACACCGAGGCTTGACCGGACGCGCCAGCAAAGCCGATGACGCACGCGCTCCTGTAGCCGCCCACGAGCCCAGTCAGCCACGCGACCCACACGGCCAGGCCAGGCCACACCACACCACACCACTAGAACAAACCCACTCTCTTCTTCTTCTTCTTCCTCCTCGCTCCGGCTATAAATACTCGCCGTCACGCTTTGGATTCCTCTCTCTCTTCTCCACACTCCACTATCTCCATCCCCTTCCACTCGCGCTCTCTCCCTCTCTCTCTCCACCAGGGGGAAAGGAAAGGAAAAGGAAGGCGCGGGAGGCGAGCCGGTGGTGGGGAATGGCCGGCGCGTCCTCGCCGCCCCCGACGCCCAAGTCGCCCAAGCTGCAGCCGCCGCTCCTGGAGCGCGCCAAGGGCCCCTCTGGCCTCGACAAGATCGTGCTCCGCGACCCCCGCGGGTTCACCGCCGAGGTACGCGGCCGCCTCTCCCCTCCCGCTCCCGGCAGATTCGGGGCGCATTCACCGCGGATCCGCTGCGGTGTTCACCGACGCGCGCGCGTTCAGGGCGCCGGTTTCAGAATCACAAGGATTCGGGGCGCGCGATTTTCGGGCGGATTTCGTGGTTCGGCTGGCCCGTCAAATCGAGGCGCATTATGTCGTACCGCGCTCCGATAGGGTTTAATTCTTAGCGTCTCTTTTTAATCTTTCCCCTTTTGATCAGAGGAATTCGCGGTGCCATTTCGCCGTCCTCCCGTCAGTCAAACGCGGTTTAATCGCCCGGGAGCGCGGTTGCAATCAGATTTCGCGAGTTGGCTCAAACCAAAATACTTTTGTGTGTGCGTGTGCGCAAATCCTGTGAAAAATCAAAGCCAAGAGACGCGGCTGCGGCCATACGTCACTGTAGCATTCACAGCTTGGTAGCTGGACTGGGTAAGATGTGATGGTGATAACCGATAGGACACAAGTTTTACGCAGACAATCATCTTTAATTCTTTATCATCATGTTCGGGGACCCAGCGGAAAAGACGCACCGACTATGCTACCGCTCGAAAGCGAGAGCCAGGGACTAGGTAGGTTTACCCCCCTAATGTTTCCAGGATCGGATGGCTAATCCCCTGTCCGCTGGCGTTTGGTCCCATATGCGTCTGATGGCCCTTTTTTAGGGGGAGGTGCTATCCTACCAATCCTCCTTTTTTAATGACAAGTTGTGGGAACCACCCACAGGGCAGTGGGTTCCTGATTGTGGTTCTGGCGTGTTAGGCCGATCGAGTCACCTGCATACCAAATTTAACTTTGATCGATGTGTTACTTTCGGTGCACTTGTCACCTTCTGCCAGCTGCTTAGCATGACAGGGTCCTGCTGGACTGATGAGCTATTGGAGGTGTGTTTCAACTTGTGAACTTAGCTATGCTAAAGACAACTTTAGAATTACAAGATGAACTTGAGTATGTATTGCTCTGTTTCCCGGTCATGCATTATTGGAATGGAGGGACTAGCAAACAAAACTCCAGTAGTCTTACCTAAGGCATCTAATTTCTTGTGGCTTATTGAGAACTGTAAGATCGAAGAAGGTGAGATTCGATCGCATTAAAATTCCACCATATGCCATTTATAAGTATATCAGTGCCAACTGGCAACGAAAACATGTTTGTGGTCTGTGGAGCTATTGTTACAATGACGGCAGTGCCCTTGTTAGATGGATGAGTTGTGCCCTGGTTAGCATTTTACCCAGATGTTTGGGTTAATCCTTCTTTTTACTCTTGTCATGGCAGTACTTAAAGTTTGTCAGGCAAAAAATGTTCTAAACTTCTGTTTGGTGTCATGCGTGCATACGAGTAGGATTCAGATCACCCATTTTGAATTCTCCTGCATTATTGCTGCCTAACCTTTCCACCCTTGCACTGCCAAATCTCAAGAATTATCCGTGCTGCAAAATAAATATTTATGGCCTGGTCCCTACGTGTATTATTGCCAATTATCATCACCTTTTTAGACGCAGACCAGTCTTGCTAATCAATTGTCTTGTCTTTTGCTAGGTCCGTCTATATGGAGGGCAAGTTACCTCTTGGAAGAATGAGCAGGGGGATGAGTTACTTTTTGTAAGCAGCAAGGTACAGAGCCATTCATGAGGTCATGGATGACCTCATTGCCAAGTCATTACTTTGTTGTATCGATAAACTTCTATAGGATGCATTGACACATCCCTGTCATCCTTGTCCCACTAATTAATTTTGTTGTTTGTCCCCATTTGACCACAAGCCTAACACGTTCTGATCAAGTGTCCCTTTGAGCATGACCACAAACAACTGCCTCATCTTGGCCTGTATTGGCAATTCTGGCCATGTTACATGTTGCATATGTTTTGCACCATTGGAAGTTTAACCCCATTTAGTTATGAAGTTTCACACTGTAATACTGGCACATATTACTTAATATTTTGATTATCTACGTGTTACTGCAGTAATTATAGCATCTGTGAACTGTATTTTCAAAATACAATCCCTTTCAGGCAATTTTCAAGTCTCCAGGAGCAATTCGTGGTGGCATACCCATCTGCTTCCCCCAGGTATGACAGCTTCATCAATATTTACTTCCATAAATTCATTGTAATGTTTTGCCTTCTCTGGTCATCCAAATGAACTATATAAATGCAGTTTGGAACACATGGAAATCTTGAAAAACATGGATTTGCAAGGAACCGGCTATGGCTCGTTGATGATAATCCTCCACCGCTCCCAGTAAACAGCGGTATTAAAACTTATGCAGATCTCATTCTGAAGCCTTCTGAAGAAGATCTCAAGATCTGGCCTCACAGGTCCGTGATCAACCATCCAGAGATCATGTTTCCTTCCATTTCTTCATGTCGCCAATTCTGATTCTGCTCCTCATGTTTTGGACAAATTATGACTTACAGATTCGAATTCCGGTTAAGAGTTGCTCTTGGACCCAAAGGAGATTTGTTTCTCACTTCTCGAATTAGAAACACCAACACTGATGGAAAGCCTTTCTCATTTACATTTGCATATCATACATACTTCTCCGTGTCTGACATAAGGTGCGTCTATGCTTTGCAATTTCTTTTCCTCCCTTTCCTCAGTTTTTTCCCTCCCTGGATATTTCAAGCTCAAACTTCTCCAAGGGTTTAGAATTGCAACAGTGAAATCGTGTTAGTGTAAAGCTGTCCAGACATCCAGTGGTATATGTGCTTGGGTTTACTTGGCAATGGTGCACCACCAGACACCGATCCACCTTTCAAGAGGCTTACATACATGGTATTTGTGTCATTGGTACTAAGCCAACTACCAAGAGTCTAAGACCAGTAGTTTCGTTAAAAAATGGAGCAGATGTACAAATATGCTGGTTTTCTACCCTGGTTTCATATTGTTAATACCATGGTACAGGCTCATGTATGTGATAGTTGCGGTGCTTGTATTAAACCAAGGCTGGTAAATTCAGCACATTTTCTTGGAGCAGATGCGAAACTCTGCTGCTCTAATTCTGATTCTCTTATTGTTAGTGCCGGCATATGGACAACTTTTCAAAATATTGGTCTTGCTTTTATTGGTTAGTGCCAGCAGTATGACAGTAGAGAAAACATGGTTCAGGTTCTTCCTTTTTCCTCTGCTGGTGAACATATTCAAGTAATTATTAAATTATTGCAGATAAATAAACGTATGCTTGGGTGTTAAGTTGTTTCCTCTTGTTGGGATTGAGTCAATGGATAAGGGCAAAATTGTTACCTATCCTGGCTTGTTAGAATACTGCATCCTCATGCTTAGATAGTGGACACTGTGGAACAGGGTTTCTAAAGTTTTGCTTGAGTTTGCCCATTGATAATTCTGTAACGCAGAGTGCTTATCTCAGTTAGGACAGTGCATATTAAAACTGAACTGAACCAGGTTTTTGCGCTTTTAGGTTTTTTGGTACAGTATCAATATCCGGTACCGTTTTACCCTTGGTTAGTTCGGAGGAATTGGTAGATACTGAAAACCAAAGTTCCAGGCCCACAGAAGTGTCTCGCTTCCGTTTTCCACCCTTCTGTGGCACACATGGACCATGTGGCAGCACCATAGCAGCAGTCAGCAGATTGGACTTGTACCCTTAATTATTACTATTATTAAACTAGTAAGGATTCTACGCTGTAGCTAATCAACTTGGACTTGCCAGCTTGTGTAATGCACGCTGCACGGTACCACTGCAGCCTCTAGCCTAGCCTGTAGGTTATTGCGTGTGTGTTATGGACTGATTGGCGACATGGTCTACACTTCGCCACTTAATCACTTGGCAATGCTGATCAATCTGACTATCTGGGCGTTGACTATTCAATCCGCATTGCGCATAACAAGTTTGAAATATTCAGACATACGAACAGAAGTAAAATATGGTGTCTTTATTCTTAAATTCTGGTCAACTTTGGTTAGTCTGGTATTTACCAAAACCATACCAAAATGATTTGGTATTTACTGAAACTGTAATGTATTTACGAAACCGAACTGACTGAATTAACCGAATGCACAAGACTAATCTCAGTGCAAAAACAGTTGCTGCTGTGAGTAAAAACTAGTGATGATTTCCCAAGCACAATTTGGTGATAACATTGAGCAATTTTAGTTTTACTTTTTGTAGCTTCCCTGTTCCAATGCATCATAATTCAAAACTTTATTATGTGCTTACTGAAACTGCAAAATTCCTTAGCGAAGTACGTATTGAAGGGCTGGAAACAATGGACTACTTTGACAACCTGAAGGGAAAAGAGCGATTCACGGAGCAGGGGGATGCTCTTGTGTTTGAATCAGAGGTAAGTAAGCCACTTAAATGCTACATATGATTATATGAAGCTCAGCTGCTGACTCGTAAACTTTGCTGTGAAGATTGATAAAGTATATCTGGACACACCACCAAAAATTGCAATTATTGATCATGAGAAGAAAAGAACATTTGTGCTCAGGAAAGATGGTCTTCCAGATGCTGGTAAGCCATTTTGGTAGTAGTGAATACTGTACCTATCTGTGTCAATTCTTATTTTCCTTGCTACAAAATTCATACTTCTGTTATCATTTTGCCCTTTGTAGTTGTATGGAACCCATGGGAGAGGAGGTCAAAAACCATTCTTGATTTTGGTGATGAAGAATATAAGCACATGTTGTGTGTGGAACCTGCAGCTGTGGAGAAGCCCATTACCTTGAAGCCTGGTGAAGAGTGGAAAGGAAGGTTGGAGCTCTCAGCTGTTCCTTCCAGTTACTATAGTGGCCAGTTAGATCCAGACAAGGTTCTTCATGGTTGAAAATCCTCACTTGGTGCATCTCGTACAGGTAATGTTTAACCCTAGATTTGTAACTGTTTGGGTGGCTATTTGGAAAGTTGGAAATGCATTCCTTAATAATGCTGCCGTAACTGTATGGAGTTCTGCATCATTTGCAATCCAATCTATTTGTGTTCTTGGAATATTTAGTTTAGGAATGTGTTGATGCCTAAAGGTTTGTGTTATAGACTAAAAAACCAGTTAAGTTTTGATTTCAACACTAGGGTTATGTCTTTGAGGCCCTTTTTCTTGCCATACCCATGCTCCGAAATGCATGGTGATTTTTAGTGTTTGGGGTGAGAGGGGCTACAGCCTACAGCGTAAACCATCAAAACGCGTTTGCAGTAAGCGCAGTGAGTTCATTTAGATGGGAGCGTGACAATTCCATTATACTGATGAGCCAGGCGAATCTCCAGCCACCAAAATGGGTTACAAAGTCTGGGAAAATTTCCATACACACTGCATGGTGATCATCGCCAAGAGTTGGTGTATCCATAGTATGTGAGTAGCTGTCAACAACAACAGTAATAATAATAACAATAATAATGATGATGATGATAATAGTAATAGTAATAATAGCAGTAATAATAATAATAATAACAATAATAATAATAATAATAATAATAATAATAATAATAATAATAATAATAGTAGTAGTAGTAGTAGTAACGACAACAACAACAACAACAACAACTGAGTAGTTCTAGATAGGCATTTCTGATGTGATCGGCATGGCTGCTGCTTCTGTTTTTTAACTTCTGGCTCATCGATTTCTCCAGGAACACTTCAGGGCACTTTATATTACCTGGTGCTTTGTCTGTCTGGTGTTGATGCTATGTGGAGTTGCGGGCTTTCATCTCCTCATCGTCTCCACCTACATATGTTTATTTCTTCATGTATAGATGGAGGAGGCGAGCACCGGAATAACGAAACAGCCTGAGTGGCTCTATCTCGAAATCTGTCTTCGGTGCGCTCAGCTCAGTGTTCAGTTGCAGCAAAAAAGAAGCGAATAATAGCATTCCGTAGTTTAGGGTCGCCTCCTAGCCCTGGACAATGGGTGATTTGTTGTACTTCTGCATCGGGCTAGGAAATCTACTACCAATTGTTATCAGACTATTGTCTGTACTCCTCTAAGATCTGTACATATGCTATCTTTAGGAACTTCCTGGTGTGAGATAAGTTAAGGAGCACAATTTATCATGTGCTGCTGGTAATGCATTATGCAAGTGTGTTCTAAACCTTAATAACAAGGGGATTCTGTCATTTCCTTGTCGATTTACTTATACTCTTCAGAATCCGTTCAGTCTGCGCGATCATATTATTCTGCGTTTCAAGGAGAGGAAAAAATGATGTGATTTCGGAGACGTAGGATTCGAGGCGCACGTCGGCTGCTGTCTAAATCCTAGTGACCTGAGGTTCTTATGGAAAGAGGAGCCATTGTCGTAGAGAAAGGAGAGATTCCCCGCCAAGTTGCAACTGCTCCCACCCCATTTGCCCGCATATATATCGTGTGATCTGATCCAGTCGCTCGTCAAACATGACAGGAACCTCCAAATAAAGAGGGGAGAAGGGAACACAAAGGCGTCTCTCGCAAGTAGACATCTTCCCCGTCAACGTCTGTATTCGTATGGATGAGGTTTGTGTACGTCTCCAACCACTTTACACATTTTATTTCGAAACTGATAGCAGCTTGTGTGTGTGTGTGTGGATAGGATAATGTATGTATAGTCTGTGAGCGTACACGGCAAGAAGAATAGCTTGCCCACCCGAGTTCAATCCTAGGGTTCGTGCCTATCTTCTCCTGCCCACTAGGGTTCCAACATAAGATCAGACCGGGGTGTTCGTAAACTAAAATAAATAGTATTTGTCATTTTTTTTTAAAGTCTGACTGTATGAGTTGACAAATACAAATACTCGTTATTAACCACCCGATACCCTTTGAAGAGATTTACTGACTAAAAAAGTGGGCATGTATATACATCACAAACCAAGAGCACGCACTGAATATTGACAAGAGAAACCACTGAGCAAGTGAAATTCCCCACCATCTAACCAAGAGTTTATTTCCTGTTCCCTTTTTCATTGTTCACTGAACCTTGTGAACTGAAGGAAGACAAGAAGTCTTGAAGGCACAAACAAATGTTTCATTCTAGAGAATGGAAAAAAGAATACAAATCTTGTGTCTAGACATTTCGGGAGAATCTGTTTATACACTAAACAAGCAGAGGCTGCTAGTGCTAGTGCTAGACGGTCTTGGCGGCGACGGATTTGCAGATGGGGCACCAGTTCTTCTGCCGGAGCCAGTGCTGTATGCAGGTGATGTGGTAGTAGTGCTTACACGCCATGTTCCCCACCTCCTCACCACCAGAGTACTCCTCCTGGAAACAAAATTACATCACATGCGTCAGATCACACACGAATCCTGAAAATTTAGCTTAGCAGCAGTGATACTGAAACTCTGCATATATATGAACTTTACCTGGCATATGCTGCATTTTCTGTCGCAGTCTTGGTGGGTCTCTGGGGCTGTGGGCGTGTACAAGCTTCGTTTCAGGCACTTGTACAACGCGTCCTCGGAAAGCCCCGTGTTCACCGTGCCGATCCGGTCACCCAACGCCAGCAATTCCTGCAGAATCAAGTGTCAGATGATGATCCGAAAAACAGGCAGAAACAATGCATCCCAAATGTGCCACCAAGAGGAAATTTAGGATGGAGAACAGGTGATCATGATCATACCTCGTAGGACATGCCGTCGATGTCCATCCTCATCGCCCGGTGCCGGTCGCTGAGCATGAAGTAATTCTCCATCTGCAGCATGATTACATGGTTCAGATACATTGTTTGTAAAATTCTCCAAGTTTTTGGCATGATCAGGAATCATGATGCAGTGAGTGACAGAGTGTGCCATTACCTCTTCGCTGCCCTCGACGTCGAAGCGCCAGTACCCGCTGGAGTCCTCGGTGCCGTCCTGAAGAGACGACCCTCCCTGGAGACTACCCCTGTACCTGGCCAGGAACCCAGAGATGAACCCTTCGGTAGGCGCCTGCTCCCTTGCTGCCCTCTGCCCAACCATCACTGGGTCACCTGAATTCCCCCTGGCATCGCCGCCACCGGTGTCCCTCCTAGGCGCCCTGCGACCACCTCCTGCGTTTTCGCCTTCGTCTGCCTTCCTTATCCGGGACACAGCACGGCGCGTGGGCTTCGACACCGCTGATGACCGGGTGGCGCCACCGCCAGAAGAACTGGCACTGAATCCACCGGACGATGACGACGGGCTGCTCATCTCCCTGGCCAGCGACCGCTTCCTCGACGCGTTCACCCTGTCCTTGAGGCGTGCCAGCAGGTCACGCCCGGCACCGGGAGCCGCCGCCTCTCCTGTCCCGTTGTCGGTTTCGCTACAGGGCTCTGCTGGATTGCTGCTTCCCTGTGGAGACTTCCTGATAGGCTGTGATCTCCTGGGGGTCGGTGCTGCTTCCTTGGCTGCTGCGGATGCTGCTTCCCTGTGGCTGTGCATTGGCCGGCCTTTGTCTGCCGAATGCCGGGTGCCGTTGCAGCCATTGCGCGAGCAGCAAGCGCCGGCCTTGCGGCGGGAGCTGTCCTCCCTGAAGAGAAGGATGGAGCCCCCCTTGGTGAAGAGGAGGCCGCCGACCGTCCGTCGCCCCATGTGTTCGTCCATGCTAATCAATTAGACGATCACCTGAGACTGAAAATCAGATATGTTTGTTAGGACAGATTAAATCAATCAGGCCACGATTCAACTGTCAGCTGAGCCGATTCTTCACCTAAAAAAGAAAGATTCTGAACATATAGGAACGGTGAAGTGTCCTACTCCATGACACTGTCAAGTCTCATGTGCAACGAGAGATGACACGGAAACTGTCCGTACGACACAGCAGCAAAGCTGCCAAAGATTTAGCCATAGGGCTAATAACTGAAAAACGTACGGCACCAACATCAACACGTACTATAATAGTATGACTAACAAAATTGGTTGTTTCAGTTAGGCGTGGTGGCCCTCCCTCCATGTAGGCCTGCCTATAACAGAAATTTCTTAGGCAGGCAAACATTTAGTACTAGTACATGAGAACATATAAGCAGCTGTATTGGCTAGGTGCCACCTGGTTTTCAAAGGCAGGTGTGTTTTCACCGTACCAAGGCGACTTTTCACCCTAAGGCAAGCAAACCACCTTCCTTCTGCCTCGACCAAATGAAGATGTTAACAGTTCATTCAAAAGAAGAAGAAGGAAAAAGGATGAAGATATTAACTGCAACGCGCTGCCTTCACGTTAAAACCATCTCCTTCTCTTTTTATCCTGAATCACAGCTAGTAGTAGTATCGGTTTTTGTGTGAGGTCAAATCGTTAATACCCAGCCTAGCACGTCACAGAGAATCTTAACCGAAAGGTGTAGTGGTTCCACCCCTCCTTTCGGGAATCGGACGAAAGCGGAGGCAGTTGACGCGTACGGCCTACACAAAACACAACCCTTGGTGGCATGGCACCCCCCTACCGCCGGATAGTTGAAACAGTATCGACGCCGGCCTTGGTCCGTCCGAAGGGGAAGTATTAAAAAAAGAAGGTAGGAAATCGTTGGGTTCCAGAGCATCCAAGCAAAGCAACCGGCTGGAGGAGCAGGCGGGGAGGGAGAGGAAGAAATCAATCAGGAACAGAACAGAACCTCCCTTCCATGGCGCCTCAATTACAATCACAGGAGACGAGAGTCGAATCCAAGGTTGACCAACATCAAACAAAATGGAACGGAAAGAGAGGGAGATTTAATCTAATAGTCCGTTCGATCGCCTTCTCCTGCCGGCCCTCCTGATTCCTGAATGAATCCAAGAGATGGATGAACACGCACATACGTACAGGAACAAAAACCAGGGATGGAGGATCACACGATCGAACGCAGCGTACGAGCGGATTACGGGAGGAGGAAGAAGATACGGGCAGGCGAGAGGCAACCAACCTTTCCTTGTGCAGCCCGCCTTCCCCTGTTGGGGCTCCCCTCCAATGAACCAGGCCGGGACGGAGACCGGATTAATTTCCTCGAGGGAGAGCGAGGGAGGGAGGGAGGGAGCCAGGGGTGAGAAGAACCAGTGGAGTTCTTATATATAGATGCCGAGAAACCACACACGCACACGGAGAGAGACGGGGGCAGAGAGAGAGAGAGAGAAGAGAAGAGAAGAGCACAGAACGGCGAACGGGAGAAGCTTGAACCGAAGGGCAACGCAACAGAGACCGGGGAAGAGGAAGGAAGGCGGCCGTGGCGGGGGCGGGGGCGTGCGACCCACGTCGGATCCGATCCGGGCCGTCGGATGGGGTGGGAGAGTAGGATCGGACGGGTCAAGCGAGGGCGGAGAGATGCCCGGCGCGGGGCCCGCTCCAACGGAACGAGCCCCACCACCCGATCTGCCCTGCCGGACTGCCTGCCACCGGGGCTGACGGGTGGGCCCGCCGCGCCGGCGCCCGCGATTTTCGCGGGCCGGATCCCGGCGTTTCCTGCGTTGGTTTGGTATATACTCTTTCGTTTTGGAGCGCAAATTAATTAATAATTATTCCGCGTATCTCCTCGGCCAATATTTTTTTTTATCTCCTGCTAAGATTAACAGTAGATTTCCCTGAAGCAATCGCTCGTTGAGATCCGTTTGTATTTCGTGGGGATTTGCAGAAATCCATTTGGACAGTCGTATGATTCAACAAGATTTCAGTGTTCTAAATTGGATTGAGGTGTGTGTGCTGCGAATGCTCTTTTTTTAGGCTAAAAAAAGTTTGCATGCACAGTGTGGTCAGCATGCTAGTAGAAGCTTTTTCTCAAACAAGTAAATAAATTAAGCTATAGAGGCGTGGCACATGAGAGAAATATATGCATGCGTTCCTTGCGTTTTGGGGTGGTGTGTCCCATGTTGGCAAAGCGGAAATTTGGTGAGCTAGCTACTAACTTTTCCTGTGGTGCCGATCACTTGGATGATGATGATAAACTAGTTATTTGTTTAGGACGAGCCGAGCCTGTTGGCCGGGTTACCAACTTGGACGAGGCTGTAAAGTGTAAAGCACCATGTCCATGCCATGCATGCTTAATCTTTCTTCTCAGTACAACTAGCTGCTTTATCCCTCTGTTTCCTTGCCACCAAAATCAGTGTTTGGAAAGGCAATTCGATCATATTTGCTCGCTGAAATTCGTACAAATCCCATATGACATATCGTATCAGTACTGCCAACCGAAGGATGACGACAACTGAGCTTTCACTTGGACGCACGCATCAGGCATCACTTATACTATTATAAGATCATTGACCCTAAGAACTTATCTGCAAAAGATATTCTAATCCTGATTGCGCAAGCGATCGATGTGGCCCGAATCTTCCAGGAAACAAACCGATAACTAATTAACCGGCTGTCGCTGGATTCTCCAGATGGAGGTTGCCAGGGGCAGGGAAAGGATCGGGACCTTTTTCGTGTCAAGTTGTTTGTGGCTCACGGCTCACTCTGACTTACACGGCACAAATTCGTTTACAAATCGGTCTCATGTCTACGGGTTCAGTACGTGGCTTGCGTAGATGACTGCGTAGAGTTAATACGTTTTCAACTTCAGAAAAGGTACTAGGAACAAATAATTTAATTAGTAGTATTACTACTTTTTTTGGAACTGCCTAAATTTAGAGTCAAAATGGTGAGTGATAATCTCACCGTATATCCCTCTCAAGATAATGATCTCGCTGTCATGAATATATCAGTGCGCAAGGACGCAAAGAACTGGTCAAAACACATTTTTTTGTACTTATGAAAGAAAAAGAAACCAGAAAAAAGGGGGAGCACTGTCTGAGCAAAATCAGGATGTGTACATGCATGGCATGTAATGGTTCTTCTCCCCTTTATCTTTTGTTTGGTGCAAGCTACTTCCTCCTCATTAAAAGTTGAATATGTTCGTGCATGTAGTGTGTGTATGGCCGGCTTGGAGTTGGAGTTGGAGTGAACCGTGCCACTAGCAGCATTAGTGCGATGATGATGTGGTGCAGTGCGTGCAGGCCGGCCGCCGGAAAAGAAAGGCGACCCGGCCGGGGAAAAGGTGGCCGGCAGTTGACGTACCGGGGCTGCTGGCCGGTACCCTAATCTAACTCCTCTGCTTTTTCCATGTTGATTTGCTGCCTTTGTTGGGCAGGTGGGTTGACATGAAGATAGGCAGGCATATGGAGTCACGATAATACGGGAGATATCAGCAGATGACACGCGCGGCATGCGTGTATGCTCTGCGGTGGTCAAACGGCAACGGCGTGAGGGGACAGTTTAGGGCGTGAGCAAGCACCATTTGCAGGAGATTCTTCTACTTTCGTTTCAAGCCTCACGGGGCTACATGAGTCAACTGAAGGGAACGGAAAAATCGGGCACCCAGCTGCTGCTGTTGTTGCTTGCATAGGCGGGGAAAGTGGCTTGATTCGGAGATCTAACCATGTGTGTTAGACAACGCTAATTTGTTTCCGGAGAAACTTTCAATTTATTCATCAACTGCCATGACATACAAAGAGTACAAGAAGTAGCAAAAAACAATAAGGTCTATGGTGTAAGGGAATGTGCCACGCAACAACAACAAAAAATCCACGCACAATCCGAGCCCAAGAACACTATGGCACTACAAGTAACGGTCATTTTATGACCAACAATAAGCAAAGCGGTAGTAGAGGAAGAAGCAAAACAGTAGTACAGGAAGAAGAGTAGGTGATGCTCGTCGATTTCCGTAGCTACCTGAAAGTGCAACTAATCCCTGGGTGGTTTTGGTAATTCCTAATAACATGTAGCTCATTGAACTAATACTCTTTCAACATGATCATTTTAGAAAGTTCAATGATTGACATGGCATAGACTAGAGATGTGGACCCCTCAAAATGCTAAGAACACATATTGGCAAAAGCTCAAGACTCTACATTTTCATTTTAGTGATACAAGATCACATTGAGTCCATAGAAAAAGCCAATAATATTAAAAGAGGACGATGTGTTGCTTAATGACTTGCTTGCTCAAAATGCTTAGTGATATGCTCCAAAAGTCCTCAACCACTCTTTCATTTCCACATATGTCCTAAACCTAAAGTCAAACTCGGCCCCACCGATTTGATCTATCCGACGCCACCGAGTTCATTTGACATAGCCATAGCCAGAAACCCTAATCGGTTTGGTCTCACCGAGATGGGATTGCTAACTCTCTGTTTCCCTTCGTAACGTTTCGGTCTAACCGAGATGAGCGATCGGTCCCATCGAGTTCGCAATGCAAACTCTCTGTTTTTTCTTTTCGTAACGTTTCGGTCTCACCAAAATGAGCGATTGGTCCCACCGAGTTTGCCTGACCAACTCTCTGTTTGCCTATGACTGAAATCAGTCTCACCCAGTTCATGTGATCGGTCTCACCGAGATCAAGTTATGCCCTAACTCTAGCTCATCGGTCCCACCGAGTTTGCCTGACCAACTCTCTGTTTGCCTATGACTGAAATCGGTCTCACCCAGTTCATGTGATCGGTCTCACCGAGATCAAGTTATGCCATAACCCTAGCTCATCGGTCCCACCGAGTTGATCATGTCGGTCCCACCGAAAAACCTAACGTTCACATTTTGAACTAAATTGGTCTGACCGAGTTTCACTGTTCGGTCCCACCGAGTTTGGTAAATTGTGTGTAACGATTAAATTTTGTGTGGAGGCTATATATACCCCTCCACTCTTCCTCCATTCATGGAGAGAGACATCAGAACGTGCCTACACTTCCAGCATTCATTTTTTGAGAGAGAACCACCCACTCATGTGTTGAGACCAAGACATTCCAATCCAACCACAATCTTGATCTCTAGCCTTCCCCAAGTTGATTTCCACTCAAATCATCTTTCCACCAATCCAAATCTGTGTGAGAGAGTTGAGTGTTGGGGGGACTATCATGTAACGCCCACGATGCGGCTATATCTCCCACGTGTCGAGACACGACTTAGAGGCATAACCGCATAGTGGTTTTGTCGCAAGAAGGGTCATCTTCACACAATCCCATGTAATGAACAAGAATGGGATAAAGAGTTGGCTTACAATCGCCACTTCACACAATACATAATATAAATCATACATCATCCAAAATACACACATAGACCGGCTACGGTCAAGATCCAAAGAAAATAGGATAACCCCAAATGCTAGATCCCCGATCGTCCCAACTGGGCTCCACTACTGATCATCAGGAAAAGACACATAGTAACGACCACGTTCCTCATCGAACTCCCACTGATCCCATCATCTGCACTGGCATCATCGGCACCTGCAACTGTTTTGGTAGAATCTTTGAGTCACGGGGACTCAGCAATCTCACACCCGCGAGATCAAGACTATTTAAGCTTATAGGAAAGGATGGAGTGGTGAGGTGGAGCTGCAGCGGCAATAAGCATATATGGTGACTAACATACGCAAAAGAGAGCGAGAAGAGAAGCAACAGAACGGTCGTCATCTAACAATGACCAAGAAGTGATCCTGAACTCCTACTTACGTCATTCATAACTCAAACCGTGTTCACTTCCCGGACTCCGCCGAGAAGAGACCATCACGGCTACACACACAATTGATGTATTTTAATTGGGTCAAGTGACAAGTTCTCTACAACCGGACATTAACAAATTCCCATCTGCCTCATAACCGCGGGCACGGCTTTCGAAAGATAATACCCTGCAGGGGTGTCCCAACTTAGCCCATCATAAGCTCTCATGGTCAACGAAGGATAAAGCTTCTCCCGGAAAGACCCGATCAGTCTCGGAATCCCGGTTTACAAGATATTTCGACAATGGTAAAACAAGACCAGCAAAGCCGCCCGAATGTGCCGACAAATCCCGATAGGAGCTGCACATATCTCGTTCTCAGGGCACACCGGATTGTCCAAGCTTCCGATAGGCCAGACCAGAGTTGCCCCTGGTGGCCACCGGCGACTGACAGGTTGGACCAATACTCAGAGGAGCACTGGCCCGGGGGTTTAAAATAAAGATGACCCTCGGGCTCTAGAAAACCCGGGGGAAAAAGGCTTAGGTGGCAAATGGTAAAACCAAGGTTGGGCCTTGCTGGAGGAGTTTTATTGAAGGCGAACTGTCAAGGGGGTCCCATAAATCACCCGACCGCGTAAGGAACGCAAACTCAAGGAACATAATCCCGGTAAGACAGAAACTAGGGCGGCAAGAGTGGAACAAAACACCAGGCATAAGGCCGAGCCTTCCACCCTTTACCAAATATATATAGATGCATTAATTAAATAAGAGATATTGTGATATCTCAACATATCCATGTTCCAACATGGAACAAACTTCAACTTCACCTGCAACTAGCAACGCTATAAGAGGGGCTGAGCAAAAGTGGTAACATAGCCAAACAACGGTTTGCTAGAAAAGGATGGTTAGGGGCTGACATGGCAATATGGGAGACATGATATAGCAAGTGATAGGAAACGTGGCATGGCAATAGAGCGAACAACTAGCAAAGCAAAGATAGAAGTGATTTCGAGGGGTGGTCATCTTGCCTGCAAGGTTCTCAGAGTTGTCGAAAACTTGATCCTCGTAAGCGTACTCAACAGGTTCCTCGTTCACAAACTCGTCTCCCGGCTCTACCCAAGACAAGAGCACAAGCAACGGAACCACAATCAATCACGAGGAATGCACGAGCAACATGATGCAAAACATGTATGATATGCGAGATATGATATGCGATGCATATGCGTGCTCCGGAAGGAAAATGGTGAACAAGGCAGTAACTTGGCAAACCAAGCATGCCACTGGAAAGATGAGATGATTTCGGTCGAAATCGATATAAAGATCACCGGAAACGGATGCACGGTTTGCAAATGGCAAGCAAAACAAGAATGACACGAATCTGCGATTAACAGCATGATAGCACTTAAAATGCAACAAGTACCAATGCTACAGCACTCCAACATAGCAACAAAGCATATGACAGTAATCTACAGGAGATGCTTAACAAAAGATGAACAGTGAGCTATGGCTAGATCACAACATATCAAGCTCAAACAAGCATGGCAAAAGTGCAAAAGATAACAGGATCACAGACTTAGTGAAATACTGGACATGGCAGAAAACAGCATCAGGTAGCAATGTTCAGAGCATGAAAACAACATGCTACAGGAACTTAACATGGCAAAGCAAGGCATGGAAGTGTTCTACTAAATGCACATGACAAAAGTCCCTTAATGACCATAAGCCAAAAAGGACCAGAAGATATGATGGCAAGCATGTAAACATAGCAAGTTTCGTTATCAGGTTTCAGACTTAGCAGAAAACAGAGCATGGCAGAAATAATAATATGAAGGCCTCTTTGTGAGCTTGATGCACTCAGTACAGAGCAATGCATGAAAAAACAAGCATACCTACAGCAAGATGGCATACTTATGAAGCTATACATGGCAAGATAAAATACATAGCATGTATGGATCAACTACAATAAGCTTGGCAAAATTGCATATCATGTTAAGAATCTGCCAGAAATATTTTATAGCAAAAGTAGAGCAAGATTGAGTCATGCTATGGCACTCCATAATTGCAAACAAGGGCAGGAATGGATCAATTACAACAATAGTTACAAAACATCCTCACTGAACATCTCCAAAATATGCATGGATCTCCCTGTAGCATCAAGTTTATATGGCAACAAAATAACAGCAGACAAGGACTTAGAGAAATCACTAAGTCCCTGAAATCAGTAACATTACGGAGCCTAGTTTGCATGCTTGTGCTAGTCACCGCAGAGATCACAAAAATACATGGCATACACCACTGGAAAGATGGCATGACATACAACAAAACACATGTAGAGCTCATGCCCATAAGATGCACAGATAAAATGATACAAAAATGACAAATCTCCAAGTTCTGTTAAGAACCAGCAGATAGCAGCAACTAGCCCTCTTGCAACAGAGATTTGGGCATCAAGATGACCTCTAATGAACATGGTACAATTGAACAAAATGTAGAGCATCACGAGACGAACAATTTGACATATTATACGCGCGAAACGGAGCTACATGCAAGGAGTTATGCAAGCAAGCAAGGAAGTCACCAGAAGAATCAAGATGTTTGTTTTGAACAAAAGTTCAATGCCAATGGAGTTCAGTGGGAAGAAGATCAATACCTCAAGACGAAGTTTGTTCCTCAACAAGAGAAGTATGATCCTACTTCGTTCAAGGAAACACAAGCTCAAGATGATCTTCCACCACAAGACCACAAGCAAAAAGGGAAGGACAAACTTTAAGAGGAGATTGATGCATTTGAAGAAGCTCCTAAGGCCTTGGTCAAGTGGGTTCCCAAGACTACATCAAGTTCTACTTCATCAAGTACGACTACAACTCCAAGGATTCCCATCAAGTTGATGTGGATCCCGAAGAAGAAGAACTAGAGAGTTCTTGAGGGTGACTCCGCCAACATATTTCACTCATATCATTTTGGCAACATGAACTGAATTCATTTTTCATTTCGGGACTGGGCATCCCTAATACCTTTGCCTTACTCTCGTGCAATGACAAATGAATAAACACTCATCGTGAGAATAACACATCTAGCATGAAAAATATTAGCCACCCCTCACCGCTCCGCGAGCGGAACGAACACACAAAAGAGAAGTTTATTTTGAAAATTAGAGATGGAACATACAAATTTGCTTAGAACGGCAAAAGAATACCGCAAATAGGTAGATATAGTGGACTCATGTGGCAAAACTGGTTTAAAGGATTTTGGATGCACAAGTAGAGATCATACTTAGTGCAAAATGAAGGCTAGCAAAAGATTGAGAAGCGACCAACCAAGAAATGAATAATCTCATAAGCGAGCATTAAGCATAATTAACACCGAATAATGCACCACAAGTAGGATATAACTTCATTGCATAATTATTGACTTTCGTGCTTGCATAGGGAATCACAAACCTTAACACCAATATTCTTACTAAAGCATAATTACTCATCAACATAACTCACATATCACATCATCATATCTCAAAACTATTACTAAGAATCAAGTTTATTTTGTCCAATGATCTTCATGAAAGTTTTTATTATATCCTTCTTGGATAGCTATCACTTTGGAACTAATTTTCATATGTTGCATTTCATAAGCTCAAACAAATATATGTGAAGATCATGAGCATAATTTTTCTTTCTCTCAAAATAATTTAAGTGAAGCAAGAGAGAATTTCTTGAAAATTTTACTAACTCTCAAACAACTCTAAGTGAAGCAAGAGAGAATTTCTTAAAAAATACTAAAGCACACCGTGTGTTGGGGATATGATTATTAGGTATGACCCGCCCAAGAGGGGCCGGGCTATACCTGTGGCGATTCATCAAGACAAGCCCATGACGACATTGAAGATGGCGGTTCATGGAGCAGGCTTACTAAGGGCCCGAAGCCCAGGAGGCATTTTTAAGGCCCATAGGTGTAAACCGCCATGTATGTATGACTTGTATTGTAAGGCATGTATATTTGGTCACCGAGCCGGACACGTTGTTATGAGCCGGCCGGTACTCTGTAAGCCGCGGGGTGTCAACCTGTGTATATAAAGGGACGACCCGGCGGTGGTTTAGGGGAGGATACAACATATCGAAATCTAGGTTAAGCGTATTCGCTCCCTGGTAATCGAAACATAAGCAATAACACCTCAAACTGGATTAGGCCTTTACCTTCACCGCAAGGGGCCGAACCAGTATAAACTCTTGTGTCCTTTGTCCCGTTTAACCCCTTTAAGTTAACCTAGTGCGATGGCTCCACGACTAAGTCCTCACACTAGGACATCTGCCGTGACAATTCCACGATAGTTGGCGCCCACCGTGGGGCCAGCGCACGGTGGTTTCGAGTTCTTGAAGGGCAATTTCGAAGGGATCAAGGTATATGCTGTGGTCCGGATGACCAAGAGTCGTCGCGGCAAGCTCTACATCGATGATGCAGGCTGGGGCCCCGAAGCTGGCTCAATTGAGTACGGGTACCGGGTCCCCTTCGGCGGAATCCACGTCTTCATCGGCAAAATCGGCGAACCGGGCCCTGAGCCGGACATCTGCATCGACCTCAATGAGACGGCTCAGCGTGCGAGACCCGCCTGAGTTCAGCCCGCCGTGAAACGTGCCTTCATGGGATTCATCCATGGTGCAGAATTTGAGGAAGGATCCATGTCTGGTGGTGAGACGGCCATCTATTCTGATGGTGAGTCGTCCACGGGCGAGACTAGTTTGTTGTATCAACTGCAGGACGACAGGCTTGGGGGCTGTTCCGATGGCGACAGTATTCCGGACCCCTATGAGCCACCGAACCGGGTTGCAATCTTCATGGCTGATACACAGTAAGTACATAATTCTTTGACTGCAGCAGCAATGATTTCCGGGTCAGCAGCGGCGACGGCGGCCGGGGCAGGAGGCCCTGCGCGCCCGCCGGCTCACGTCTTGTCTGACTTACTAGACACTTTGACAACGCTGCTGATAGCGGAGATCAACCCGGCAAACCAAGATCAGCATAACGCGGAAGTCGCAAAATTGCAAGATCAGATAGCTCAAGCCAAGGAGGACCTGGCAGCTGAGGATGCAAGGATGACGGCGGAACGAGCGGTTCTGGCTGCTCAGGCACAACGGATCCAGGCTGATTCCTTTCGGCTCTCATTGGATCAGAACGCTTCGAACGACGTCATGAGGAGAAGACACCAGACTCGTCTGCCTCCGGTTTACGAGGCGAGGAACCTCTTCAACACGCCCGGTGCGGGGACCAGTGACCCGCTAGGGGTAAACCGGGCAGTAGCTGCGACTGGGACTGGAACGCCGGCTCAACCACACACAACAGATCCGCCTCGTGAGAATAATATCCCACCGCAACACGTGCCGACACCGCCGGGTCATTACTCTAACCCTTTGGATAACATGATCGCTGCGGCGTCGCGATTGGCGGCTCTCCCAGTTGAAGGCAAGTCTCCAGCTGCGGTTGAAACGCGGAGGGCTAGAGAGCTTCTTCAAACAACATTGGTTCAGTAGGAGGCTTATTCCTACAGTCGTGAGAGGATCCATTCAACCCCTCGCCCAAGCCGGAGTTATAATAGGCACATGGATTCCCCGGCGGTGTCAAGCAGTGAACAGCATCGTAACCCGCCCCGTGGGAATGACCCTGTCAGGACCCCGATCCTAAGTCACACCGATCTAGCATGTAACACATCATATCACTTTGCGGCCTCACGCACGGTATCCCCATGGGTGCCACCTTACCTGGCCCGGGACCGTTTGCGCCTTTTGGCTCACGTATATGATAGTGTTGCTAGCATCCATATGACAAAGAACCCGGGCCGACATGACTAGTCGTGAATCCAAAGTGGCACTAACTTACAGGGCAGGCATACATGACCCAGCAACGAACATGTCGATCATCAATGTATGAACCCAAGTCGTAGCAAGCTACAAGGACTTAAAGGAACAACGTGTGACATTTCCCCGAAGGGACAGACACAGGAACGAAGAAGGACACATGCCGGCCAGCCTAAGTGTTCCGGAGCAGTAGCAAGCTACCATGGCTTAGTGGAAGCACTAGGAGACATTTCTCGGTAAGAGAGGCTACCAAGAATAAACAACTAGGTTGTCGGATCCCACACATACCAAGCATTTCAATAACATACACACAATATGCCTGATATGTGCAAATACAACATGGCATCACAACAAGACTCTACGACTCAAAGTATTTATTCAATAGGCTCCGAGGAGCCAAGCATTACAAACATGGGTCTCATGACCCAACATTCAGAGCATACAAACAACAGAAGCATAACATGTCTGAGTACAGACAACTACAAATGAAAAGGGCTGAGAAGCCTAACTATCTACAAGATCCTCCCAAGGGTACAAGATCGTAGCTGAGGTAACAAGCTAAACGTTGAAGTCCAAGCGAAACTACTAGTGAGACTGAAGTCTCTCTGCAAAAACATAAATTAAGCAAATGTGAGTACAAATGTACCCAGCAAGACTTACATCAGAACTAGCTACATATGCATCAGTATCAACAAAGGGGGTGGTGGAGTTTAACTGCAGCAAGCCAGCTTTGACTCAGTGGCTATCCTAAACTACGACTGCTAGTAACTCTTTTGAGGTGGCGCACACGAGTCCACATATTCACCATATCAAGACACCACTATGGACCCGCTCCCGTCTCCCTACGAGAAAGCCATCCATAGCACTCACGCTTATCTTGCACATTTTAGAGTATCCACTTTCACTTGTCTATGAACTGTACATGCAACCCAGAAGCCCTTTACCGCGGACGCGACTATTCGAATAGATGATGTTAACCCTGCAGGGGTGTACTTCTTCACACACGCTCTCGCCACTTACCACCATGTACACGTCGTGTATCTTGGCAACCTTTAAGCAGAAGCCTGGCGAGGGAGTCGGCCACGACCTGACTAACCACACAAGTCTCTAGTCCAGGTTTATCGCCTATTCGGGTTCCATCCGCAAGGAGATCCGGCCGGGGTGTCGCTCACGGCCCCAAACGATGTGAGCAGGGTTCCCAAGCCCACCAAACGGGCGATGCTTGGTACACCGTGCCACAACACCTAGTCTGTCCCAAGCCCACCTGTACCGGGTGCCACTTGGTAGACTACTAACACTACCTACAAACACCAGAAACTAGTTGCAATTCCTGGACAGAGATCAGGTTGATTAATAAGTCGAGAGAGCTTGGAGTGCCCGGAGCCCAATGTGTGGTAGTAGCTGTTCATGGATCACAAACACAGAACTCAGTTCCTGAGGATGGTTTCAATGAGACAACCCACCATGTACTCCTACATGGCCTCTCACCGCTACCTTTACCAAATCGTGTTCACACACTTAGCTCTCAAAGGTAGGACATGTTCACAACTTTCCAATTCATCCCCGATGAATCAGACCTGACACAACTCTAAGCAATAGCAGGCATGACAAACAAGCATGAATGAGTAGGCACATCAGGGCTCAAACAACTCCTACTCATGCTAGTGGGTTTCAACTATTTACTACGGCAAAGACAGGTCATGCAGAGGAAAGGGGTTCAACTACCGCAGCATGTAACAGTTGAATCGTTGTTGTCCTAATGCAGTAAAAGAGAGCAGAAGCGAGAGAGTGAGATTGTATCAGAATGAACAAGGGGTTTTTGCTTGCCTGACACTTCTGAAGATAGTATAACTCTTCATCAGTGTCATCAAACTCATCGTCGAAACATACTTCTACTCAGGGGGAACAACCACCGGCAACAGAGAAAGAACACAATCAATGCAATGCAACAATATGATGCATGATCATGACATGGCAACATGTCGTGATTTGACCTAATGCAAATAGCAGTGATTTAAATGAAGTTGATTTGAACCAAGGGCTCAAATTCAAAGTCCATATGTGATTATCTAAATGCCAATTATGCAGATTGTCATATACAGCAACCTTAGGTTGTTCAAACATGCATGAAGATGGTACAGATGGAAAGATTGGATTTTTTTGATCATTTTTCAGATACAATTTATTTCATTCTGAGCCATAGTTGATTTTCTATGATTTTTAGAAGTTCTAACTATTTTCTGGAATTTCCTGAATTAATAAAAACGCCAGAAAAGATTTATTACATCAGCATGACAGTGACATGACGTCAGCGGGTCAACTGAGGCTGACAAGGGTCAAACCTGACCAGTGGGGTCCACTGGCCAGTGACCCGACGTCATTAGTGTCATGGACAGGTGGGTCCAGTCAACTGCCAAGTCAGCACGGTCAACTCTGGCACGTGGGTCCCGCTGGGTTATAATCTAATCTTAACCAAGAAATTAGCCCGCTAAGTTAAACATGAGGGTCCCACTGTCATCCACACGGGGTGATACTAAGCGGGTCATTAGTGCCTAATTAACCCTGCCACGTCAGCATCGCCGGAGCTCAACGCCGGCGACCTGGAAATGCGGCGGTGACCCCTCGAAAGGGCACGAGAGCGGAGGCCGAGGCAACTGAGGCGCAGCCCGTGCTCGCCCGCATCCAGGGGAGCACGTAGCTGGGCGCGGGGTCGCCGGAGTGAGCGGTGATGAGCACATCCGCGGCGGCGCCCGCATGGGGTTGGCCGGGATGGCGTTGTAGTGTACGGGAGGAAGAGGTGGTGGGTCTTCTCGGCTCGTGGGAGCGTGATGAGCACGATGACGCTCTCGGACGCAAGCTTGAGTGGCCGTAGCGACGACGGTGATATGGCCGGCGGCAAGTGGAACTCGGCTCCGGTGCATCTATGGCTAGGGCGCGAAAACGACGCGGGAAGATGGGGGTTAGGGGTAGGACCTCACAGCGAGTCAGACGGAATGGTCAGTGAGCTCGAGGACGTCCTGTCGGCGGCGAATCGACGTCGGCGGTGACCGGCTCCCGAGGTGGAAGACGGTGGCGATGACGATGCTACGGCGCGTCCCGGCTGGCTTGGCTCGGTGGAGATGACGAGGAAGACGACGCGGAGCTCGTGGGCACAGCAGAGGGGCGAGGGGGTAGCTGTGGCCGTGGTGATTCTCGTCGGCGGTCTCGGGTGCGTACGGACGGTCACGGGAGAGAGAGTCAGAGAGGGGATGGGGACGAGCAAGCGGTCGAGGGAGGCGCGGGAGAGTGCGTGGCGTCCTTAGCCAGCTCCAGGCGGTCGGCGACAAGCATGAGGTGGCACAGCGCGTGCGTGCACGCGGCCACCACGCGCCCCTGGCCTCCTGGCGAAAGGTTCGGGGGGACTGGCGCTGCTAGTCGGCTGGGCCGGCCTGCTGGCCCAGAATAGCTGGGCCGCCAGGTAAGTCAGGTGGGTTTTCTTCTTTCCTATTTTTCTTTCTGTTTTCTAATTGTTTTGCTCTGTTTTCATTTAGTACTAATACTAAACCATTTTTGTTGCTTCTGAAATTATTTGTGGATGCAATATGGATTATTCCAAAACTCCACAAAATGTTTCAGAATAATTGGAGCAATAAAAGTAATTATAGGATTTATTTGCTCCAACTCAAATACAATATGAGTTAATTCAAAAATCCATAAATGTGCTAGAAATATATTCATCATTTTTGGCAGAGGTTTCTACCTTAACCAGAAATCATGAACTTTTCTTGAGGCACTTTGGGTTCATTGAAAATGTTTTTAATTTGAACCTAGTTGAGTTCTTTTGGTGCTAGGGTTTCAACATCCCCAATTCAAATTAATTTGAAAATAACATGATGCATGGATTCAGATGCAACTATTTGTAGGCACAAATTCTAGGGCTGTGACAACTCACCCCCACTAAACAAGAATCTCGTCCCGAGATTCAAGACGTGAGGTAAGAAGACAGAGGGGACAGAAAGCTGATACAATCTTCATGACCCATTGCTTCATATTGAACTTGACGTCTTTGCTTTCGAGATCTTCATCCAGCATGACGATGACAGAAAGAGACTCTATAGGAATCAATCTTCTTGAAGATCGAGCAACTCATGATCAACTCATGGAATGCGGCATGATAACATCTCTCGAGCTGAGAGACAAAACACATATGAGGAGCGATGGGAAGAAGCAGATGACGAAGGTTCAGATTGGTAGGCAACAATTCCACAGTTAGGTAGATGGTGCGTGGTTTCAAGATAGCGATGAAATAATTGCAATGATTCCATAACGGGGCACCTTAGAAGAGGTGACTCGTAGAATTATTCCCTTAAGTGAAAAAAGAATTAATTTTGATACAAAGATCGTTGAAACTCTTTATACCAGCCTAAGGCAATCGGAGATGATCGTGTGAAGGAGCTTGAAGAAATGGCATACTCATACTAGAATGGATGACGTGGACTACCTTGTTGAAGACAACGCAATGGATGATTTGTGCTTATCATCGGAAATGGATAGGACCCATGGTAGGACCACTTGTGAAGATGACCCCGAATAGCAATTACTAAGAGGGGCAGCCCATGGAAAGTTGGCACAATGGCGGTGCAAGCTGGGAACAAAATGCAAATTCTAGGATTGATTCTGGTAACTGGGGATAGCTCAACAGTCGAGAGTGATTCCACCGTTTGGATGGTTATAGTAGAGATAAACGCACCATTGGTCAGCGAACTCTCGCGAGATGAGCACATTGGTCACACAAGTGTCAAAACGTGGAAAAGTGGTCAGTTTGGTTTGTTTTATGAGCAAATTGGTCAATATCCCGTTTCGAGCCATGACGGGGCCGATGTGGCTGGCTGACTCAGCTTGGGCCCACTGTCAGTTTTTTGTCCTTTGTGCAATGCGGCCCCGTCAGTATTTTGGGTTGGTTTTTTTGCAAATAGTGTGTCCCTTCCCTAGTCAAAATCCCCAAATAAGCCCGATTCGTGCCAAACCCTAGCATTCTTCTCACTTCATCCTCTCTTTCGATCTGCCGCAGCCGTCACTTTGCTCGAGATGGAGCAGTTCGAGGGAGAGAGCTGGCGGCCGGAGAACAGGGAGGGGAGTGTCTTCTTCCCGGCGGAGGGCTGGAGGCGCGGCGAGCCGGAGTTGAGGCCTGAGTTCGGCCGCTGTGTGCTCCAGCGCACGGCGGGGATGTACCGGGTGGAGGAGAAGTTGCGTGGTCGTGCACTGGTGGGTACAGTGGAAGGGCACCGGCCTCCCATGTCGCCGGCACAGGTGGTTGCTGCTTTGGAGTCGCAATGCAGCCTCTCCCGCGACCACATCATGGTCGAGGTATGTTCCCCTCCGGCGGATTTTCTTGTGCGGTTCCGGTCTGGCGAGGATTGCACTCGGGTGCTCATCTACCACTCCCGTAAGCTTACCGCCGGCGGAGCGACGATCCATTTTAGCCGTTGGCACCGTGGGATGGGTGGCGAGGCGTCGTCTTTGAAGTTTTTAACTAGGTTGAGCTTAGATGGGCTGCCGCAACAAGCATGGGAGGTTGAGTTTGTTGGCAAGCTCATAAGCAGTCTTGGCGGCGAACTCGTTAAGATGGTGAAGCCCACTGATCGTTGTTTCATCGTTGTTGAAGCGTGGATGAAAAATCCTAACAAGGTGCCCAAGTTATATGAAGTGGAGCTGCCAGAACCTGACCTAGCACAAGATTATCCAACCTCAGACTCTGACGGGCCAATTTTACCACCTTCCAGTCACCTAACACTCGAGAAGCCAACAATTCTGCATGTTGTGAAGATCCATATTCTGAAGGTTATAGATCGGAGCCCAATATTAATAGAGTTGCCGCGTGCTTACGATTACGACGATGATTCCAACAGTGCTCGTTGTCACACTTTTAGTTGCTATCCTGGTACAATTGATGGCCGTGCAGGTGGTCTTTTCAAGATGTAGATGCAACATCTGATATATGTATGTGCTGTGTTCTATTGTGGTATTGTAGCCTTTGTGTTTAAGAACAAGTGTACCCAGACCTGATGTAACTAGTTTGTTGTATCCAGACCTGCTATTGTTACATCCTGTATGTTGTGGTTTATCTCTTGTATGGACTATGCTATTTATGTGAAATGAACTAGTTCACAATTTGTGTTGTCAACCTATATGCAGTATGCATTTAGTGTGGAAGAAAGTAGTTGATATGCAGTATGCAGTATGTAACATAACAGAGTCAGAGATACTAGTACACTCTTGCAGAAAACATGATAATTCAATTCTCAGCAATGCTAGCTAGAAGAAGACAACCAGCAGTGGATTCTTAAATACTTGCCAAGATAATTAAGGCAGGACAGCAGCAGTTATCAATTTGTCATGTTAACAAACCAAACTACCAGGTTAAAGTAGCTACATTTCCAAGCCTGTAACACTACCAAAAGTAAAGCAGTTCCCAACAGACAGAATTACAAAGCATTTCCAAGCCTCAACACTGAAACAAGGATAACACTGAATTACAAAGCATGATATCAGTCTTGTGGGGCTGATTGTGTGTTGTTGATCTCTTCTTCATCCTGTTCTGACATGCTTCTTGCTCTTCCTCCTCTTCTGCCTCCTCTTCCCCCTCTTCTTCCTGCTCTTCCTCCTGCTCTTCCTCCTCTGTCTCCAAACATAAGAAATTGAAACCCTCCAGCACCTGATGTTCCTGCTGCTGCACTGTTGCTAGTGCTGCCTCTTTCTCTTCTTTGATTTGCACCCCTCCTATTCACTGCACTAGCTGCAGTTCTTGCTACTCTTCTTCTTCCAGACCTATCCCTTGTTTGACCTTTGAGCTGATCAGCTGTTACTGTGCTTCTCCTTGGTGGTGGAATATTTGCTCTATATTGTGCAACAAAACCAGATTCCAGAGGGAAAGGATCAATATCTTCAAATACAATTTTTGGTGCCTGGAATATATAACAGAGTTGACTAATCAAAACATGAAATACATAACAAAAGCAGAACATCAAGTGTTGCATTTTGTGAATTCACCTCATGGGCCAGCTGAGATATCATAGATTCTTTCACATTGGAAGGATCTTTCCTGGGATCTAGTTCTACATGATCAATGTGTTGATAAAAAAATTAAACATTGTATTAGTACTTCTTATGCAAAACATCAAACATTAAATAGTGTGCTGCTTATTACCTGTAGTATCTCAGGTATATCTGTTGGGGAACATAGTAATTTCAAAAAAATTCCTACGCACACGCAAGATCATGGTGATGCATAGCAACGAGAGGGGAGAGTGTTGTCTACGTACCCTCGTAGACCGTAAGCGGAAGCGTTATATCAATGCGGTTGATGTAGTCGAACGTCTTCACGATCCGACCGATCCAAGTACCGAAAGCACGGCACCTCCGAGTTCTGCACACGTTCGGCTCGGTGACGTCCTCGCCTTCTCGATCCAGCAAGAGGGGTGAAGTAGTAGATGAGTTCCGGCAGCACGGCGGCGTGGTGACGGTGTTGGTGAAGAACAATCTCCGCAGGGCTTCGCCTAAGCACTACGAAAACTATGACGGAGGATAAACTAGAGGGGACGGGGTTGCCGGCACACGGCTTGGTGTTTCTTGATCTGTCTTGGGTGCTAGCCCTGCCCCTCTATTTATATGTTGAGCCTTGGGGTCGAAACTTGGAGTAAAAGCCTCCACAAAGTCGGTTTCACCCGAAAGGCAAGAGTCCTTCTCGGACTCCAAGGCCAGACGCCAGGGTTCCCGGCGTCTGGACCCAGACGCCAGGGTTCCCGGCGTCTAGTCCCTGGACTCCACAAAACTTCCTTTTGCGCTTTCCAAAAACCTCGTGGGCTTTCCCCTTTGGCCCAGATAAAGTGTTCTCGTGCCCAAACATTTCGGGAAACATCCGGAACCCCTTCCGATGGATTCCAGAACCTTTCCGAAGATCAAACACTACTATCCACATATCAATCTTGACTTCCGACTATCTTCATATCCGTGATCTCATCCAAAACTCCGAACAACATTCGGTCACCAACATACATAACTCATAGTACTATATCGTCAACGAACGTTAAGTGTGCGGACCCTACGGGTTTGAGAACTATGTAGAAATGACCGAGACACCTCTTTGGTCAATAACCAATAGCGGGACCTGGATGCCCATATTGGCTCCTACATATTCTACGAAGATCTTTATCGGTCAGACCGCATAACAACATACGTTGTTCCCTTTGTCATCGGTATGCTACTTGCCCGAGATTCGATCGTCGGTATCTCAATACCTACTTCAATCTCGTTACCGGCAAGTCTCTTTACTCGTTCCGTAATACATCATCCCGCAACTAACTGATTAGTTGCAATGCTTGCAAGGCTTATAGTGATGTGCATTACCGAGTGGGCCCAGAGATACCTCTCCGACAATCGGAGTGGCAAATCCTAATCTCGAAATACGCTAACCCAACAAGTACCTTCGGAGACACCTGTAGAGCACCTTTATAATCACCCAGTTACATTGTGACGTTTGGTAGCACACAAAGTGTTCCTCCGGTAAACGGGAGTTGCATAATCTCATAGTCATAGGAACATGTATAAGTCATGAAGAAAGCAATAGCAACATACTAAACGATCAAGTGCTAAGCTAACGAAATGGGTCAAGTCAATCACATCATTCTCCTAATGATGTGATCCCTTTAATCAAATGACAACTCATGTCTATGGCCAGGAAACATAACCATCTTTGATTAACGAGCTAGTCAAGTAGAGGCATACTAGTGACACTCTGTTTGTCTATGTATTCACACATGTATCATGTTTCCGGTTAATACAATTCTAGCATGAATAATAAACATTTATCATGATATAGAAATAAATAATAACTTTATTATTTCCTCTAGGGCATATTTCCTTCAGTCTCCCACTTGCACTAGAGTCAATAATCTAGATCACATCGCCATGTGATTTAACATCAATAGTTCACATCACCATGTGATTAACACCCATAGTTCACATCGTCATGTGACCAACACCCAAAGGGTTTACTAGAGTCAATAATCTAGTTCACATCGCTATGTGATTAACACCCAAAGAGTACTAAGGTGTGATCATGTTTTGCTTGTGAGAGAAGTTTAGTCAACGGGTCTGCCATATTCAGTTCCGTATGTATTTTGCAAATTTATATGTCAACAATGCTCTGCACGGAGCTACTCTAGCTAATTTCTCCCACTTTCAATATGTATCTAGATCGAGGCTTAGAGTCATCCAGATCGGTGTCAAAGCTTGCATCAACGTAACTCTTTACGACGAACCTTTTGTCACCTCCATAATCGAGAAACATATCCTTATTCCGCTAAGGATAATTTTGACCGTTGTCCTGTGATCTAGTCCTAGGTCACTATTGTACTCCCTTGCCAAACTCAGTGTAGGGTATACAATAGATCTGGTACACAGCATGGCATACTTTATAGAACCTATGGCTGAGGCATAGGGAATGACTTTCATTCTCTTTCTATCTTCTGCCGTGGTCGGGCTTTGAGTCTTACTCAATTTCACACCTTGTAACACAGGCAAGAACTCTTTCTTCGACTGTTCCATTTTGAACTACTTCAAAATCTTGTCAAGGTAAGTACTCATTGAAAAAACTTATCAAGCGTCTTGATCTATCTCTATAGATCTTGATGCTCAATATGTAAGCAGCTTCACCGAGGTCTTTGTTTGTAAACTCCTTTCAAATACTCCTCTATGCTTTCCAGAAAATTCTACATTATTTCTGATCAACAATATGTCATTCACATATACTTATCAGAATGCTGTAGTGCTCCCACTCACTTTCTTGTAAATACAGGCTTCACCGCAAGTCTGTATAAAACTATATGCTTTGATCAACTCGTCAAAGTGTATATTCCAACTCCGAGATGCTTGCACCAGTCCATAGATGGATTGCTGGAGCTTGCACACTTTGTTAGCACCTTTAGGATCGACAAAACCTTCTGGTTGCATCATATACAACTCTTCTTTAAGAAATCCATTAAGGAATGTAGTTTTGACATCCATTTGCCAGATTTCATAAAATGTGGCAATTTGCTAACATGATTCGGGCAGACTTAAGCATCGCTACGAGCGAGAAAATCTCATCGTCGTCAACACCTTGAAATTTGTCAAAAACCTTTTTCGACAAGTCTAGCTTTGTAGATAGTAACACTACTATCAGCGTCCGTCTTCCTCTTGAAGATCCATTTATTTCTATGGCTTGCCGATCATCGGGTAAGTCAACCAAAGTCCATACTTTGTTCTCATACATGGATCCTATCTCAGATTTCATGGCCTCAAGCCATTTTGCGGAATCTGGGCTCATCATCGCTTCCTCATAGTTCGTAGGTTCGTCATGGTCAAGTAACATGACCTCCAGAATAGGATTACCGTACCACTCTGGTGTGGATCTCACTCTGGTTTACCTACGAGGTTGGTAGTAACTTGATCTGAAGTTACATGATCATCAACATTAGCTTCCTCACTAATTGGTGTAGGAGTCACAGGAACAAATTTCTGTGATGAACTACTTTCCAATAAGGGAGCAGGTACAGTTACCTGATCAAGTTCTACTTTCCTCCCACTCACTTCTTTCGAGAGAAACTCCTTCTCTAGAAAGGATTCATTCTTAGCAACGAATGTCTTGCCTTCGGATCTGTGATAGAAGGTGTACCCAACATTTTATTTTGGGTATTCTATGAAGACGCACTTCTCATATTTGGGTTTGAGCTTATCAGGTTGAAACTTTTTCACATTAGCATTGCAACCTCAAACTTTAAGAAACGACAGCTTAGGTTTCTTGCCAAACCATAGTTCATACGCTGTCGTCTCAACGGATTTAGATGGTGCCCTATTTAACGTGAATGTAGCTGTCTCTAATGCATAACCCCAAAACGATAGTGGTAGATCGGTAAGAGACATCATAGATCGCACCATATCTAATAAAGTACGGTTACGACGTTCGGACACACCATTACATTGTGGTGTTCCAGGTGGCGTGTGTAGTGAAACTATTTCACATTGTTTTAACTGAAGGCCAAACTCGTAACTCAAATATTTTACCTCTGAAATCATATCGTAGAAACTTCTATTTTTGTTACGATGATTCTCCACTTCACTCTGAAATTCTCTGAACTTTTCAAATGTTTCAGACTTGTGTTTCATCAAGTAGATATAACCATATCTGCTCAAATCATCTGTGAAGGTCAGAAAATAATGATACCCGCCGCGAGCCTCAATATTCATCGGACCACATACATCAGTATGTATGATTTCCAAAAAATCTATTGCTTGCTCCATTGTTCCGGAGAACGGAGTCTTATTCATCTTGCCCATGAGGCATGGTTCGCAAGCATCAAGTGATTCATAATCAAGTGATTCCAAAAGTCCATTAGCATGGAGTTTCTTCATGCGCTTTACACCAACATGACCTAAACGGCAGTGCCACAAATAAGTTGCACTATCATTATTAACTTTGCATCTTTTGGCTTCAATATTATGAAAATGTGTATCACCACGATCGAGATCCAACAAACCATTTTCATTGGGTGTATGACCATAGAAGGTTTTATTCATGCAAACAGAACAACAATTATTCTCTAGCTTACATGAATAACCATATTGCAATAAACATGATTCAATCATATTCATGCTCAACGCAAACACTAAATAACATTTATTTTAGGATCAACACTAATCCCGAAAGTATAGGGAGTGTGCGATGATGATCATATCAATCTTGGAACCACTTCCAATACACATCGTCACTTCACCCTTAACTAGTCTCTGTTCATTTTGCAACTCCCGTTTCGAGTTACTAACCTTTAGCAACTGAACTAGTATCAAATACTGAGGGGTTGCCATAGACACTAGAAAGTACACATCAATAACATGTATATCAAATATAGCTTTGTTCACTTTGCCATCCTTCTTATCCACCAAATACTTGGGGCAATTCCGCTTCTAGTGACCAGTCCCTTTGCAGCAGAAGCACTCAGTTTCAGGCTTAGGTCCAGACTTGGGCTTTTTCACTTGATCAGGAACTTGCTTACCGTTCTTCTTGAAGTTCCCTTCCCTTTGTCCCTTTACTTGAAACTATTGGTCTTGTTAACCATCAACACTTGATGCTCTTTCTTGATTTCTACCTTCGTCGATTTCAGCATCGCGAAGAGCCCGGGAATTACTTTCGTCATCCCTTACATATTATAGTTCATCACAAAGTTCTAATAAATTGGTGATGGTGACTAGAGAATTATGTCAATTACTATCTTATCTAGAAGATTAACTCCCACTTGATTCAAGCAATTGTAGTACCCAGACAATCTAAGCACATGCTCACTCGTTGAGCTATTCTCCTCCATCTTGTAGGCAAAGTACTGTGAGGGGTCTCATACCTCTCGACACGGGCATGAGTATAAAATACCAATTTCAACTCTTGGAACATCTTATATGCTCCGTGGCGTTCAAAACATTTTTGAATTCCCGGTTCTAAGCCGTAAAGCATGGTGCACTTAACTATCAAGTAGTCATCATACCGAGCTTTTGTCAAAACGTTCATAACGTCTGCATCTGCTCCTGCAATAGGTCTGTCACCTAGCGGTGCATCAAGGACATAATTCTTCTGCGCAGCAATGAGGATAAACCTCAGATCACGGATCCAATCCGCATCATTGCTACTAACATCTTTCAACTTAGTTTTCTCTAGGAACATATAAAATTAAACGGGGAGCAACATCACGAGCTATTGATCTACAACATAGATATGCTAATACTACCAGGACTAAGTTCATGATAAATTAAAGTTCAATTAATCATATTACTTAAGAACTCCCACTTAGATAGACATCCCTCTAATCCTCTAAGTGATCACGTGATCCATATCAACTAAACCATGTCCGATCATCACGTGAGATGGAGTACTTTCAATGGTGAACATCACTATGTTGATCATATCTACTATATGATTCACGCTCGACCTTTCGATCTCAGTGTTCCGAGGCCATATCTGCATATGCTAGGCTCGTCAAGTTTAACCTGAGTATTCCGCGTGTGCAACTGTTTTGCACCCGTTGTATTTGAACGTAGAGCCTATCACACCCGATCATCACGTGGTGTCTTAGCACGAAGAACTTTCGCAACGGTGCGTACTCAGGGAGAACACTTATACCTTGAAATTTTAGTAAGGGATCATCTTATAAAGCTACCGCTGAACTAAGCAAAATAAGATGTATAAAAGATAAACATCACATGCAATCATAATATGTGACATGATATGGCCATCATCATCTTGTGCCTTTGATCTCCATCTTCAAAGTACGGTCATGATCTCTATCGTCACCGGCATGACACCATGATCTTCATCATCTTGATCTCTATCAACGTGTCGTCACATGGTTATCTCACCAGCTATTGCTTTTGCAACTATTGCTATCGCATAGCGATAAAGTAAAGCAATTACATGGCACTTGCATCTTATGCAATAAAGAGACAACCATGAGGCTCCTGCCAGTTCCTGATAACTTTAACAAAACATGATCATCTTATACAACAATTTATATCTCATCATGTCTTGACCATATCACATCACAACATGCCCTGCAAAAACAAGTTAGACGTCCTCTACTTTGTTGTTGCAAGTTTTACGTGGCTGCTACGGGCTGAGCAAGAACCGTTCTTACCTACGCATCAAAACCACAATGATAGTTCGTCAAGTTAGTGTTGTTTTAACCTTCTCAAGGATCAGGCGTAGCCACACTCGGTTCAACTAAAGTTGGAGAAACTGACACCCGCTAGTCACCTGTGTGCATAGCACGCCGGTAGAACCAGTATCGCGTAAGTGTACGCGTAATGTCGGTCCGGGCCGCTTCATCCAACAATAACGCCGAACCAAAGTATGACATGCTGGTAAGCAGTATGACTTGTATCGCCCACAACTCACTTGTGTTCTACTCGTGCATATAACATCTACGCATAAAACCTGGCTCGGATGCCACTGTTGGGGAACGTAGTAATTTAAAAAAAATTCCTACGCACACGCAAGATCATGGTGATGCATAGCAACGAGAGGGGAGAGTGTTGTCTACGTACCCTCGTAGACCGTAAGCGGAAGCGTTATATCAACGCGGTTGATGTAGTCGAACGTCTTCACGATCCGACCGATCCAAGTACCGAAAGCACGGCACCTCCGAGTTCTGCACACGTTTGTCTCGGTGACGTCCTCGCCTTCTCGATCCAGCAAGAGGGGCGAAGTAGTAGATGAGTTCCGGCAGCACGACGGCGTGGTGATGGTGTTGGTGAAGAACAATCTTCGCAGGGCTTCGCCTAAGCACTACGAAAACTATGACGGAGGATAAACTAGAGGGGACGGGGTTGCCGGCACACGGCTTGGTGTTTCTTAATCTGTCTTGGGTGCTAGCCCTACCCCTCTATTTATATGTTGAGCCTTGGGGTCGAAACTTGGAGAAAGCCTCCACAAAGTCGGTTTCACCCGAAAGGCAAGAGTCCTTCTCGGACTCCAGGGCCAGACGCCAGGGTTCCCGGCGTCTGGACCCAGATGTTGGAGATCGTTGCAGAAATTAAAATTTTTCTACGCATCACCAAGAACAATCTATGGAGTCTTCTAGCAACGAGAGGGAAAAGAGTGCATCTACATACCCTTGTAGATCGCGAGCGGAAGCGTTCAAGTGAACGGGGTTGATGGAGTCGTACTCGTCGTGATCCAAATCACCGATGACCGAGCGCCGAACGGATGGCACCTCCGCGTTCAACACACGTACGGTTGGGGAAGACGTCTCCTCCTTCTTGATCCAGAAAGGGGGAGGGATAGGTTGATGGAGATCCAGCAGCACGACGGCGTGGTGGTGGAAGCAGCGGGGATCTCGGCTGGGCTTCGCCAAGCTCAGCGAGAGGGAGAGGTGTCACGGGAGGGAGAGGGAGGCGCCAGGGGCTTGGGTGCGGCTGCCCTCCCCCCTCTTTATATAGGGCCCCTGGGGGGGCGCCGGCCCTAGGAGATCCAATCTCCAAGGGGGGGAGGCGGCCAAGGGGGTGGCTTGCCCCCCAAGCCAAGTGGGGCGCCCCCCACCCCTAGGGTTTCCAACCCTAGGCGCAGGGGGAGGCCCAAGGGGGGCGCACCAGCCCACCAGGGGCTGGTTCCCTCCCACTTCAGCCCATGGGGCCCTCCGGGATAGGTGGCCCCACCTGGTGGACCCCCCGGGACCCTTCCGGTGGTCCCGGTACAATACCGGTGACCCCTGAAACTTTCCCGGTGGCCGAAACTGGACTTCCTATATATAATTCTTCACCTCCGGACCATTACGGAACTCCTCGTGACGTCCGGGATCTCATCCGGGCCTCCGAACAACTTTCGGATTTCTGCATACTAATATATCTACAACCCTAGCGTCACCGAACCTTAAGTGTGTAGACCCTACGGGTTCGGGAGACATGCAGACATGACCGAGACGACTTTCCGGTCAATAACCAACAGCGGGATCTGGAAACCCATGTTGGCTCCCACATGTTCCACGATGATCTCATCGGATGAACCACGATGTCGAGGATTCAATCAATCCCGTATACAATTCCCTTTGTCAATCGGTACGTTACTTGCCCGAGATTCGATCGTCGGTATCCCAATACCTTGTTCAATCTCGTTACCGGCAAGTCACTTTACTCGTACCGTAATGCATGATCCCGTGACCAAACACTTGGTCACATTGAGCTCATTATGATGATGCATTACAGAGTGGGCCCAGAGATACCTCTCCGTCATACGGAGTGACAAATCCCAGTCTCGATTCGTGCCAACCCAACAGACACTTTCGGAGATACCGTAGTGCACCTTTATAGCCACCCAGTTACGTTGTGACGTTTGGCACACCCAAAGCACTCCTATGGTATCCGGGAGTTGCACAATCTCATGGTCTAAGGAAATGATACTTGACATTTGGAAAAGCTCTAGCAAACGAACTACACGATCTTGTGCTATGCTTAGGATTGGGTCTTGTCCATCACATCATTCTCCTAATGATGTGATCCCGTTATCAATGACATCCAATGTCCATAGTCAGGAAACCATGACTATCTGTTGATCAACGAGCTAGTCAACTAGAGGCTCACTAGGGACATGTTGTGGCCTATGTATTCACACATGTATTACGATTTCCGGATAACACAATTATAGCATGAACAATAGACAATTATCATGAACAAGGAAATATAATAATAACCATTTTATTATTGCCTCTAGGGCATATTCCAATAGTCTCCCACTTGCACTAGAGTCAATAATCTAGTTACATTGTGATGAATGGAACACCCATAGAGTTCTGGTGTTGATCATGTTTTGCTCTAGGGAGAGGTTTAGTCAACGGATCTGCTACATTTAGGTCCGTATGTACTTTACAAATATCTATGTCTCCATTTTGAACATTTTCATGAATGGAGTTGAAGCGACGCTTGATATGCCTGGTCTTCCTGTGAAACCTGGGCTCCTTGGCAAGGGCAATAGCTCGAGTGTTGTCACAGAAGAGAGTCATCGGGCCCGACGCATTGGAAATAACTCCTAGGTCGGTAATGAACTCCTTCACCCAGATTGCTTCTTGTGCTGCCTGTGAGGCCGCCATGTATTCTGCTTCACATGTAGATCCCGCCACAACGCTTTGCTTGCAACTGCACCAGCTTACTGCCCCACCATTCAAAATATACACGTATCCGGTTTGTGACTTAGAGTCATCCAGATCTCTGTCAAAGCTAGCATCGACGTAACCCTTTACGACGAGCTCTTCGTCACCTCCATAAACAAGAAACATATCCTTAGTCCTCTTCAGGTACTTCAGGATATTCTTGACCGCTGTCCAGTGTTCCATGCCGGGATTACTTTGGTACCTTCCTACCAAACTTACGGCAAGGTTTACATCAGGTCTGGTACACAGCATGGCATACATAATAGACCCTATGGCCGAGGCATAGTGGACGACACTCATCTTTTCTCTATCTTCTGCCGTGGTCGGGCATTGAGCCGTGCTCAATTGCACACCTTGCAATACAGGCAAGAACCCCTTCTTGGACTGATCCATATTGAACTTCTTCAATATCTTGTCAAGGTACGTACTTTGTGAAAGACCAATGAGGCGTCTTGATCTATCTCTATAGATCTTGATGCCTAATATATAAGCAGCTTCTCCAAGGTCCTTCATTGAAAAACACTTGTTCAAGTAGGCCTTTATGCTTCCCAAGAATTCTATATCATTTCCCATCAACAGTATGTCATCCACATATAATATGAGAAATGCTACAGAGCTCCCACTCACTTTCTTGTAAACACATGCTTCTCCATAAGTCTGTGTAAACCCAAATGCTTTGATCATCTCATCAAATTGAATGTTCCAACTCCGAGATGCTTGCACCAGCCCATAGATGGAGCGCTGGAGCTTGCATACCTTGTTAGCATTCTTAGGATCGACAAAACCTTCCGGCTGCATCATATACAATTCTTCCTTAAGAAAGCCGTTAAGGAATGCCGTTTTGACGTCCATTTGCCATATCTCATAATCATAGAATGCGGCAATTGCTAACATGATTCGGACGGACTTCAGCTTCGCTACGGGTGAGAAAGTCTCATCGTAGTCAACCCCTTGAACTTGTCGATATCCCTTAGCGACAAGTCGAGCTTTATAGATGGTAAGATTACCATCCGCGTCCGTCTTCTTCTTAAAGATCCATTTGTTTTCTATCGCTCGCCGATCATCGGGCAAGTCTGTCAAAGTCCACACTTTGTTTTCATACATGGATCCTATCTCGGATTGCATGGCTTCAAGCCATTTGTTGGAATCTGGGCCCGCCATTGCTTCTTCATAGTTCGAAGGTTCACCGTTGTCTAACAACATGATTTCCAGGACAGGGTTGCCATACCACTCTGGTGTGGAATGTGTCCTCGTGGACCTACGAAGTTCAATAGTAACTTGATCCAAAGTACCTTGATCATCATCATTAGCTTCCTCTCTAGTCAGTGCAGGCACCACAGGAACATCTTCCTGAGCTGCGCTACTTTCTGGTTCAAGAGGTAGTACTTCATCAAGTTCCACTTTCCTCCCACTTACTTCTTTCGAGAGAAACTCTTTCTCCAGAAAGGACCCGTTCTTGGCAACAAAGATCTTGCCTTCGGATCTGAGGTAGAAGGTATACCCAATGGTTTCCTTAGGGTATCCTATGAAGACGCATTTTTCCGACTTGGGTTCGAGCTTTTCAGGTTGAAGTTTCTTGACATAAGCATCGCATCCCCAAACTTTTAGAAACGACAGCTTAGGTTTCTTCCCAAACCATAATTCATACGGTGTCGTCTCAACGGATATAGACGGAGCCCTATTTAAAGTGAATGCGGCAGTCTGTAAAGCATAGCCCCAAAATGAGAGCGGTAGATCGGTAAGAGACATCATAGATCGCACCATATCCAATAGAGTGCGATTACGACGTTCGGACACACCATTTCGCTGAGGTGTTCCAGGCGGCGTGAGTTGTGAAACTATTCCACATTTCCTTAAGTGTGTGCCAAATTCGTGACTCAAATATTCCCCTCCACGATCTGATCGTAAGAACTTTATTTTCTGTCACGTTGATTCTCAACCTCACTCTGAAATTCCTTGAACTTTTCAAAGGTCTCAGACTTGTGTTTCATTAGGTAGACATACCCATATCTACTCAAGTCATCAGTGAGAGTGAGAACATAACGATAGCCACCGCGAGCCTCAACACTCATTGGACCGCACACATCAGTATGTATGATTTCCAATAAGTTGGTTGCTCGCTCCATTGTTCCGGAGAACGGAGTCTTGGTCATCTTACCCATGAGGCATGGTTCGCACGTGTCAAATGATTCGTAATCAAGAGACTCTAAAAGTCCATCAGCATGGAGCTTCTTCATGCGCTTGACACCAATGTGACCAAGACGGCAGTGCCACAAGTATGTGGGACTATCATTATCAACCTTACATCTTTTGGTACTCACACTATGAATATGTGTAACACTACGTTCGAGATTCATTAAGAATAAACCATTGACCAGCGGGGCATGACCATAAAACATATCTCTCATATAAATAGAACAACCATTATTCTCGGATTTAAATGAGTAGCCATCTCGAATTAAACGAGATCCTGATACAATGTTCATGCTCAAAGCTGGCACTAAATAACAATTATTGAGGTTTAAAACTAATCCCGTAGGTAAATGTAGAGGTAGCGTGCCGACGGCGATCACATCGACCTTGGAACCATTCCCGACGCGCATCGTCACCTCGTCCTTTGCCAGTCTCCGTTTATTCCGCAGCTCCTGCTTTGAGTTACAAATATGAGGAACCGCACCGGTATCAAATACCCAGGAGCTACTACGAGTGCTGGTAAGGTACACATCAATAACATGTATATCACATATACCTTTGGTGTTGCCGGCCTTCTTGTCCGCTAAGTACTTGGGGCAGTTCCGCTTCCAGTGACCACTTCCCTTGCAATAAAAGCACTCAGTCTCAGGCTTGGGTCCATTCTTTGGCTTCTTCCCGGCAACTGGCTTACCGGGCGCGGCAACTCCCTTGCCGTCCTTCTTGAAGTTCTTCTTACCCTTGCCTTTCTTGAACTTAGTGGTTTTATTCACCATCAACACTTGATGTTCCTTTTTGATCTCCACCTCCGCTGATTTCAGCATTGAATATACCTCAGGAATGGTCTTTTCCATCCCCTGCATATTGAAGTTCATCACAAAGCTCTTGTAGCTCGGTGGAAGCGACTGAAGGATTCTGTCAATGACCGCGTCATCCGGGAGATTAACTCCCAGCTGAGTCAAGCGGTTGTGTAACCCAGACATTTTGAGTATGTGCTCACTGACAGAACTATTTTCCTCCATCTTACAACTGAAGAACTTGTCGGAGACTTCATATCTCTCGACCCGGGCATGAGCTTGGAAAACCATTTTCAGCTCTTCGAACATCTCATATGCTCCGTGTTGCTCAAAACGCTTTTGGAGCCCCGGTTCTAAGCTGTAAAGCATGCCGCACTGAACGAGGGAGTAATCATCAGCACGCTGCTGCCAAGCGTTCATAACGTCTTGGTTCTCTGGGATGGGTGCGTCACCTAGCGGTGCTTCTAGGACATAATCTTTCTTGGCAGCTATGAGGATGATCCTCAGGTTCCGGACCCAGTCCGTATAGTTGCTGCCATCATCTTTCAGCTTGGTTTTCTCTAGGAACGCATTGAAGTTGAGGGCAACATTAGCGTGGGCCATTTGATCTACAAGACATATTGTAAAGATTTTAGACTAAGTTCATGATAATTAAGTTCATCTAATCAAATTATTCAATGAACTCCCACTCAGATAGACATCCCTCTAGTCATCTAAGTGAAACATGATCCGAGTCAACTAGGCCGTGTCCGATCATCACGTGAGACGGACTAGTCAACATCGGTGAACATCTTCATGTTGATCGTATCTTCTATACGACTCATGCTCGACCTTTCGGTCTTCCGTGTTCCGAGGCCATGTCTATACATGCTAGGCTCGTCAGGTCAACCTAAGTGTATTGCGTGTGTAAATCTGGCTTACACCCGTTGTATTCGAACGTTAGAATCTATCACACCCGATCATCACGTGGTGCTTCGAAACAACGAACCTTCGCAACGGTGCACAGTTAGGGGGAACACTTTCTTGAAATTATTGCGAGGGATCATCTTATTTAAGCTACCGTCGTTCTAAGCAAATAAGATGTAAAACATCACATGCAATCAAATAGTGACATGATATGGCCAATATCATTTTGCTCCTTTTGATCTCCATCTTCGGGGCGCCATGTTCATCTTCGTCACCGGCATGACACCATGATCTCCATCATCATGATCTCCATCATCGTGTCTTCATGAAGTTGTCACGCCAACGATTACTTCTACTTCTATTGCTAACGTGTTTAGCAATAAAGTAAAGTAATTTACATGGCGTTATTCAATGACACGCAGGTCATACAAAAATAAGGACAACTCCTATGGCTCCTGCCGGTTGTCATACTCATCGACATGCAAGTCGTGATTCCTATTACAAGAACATGATCAATCTCATACATCACATATATTTCATTCATCACATCCTTTTGGCCATATCACATCACAAGGCATATGCTGCAAAAACAAGTTAGACGTCCTCTAATTGTTGTTGCATGTTTTACGCGGCTTCTATAGGTTTCTAGCAAGAACGTTTCTTACCTACCTAAAACCACAACGTGATATGCCAATTTCTATTTACCCTTCATAAGGACCCTTTTCATCGAATCCGTTCCGACTAAAGTGGGAGAGACAGACACCCGCTAGCCACCTTATGCAACTAGTGCATGTCAGTCGGTGGAACCTGTCTCACGTAAGCGTACGTGTAAGGTCGGTCCGGGCCGCTTCATCCCACGATGCCACCGAAACAAGATAAGACTAGTAGTGGCAAGAAAATTGACAACATCTACACCCACAACAAGTTTGTGTTCTACTCGTGCATAGAAACTACGCATAGACCTGGCTCATGATGCCACTGTTGGAGATCGTTGCAGAAATTAAAATTTTTCTACGCATCACCAAGAACAATCTATGGAGTCTTCTAGCAACGAGAGGGAAAAGAGTGCATCTACATACCCTTGTAGATCGCGAGCGGAAGCGTTCAAGTGAACGGGGTTGATGGAGTCGTACTCGTCGTGATCCAAATCACCGATGACCGAGCGCCGAACGGACGGCACCTCCGCGTTCAACACACGTACGGTTGGGGAAGACGTCTCCTCCTTCTTGATCCAGCAAGGGGGAGGGAGAGGTTGATGGAAATCCAGCAGCATGACGGCGTGGTGGTGGAAGCAGCGGGGATCTCGGCAGGGCTTCGCCAAGCTCAGCGAGAGGGAGAGGTGTCACGGGAGGGAGAGGGAGGCGCCAGGGGCTTGGGTGTGGCTGCCCTCCCTCCCCCCTCTTTATATAGGGCCCCTGGGGGGCGCCGGCCCTAGGAGATCCAATCTCCAAGGGGGGCGGCGGCCAAGGGGGTGGCTTGCCCCCCAAGCCAAGTGGGGCGCCCCCCACCCCTAGGGTTTCCAACCCTAGGCGCAGGGGGAGGCCCAAGGGGGGCGCACCAGCCCACCAGGGGCTGGTTCCCTCCCAATTCAGCCCATGGGGCCCTCCGGGATAGGTGGCCCCACCCGGTGGACCCCTCGGGACCCTTCCGGTGGTCCCGGTACAATACCGGTGACCCCCGAAACTTTCCCGGTGGCCGAAACTGGACTTCCTATATACAATTCTTCACCTCCGGACCATTTCGGAATTCCTCGTGACGTCCGGGATGTCATCTGGGACTCCGAACAACTTTAGGATTTCCGCATACTAATATCCCTACAACCCTAGCGTCACCGAACCTTAAGTGTGTAGACCCTACGGGTTCGGGAGACATGCAGACATGACCGAGACGACTCTCCGGTCACTAACCAACAGCGGGATCTGGATACCCATGTTGGCTCCCACATGTTCCATGATGATCTCATCGGATGAACCACGATGTCGAGGATTCAATCAATCCCGTATACAATTCCCTTTGTCAATCGGTACGTTACTTGCCCGAGATTCGATCGTCGGTATCCCAATACCTTGTTCAATCTCGTTACCGGCAAGTCACTTTACTCGTACCGTAATGCATGATCCCGTGACCAAACACTTGGTCAGATTGAGCTCATTATGATGATGCATTACCGAGTGGGCCCAGAGATACCTCTCCGTCATACGGAGTGACAAATCCCAGTCTTGATTCGTGCCAACCCAACAGACACTTTCGGAGATACCCGTAGTGCACCTTTATAGCCACCCAGTTACGTTGTGACGTTTGGCACACCCAAAGCACTCCTATGGTATCCGGGAGTTGCACAATCTCATGGTCTAAGGAAATGATACTTGACATTTGGAAAAGCTCTAGCAAACGAACTACACGATCTTGTGCTATGATTATGATTGGGTCTTGTCCATCACATCATTCTCCTAATGATGTGATCCCGTTATCAATGACATCCAATGTCCATAGTCAGGAAACCATGACTATCTGTTGATCAACGAGCTAGTCAACTAGAGGCTCACTAGGGACATGTTGTGGCCTATGTATTCACACATGTATTACGATATCCGGATAACACAATTATAGCATGAACAATAGACAATTATCATGAACAAGGAAATATAATAATAACCATTTTATTATTGCCTCTAGGGCATATTTCCAACACCAGAAGCCCGGGACCCTGGCGTCTGGCCCCTGGACTCCGCAAAACTTCCTTTTGCGCTTTCCAAAAACCTCGTTGGCTTTCCCCTTTGGCCCAGATAAAGTGTTCTCGTGCCCAAACATTTCGGGAAACATCCGGAACCCCTTCCGATGGATCCCGGAACCTTTCCGGAGATCAAACACTACTATCCACATATCAATCTTTACTTCTGGACCATTCCGGAGTTCCTCGTCATATCCGTGATCTCATCCAAAACTCCGAACAACATTCGGTCAGCAACATACATAACTCATAATACTATATCGTCAACGAACGTTAAGCGTGCGGACCCTACGGGTTCGAGAACTATGTAGACATGACCGAGACACCTCTCTGGTCAATAACCAATAGCGGGACCTGGATGCCCATATTGGCTCCTACATATTCTACGAAGATCTTTATCGGTCAGACCGCATAACAACATACATTGTTCCCTTTGTCATCGGTATGTTACTTGCCCGAGATTCGATCGTCGGTATCTCAATACCTAGTTCAATCTCGTTACCGGCAAGTCTCTTTGCTCGTTCCGTAATACATCATCCCACAACTAACTCATTAGTTGCAATGCTTGCAAGGCTTATAGTGATGTGCATTACCGAGTGGGCCCAGAGATACCTCTCCGACAATCGGAGTGACAAATCCTAATCTCGAAATACGCCAACCCAACAAGTACCTTCAGAGACACCTGTAGAGCACCTTTATAATCACCCAGTTACGTTGTGACGTTTGGTAGCACACAAAGTGTTCCTTCGGTAAATGGGAGTTGCATAATCTCATAGTCATAGGAACATGTATAAGTCATGAAGAAAGCAATAGCAACATACTAAATGATCAAGTGCTAAGCTAACGGAATGGGTCAAGTCAATCACATCATTCTCCTAATGATGTGATCCCGTTAATCAAATGACAACTCATGTCTATGGCCAGGAAACATAACCATCTTTGATTAACGAGCTAGTCAAGTAGAGGCATACTAGTGACACTCTGTTTGTCTATGTATTCACACATGTATCATGTTTCCGGTTAATACAATTTTAGCATGACTAATAAACATTTATCATGATATAAGGAAATAAATAATAACTTTATTATTGCCTCTAGAGCATATCTCCTTCAATATCAGCATCTCTGTCGGTGTGGAATGACACCTATGGGATCACAAGAATCCCTACTACAGTTGCCGGGGCGCAGGGTTGCAAGAAGAGCAGGATCAGTAGCCAGCACAAGGATCGTTTACCCAGGTTCGGGCCGCGAGGATGCGTAAAACCCTAGTCCTGCTTTGGTGGGTGTATTTCAGAGAGTTCTTGAGCTCTCGAACTAGCTGTGGTGAGTGCGTGGTTCGAAAGAGCCGAATCCTTCTCCAGTATTCCATGTGCCTCCTTTTATAGGTGAAAGGGGCTGCCACAGTGGCATACAGGAGGTGGAAAGGCGCACAGTGCTATGAGCTTATCGCTCGTATTACAGAACAAGATGCATTTAATGCGCCGCTGAGGTGTCCCCTAGCTTTATCGGGGACGGGGGCGAGGCTCGTCCCGTCCGTCGCCGCTCCTCCTTGCTTCGACCCGCGCCTTGGCCAGCGATGCGTGCGGCGCCATATAGGCAGGCAGGCAGCTGAGGTGGCGCGGTGGTAGGGTCTTCACGAAGATCTGCATGCCGCCACGCAGGCATTTGATGAGTTGGCATGGAAGCTGCATGTTGCCACGCAGGTGCCTGCCCAGCAGGTCGGACTGGCAGCTGCATGTGAACGGCGGTGGAGACTTGGCTGGTGCGGGCCTGGCAGTGGCCCTGCTGGCGTCTTTGGCGAGGGCCTTGCCGTGGCGCGCTGTCGTCCCCGGCAAGGATCTTGCCGGGGGTCTCGTGGCTTTCCTCGGCAAGGATCTTGCCGAGGATCGTCGTCTTCTATTCCTGATCTGATCTTGGGTGTTCCTTGTCTTCACAAAGATCTGCATGCCACCATGGAGGTGCCTCCTGAGCCCTGGCCCAATGTGATGTTGGAGACCGTTGGCTCAAGGGTGGCTCGCTCTGTTGGTGTGGGGCGAGCTGCCCCGGCAAGGGTCTTGCCGGGGGAACCTGCTTCGTCCCTCCGCTCTTTGTGGTCTTGGCCTTGGCGTTGCTCTGGTTATCTTGGGCTTCGGTCTTACCTTGGCTCACCTCCCCTGCTCTGCTTGGTGTGGCCTAGGGCGCGGCTCCGACTGCCCGTGCACAGGTAAAGGGTTACAAAGGTGCGCCCCTTCTTTTGTACACCGACAATCTCCATTCTCATCAACTATTGTGGGACCTCTGTTTGGGTTAGGAATGGAGATTGGCATGCCCACTTGCTCTTGCACAGTTCTTCTTCTCTTTCTCTTTGGTCTTTCTTGATCTTGCACCTCTGTTGGTTCTTGTTCTACTTGGGTGTGAGATTCTGCTGCTTCTGCCCTTGCAATCTCCTTCAATCTAGGGCATCCTTTCCTTTTATGACCTTCATAACCACAATATCCACAATGAATAGTGACCCCATGTTTGGTCAACTTTGTACCATCCTCATTTTCTTTAGGACCTTTTCTTCTTCTTTTGCTTGATGGTCTACCAACAACCTTCTCATAGAAGGGTGGTTTCACTACTGGGGCATTAACATGCTCCCATTCAGATTTATCTCTAACAGGCTTCACCACTGGACCATAAGCTTGCATAAAATCATTAAGAGAATAGCAGCTAGATACCATTTGTTCAGGTTTTATTCCCTCATGTCTGCAACAAGCTATTGCATGGTTGCATGGAATGGCAGTTAACTGCCATCTTCTGCAAGTGCAAGCTCTCATGTTTAGCTCTACAATGTAACTAACACCATTGCTCAACACTTTGAAAGTTGACGTTCCATATTCAGTAGCAAAGCAATTTGCTGCATAATCTGCATTTTTCTGAACTTTCTGTCTTATCTTTGGACAAATCTGACCAGTCTACTTCTGAGCCTCTTTCTACATCTTGACATATCTTGTGACTATCTTGCAAGCAATGTTTTCTAACATAGACAGGATAGGCAACTCTCTAGCTTCTAATATCCACCTACATGAGCAGTACTAAACATTAGTAATAGACATTTAATAAGCAGAAGTACTTAGATGTAGAAAAGATCAGTAGTATATTATTACTTGTTGAAAACTTCACATGAATTATTTGTAAGTATGTCACACTTGACAAAATCACCGAAGAAAGCTCTGCAATACTCTGAGGGCTTCTTTTCATCTAACCAAGCATGTGCTTCTAGGCAATCAACCTTGAACCTCTGCATGTTTTGCTGCCACCTTGTAGTGTTGCTTCACCTAGCACATGCCCACAGGTGCTTCTTCACTGTCTCTCCCTTGTGGAGCTGGTTCAGGTTCTGGTACAAATGTCTAACACAGAACCTATGTTCAAAGTCAGGGAATATTTCTCTGACTGCTTTCATCAAACCCTAGAACACAACACAATATCTATATGAGATCTCCATGTATAATATGTTAACATACAATTAGCTATGTTTCAAACAGAACACAACATAGATGAAAGCAGTTTTAAGCACACCTTCTGTTTATCACTCATTATAGTGATTGTTGATGTGTTGATGATGTTCAGATCAGTTTTCAAAGTAGTAAGAAACCACTTCCATGAAGCATGGCACTCCACCTCTACTACAGCTAGTGCAATTGGGTATATGCAATCATTGGGATCTACTCCAATTGCTGTCAGAATCTGCCCTCCATACTTGGTCCTTATGTGAGTTCCATCTAGGCAAATTATGGGCCTGCATGACAGTAGCCATCCTCTTTTGCATGCATCCAGACATAAGTATAGAGTGCTCAAAGTTTCACCCATCCTCTTCAAGTAGAAAGTGGTGCCTGGGTTTGCTCTCCTTAGCTCATGTCCATAGTCCCAAAGCTGTCCATATTAGGCCTCCTCATCTCCTCTAATCTTTTTCAGACAATATAACCTGGCTCTTGCTAGCTTAAATCTATTGGGCTTCATGCTGTACTTCTTCTGCACTTTGTTTTGAAAAGCAGTCAAATTCATCTTTGGGTCATCTCTGAAATCTTCAACAAATTTTCTAGCAACCAATGGAGCTGTCAGTTCTTTCACTTCCCACACCCTCTCACAAGTATGCTCTCCAACATATGTTTTTACCAGCATGCACTCAACTCTACTGTCCTTAATAGCAATCATTCTCCAAGGACAGCCTTGAACACACTTTGCTTCAATTCTAGTAGAATTGTTCCTTGTCTTATTAATTTTTACTCTATTATTCACTATGTACATGGACAATGCAGACCTAAGTTCAGCAGGGTTTGAAAAAACCATCCCAAGTTTAAATATTGGATCTTCCATGTCTGTCAATTTGTTGAAAGCAGGGAAATCAAATTTCTGCCTGTCTTCACTATGTGGGAGATCTATTTTCTCTGTAGCAACAACATCTGGATCTTCATCATTTGCATCTTCCTTCACCTCTTTCCTAGCTGCAGCAATTACGTCATCTGGGACAGAAGTGTCAACATTTTCATCAAACAAAGTGTCATCTCCAACTTCAAAATCATAGTCAGAATCTGCAAAATCTGGATCAACACTAGAGTCTGATTGATATGCAAGGTCCTCCTCCTCACTCTCAGCACCAAACTCTTCTTCTTCATCACCAGCAAGTTCCTCTTGTTCCTCACAAACAAAATCCTCTTCTTCCCCTTCTCTTATTACATCTTCTTGCTCAACAGCAAATTGATCTTGCTCTAACACCTCAGGAAACAAATTCTCCTTCCCCTTCTCTGTCATGATAACTTCTTCTTTCACAAAATCAGTACTCAATTTCCTCCTAGCAGACATGGATGTGTTGTCCTTGTAGAACTCTCCATATCCACCTGACATCATGTTCAACATGTGCTCTCTAAATGTAGGCACACAATTCCTAGCTGGTATGTGCTCTGTCTCAAATTCCTTTTTGCAAGGACTAATTACTTTAGGTAGCTCAACTGGCTGCACAAGCACATCATCCCAAAGTTGTTTCTCAAGAACATTGTCATGATCAATGTACAAATGCATCTGGTGGCCACCTCTTGCACAAGCTGAATCTGCCATAGATAATGCATGCATTTGAAAGTGCATCTACTTCAAACCATCTACAACAGTTTTGCCAGGATCCAACCAGTACACTGGAAACCCCATGGCTGGCACAGCATATCCTAGTTGCTTGATCATCCAATCCACCAGAGCACAACAGAATGTGCCCTTGTCACAACCATCAAAAACATCAATTGATTCCTACATGTAAACACGGTTCGATCCAACACCATAGAACCATCCATTGTGATGTATTACTAAGCTAAATAAATCACTGCAATCACCTGCATTGCAAGAATAAATACAAATTAATCTCTTTGCTGACAACTACAAACATCTCCAGTGCCAACTAAACCCTAACCACTTATTTGAATCTCAATTCATCCTAATCTCTAACAAAAAAAATCCCCAATTTTACAAACCCTAGAAAGAGAACTGATGAGATGAAGAAAGGAAGGGGAAGAGAAACAGTGAGAAGATCTTACCATACTCGGGAGCATCATCCCAGGGAAACCGTCGTCGAGGAAGCAGTTCAAGGCCATCAACCACACCGGCGGCAGATTCACCACAGCCGCCGTCAGCATCCGCAGATTCGTCGCTGCCGTCAGCCAGCGCATCTACTGTACGGGGTCCGGCTACCTCACCATCCTCTCCGCCAGCGCAACCTACGGAGGCAGCCGACGGGCTTGAGGTTGCCGCCGACGGGCACCCAGCCGCCGTCATGTCGCACGGTCGGGGGTGGGGGGCTGTTGCTCAGGGGTCAGTAATGAACATTCTATTCTTCCTAGGGGCTTTCTTGCAATTTACACCAAGCCACTGCTTACTTAGAACACCACGTTGGCAGCGGCAACGGCTAAAGATACGGGAGTAACCCATTTGCTCATAAAACATACCAAACTGACCCGTTTTCCATGTTTTGACACTTGTGTGACCAATGTGCTCATCTCGCAGGAGTTCGCTGACCAATGGTGCGTTTATCTCGTTATAGTATAACCGAAGAAACTAAGAGAACAAGAATCCCCAAGGAGCAAGTTCTAGAATAAGTCACACGAAATCCTCATCGAAGGAATGATCAAATTGCTGACTCAAGATACTACAATAAGAGATCTCCCGGATAAGTGTGTTAGCCATGACATCCACTTATCGGTTCAGAAGACCAATATTATAATTCTTGGGAACGACCCAACCATCATATCTGCCTAAGATTCAGATCTGGTTGGTGTGAGGATACTTCAGACTCGGCATGTCTGAAAAGAAAGTTTACAACACAAACCGACGAGATGACGTTGCGAGATTCTCGGGAAATGAACTACGATAGCAAGCTCCAAAACATGAGTTGGTTCTGCTACAAACCTATGAACACGCTGTCCAAGACAAGCATGACCACGTAGTAGTCTTATAATAAAACACTACCGAGTTCAGGTGGGGAACCATCATCGAGGATATCGAAGTCCTTGTATAAGCCCCGGGTCTTAAGAAGGAGCTTCTTTTCCTTGAACAAATCAATCAGCGGCTTGGTGTGCTAGGAAATACATGTGGGATGGAGGTTGCAAATCTACCAGACCATAGTATACTTTGCACGTGCATGACTAACTTGGGATGATTCCAAAGGAAGCAAAACTACTTTCTCGAATTAACGGCGGCAACTTTCACCAAATGCACGTGAATCAGAGGTAGTCACTTCTTTCCTCCAAACATATGCTTCATGAACGAAACACGAAAATATGCTTACACAAGTTTCCAATAGTAGCTTGATGTCCAACAACATCATGGAGGAGATAAGGATGTTGTCGATGGGCTCAACAACAATTTATCAACATTTCCATAAAATGAAATTCCACGACTATGTGAACAAGGTGATAGCATTGGTCAGACCAAAGGATATAATGGTGTATGCTCGAGGGATCAATCGCGAGTAAGACAAAATTACGAACATTGTTTGTTTTGATTTGATTTGAGGATAACCCACACGCAAATCAAAGATTTGGGTAAGACAATAGATCCAACAACTGATCATGAGGATCAATCGATGAAGATATCATCTTCCTTCAACAAACACACAAAAAGATATCCCTTAGCGATGAACTAAGTCGGACGAGCTTCCATCTTCCAACTCTCCAAGTTGTTGTTTAGCTCAACCAACTAGTTCAGGGTATCCAACACAGAATTCTTGGAGAAGGGTTGGTTACAAGAGAACCAACTTGATCACGAGCTCAACATAGCGGTCAGGGGACAACCTGGAAATACTTCCGAGAAGATATTCGGAAAATCACGAACCACCGATATGTTACTAAGCTCGAGATCAATCTTGCTTTCAAGGCAAGATGATGTGATCAAATAAGCAAGGGATTGACACAATCCTAACTCATTGATCGAAAAGTGCTCCGGAAATAAGGACTAGGTGGCACAATCAATCTTAGGATGATGATTCAATAACCAACATGCTAGGAATGAGAATATTGTCCATTAACTACCAAGCAACGGAGTTGCTAGGAGTACTGATTTCACACATCACGATTCATTTGTCGGCATTCCGGTTACAATAACACGGGAACCGAGGAATGAACAATGATGGCAAGAAGTATCACTGCATCAAGAATTCATAAGATATGGTGCAATTCTCATGACAATCCTGACATAAAGGGGGTAATACTCCAGGGTAGAACAGAACAAAAGCTGGATTGACATTTTGATCCGCCGAGCACAACTACTTTGACCCAATCCTGGATATGGATGAGGTACTAGAGTTTGTTTCTCCTAGTCATTCTGAAATAGAAAGGATTGACGGCCACAGTAATAGTATGCACCGATGAACATGGATGCACGACATACTCTTGACTATCAACTGATAGATGAGGTTCAGAATACAACTAAGGAGGAACAACTCAAAGGAACATATGATTTCCTGAGTTGTGAATGCATAGATTAGTATGTCGAACAAAGCTCAACATATTTCTTCCGGATAACCCATGTAGAAAGGTAGGATTGGCAGAGTCACAACTATCGAATGAAGAACTCGTCAAGAGCACTCTTGTTGTGATCTTTTCGTTCAGAGAATGTCTGCCTTAATGGTTCATGGTATTGGAAGAACGATATACCATAGACCACAAGACTATCACAAAAGGTTACTAATATCCTAAAGGAACTAGCAAACACTATCAACATGAATGAGTAGAGTGAATCTCGGGCTCAAGAACCCAGAAATAGAATGCCTACTAACTAAATAACATCACGGGATGCTTTCAAGAATGGTGGCCAGAATTATCACACTGGGGATATAAAGCATTGCTAGATTAGTGGGTGGTTCTCTAGGATGCCTAGGGTCATAATACTAGCTCCAACATATATGTCAAGGCAATGGAGTGCCTCAATAGACCGTTTAGTGTGCTTAATCTAGCCCAAAAGGACATCGGAAACGGGAAGAAGTGATTTGCAAATGCATCAAACTATTTAGAAACCTGGGATGACTCGGATAGCATAACGGCTGTAATTGCTCAAAAAGATTGAGACATGCTGCAAAATAGTGGCATGACCACTCAACATCACAATATCAAGGTTCTGAGATCAACTGTCATCACACGGAGGTAGTAGAAACTGAACTAAGACTTGAATCCATCAATCCTATGAGTCTACGGATTAGTAACACGTGAACCTGATAGAAAGATGAGAAGCCTAGTTCTTAACCCCGTAGGAAAGATTGGATGACAGAGATTAGAAGGACACAAGGTATAAGGAGTAAAAAGATCCTTACGTTCCCTTCCACAATCAATTCCCTGATATAACTAAAGCATTTCTAGACTAAACTTTGACCAGTTTGGCTTGGTAATCCTACAGGCAGTCAGGCTCTGATACCAAAATTGTCAGGACCCCGATCCTAAGTCACACCGATCTAGCATGTAACACATCATATCACTTTGCGGCCTCACGCACGGTATCCCCACGGGTGCCACCTTACCTGGCCTGGGACCGTTTGCGCCTTTTGGCTCACGTATATGATAGTGTTGCTAGCATCCATATGACAGAGAACCCGGGCCAACATGACTAGTCATGAATCCAAAGTGGCACTAACTTACAGGGACAGGCATACATGACCCAGCAACGAATGTTTCGGTCATCAACGTATGAACCCAAGTCGTAGCAAGCTACAAGGACTTAAAGGAACAACGCGTGACATTTCCGCGAAGGGACAGACACATGAACGAAGAAGGACACATGCCGACCAGCCTAAGGGTTCCGGAGCAGTAGCAAGCTACCATGGCTCGGTGGAAGCACTAGGAGACATTCCCCGGTAAGAGAGGCTACCAAGAATAAACAACTAGGTTGTCGGATCCCACACATACCAAGCATTTCAATAACATACACACAATATGCCCGTTATGTGCAAATACAACATGGCATCACAACAAGACTCTACGACTCAAATTATTTATTCAATAGGCTCCGAGGAGCCAAGCATTACAAACATGGGTCTCATGACCCAACATTCAGAGCATACAAACAACGGAAGCATAAGATGTCTGAGTACATACAACTACAAATGAAAAGGGCTGAGAAGCCTGACTATCTACAAGATCATCCCAAGGGTACAAGATCGTAGCTGAGGTAACAAGCTAAACGTCGAAGTCCAAGCGGAACTACTAGTGAGACTGAAGTCTCTCTGCAAAAACATAAATTAGGAAAATGTGAGTACAAATGTACCCAACAAGACTTACATCAGAACTAGCTACATATGCATCAGTATCAACAAAGGGGGTGGTGGAGTTTAACTGCAGCAAGCCAGCTTTGACTCAGTGGCTATCCTAAACTACGACTGCTGGTAACTCTTTTGAGGTGGCGCACACGAGTCCACATATTCACCATATCAACACACCACGATGGACCCGCTCCCGTCTCCCTACGAGAAGGCCATCCATAGCACTCACGCTTATCTTGCGCATTTTAGAGTATCCACTTTCACTTGTCTATGAACTGTACAGGCAACCCAGAAGTCCTTTACCGCGGACGCGGCTATTTGAATAGATGATGTTAACCCTGCAGGGGTGTACTTCTTCACACACGCTCTTGCCACTTACCACCATGTACACGTCGTGTATCTCGGCAACCTTCAAGCGGAAGCCTGGCGAGGGAGTCTCCACGACCTGACTAACCACACAAGTCTCTAGTCCGGTTTATCGCCTATTCGGGTTCCATCCGCAAGGAGATCCGGCCGGGTGTCGCTCACGGCCCCAAACGATGTGAGCAGGGTTCCCAAGTCCACCAAACGGGCGACGCTTGGTACACCGTGCCACAACACCTAGTCTGTCCCAAGCCCACCTGTACCGGGTGCCACTTGGTAGACTACTAGCACTACCTACAAACACCAGAAACTAGTTGCAACTCCTGGACAGAGATCAGGTTGGTTAATAAGTCGAGAGAGCTTGGAGTGCCCGGAGCCCAATGTGTGGTAGTAGCTGTTCATGGATCACAAACACAGAACTCAGTTCCTGAGGACAGTTTCAATGAGACAACCCACCATGTACTCCTACATGGCCTCTCATCGCTACCTTTACCAAATCGTGTTCACACACTTAGCTCTCAACAGTAGGACATGTTCACAACTTTCCAATTCATCCCCGATGAATCAGACCTGACACAACTCTAAGCAATAGCAGGCATGACAAACAAGCATGAATGAGTAGGCACATCAGGGCTCAAACAACTCCTACCGTGGCTAGTGGGTTTCAACTATTTACTGCGGCAAAGATAGGTCATGCAGAGGAAAGGGGTTCAACTACCGCAGCATGTAACAGTTGAATCGTTGTTGTCCTAATGCAGTAAAAGAGAGCAGAAGCGAGAGAGTGGGATTGTATCGGAATCAACAAGGGGGTTTTGCTTGCCTGGCACTTCTGAAGATAGTATAGCTCTTCATCGGTGTCATCGAACTCATCGTCAGAACATACTTCTACTCAGGGGGAACAACCACCGGCAACAGAGAAAGAACACAATCAATGCAATGCAACAATATGATGCATGATCATGACAAGGCAACATGCTGTGATTTGAGCTAATGCAACTAGCAGTGATTTAAATGAAGTTGATTTGAACCAAGGGTTCACATTCAAACTCCGTATGTGATTATTTAAATGCCAATTATGCAGATTGTCATATACAGCAACCTTAGGTTGTTCAAACATGCATGAAAAGGGTACAGATGGAAAGATTGGATTTTTCTGATCATTTTTCATATATAATTTATTTCATTCTGAGCTACGGTTGATTTTCTATGATTTTTAGAAGTTCTAACTATTTTCTGGAATTTCCTGAATTAATAATAACGCCAAAAAAGCTTTATTACGTCAGCATGACAGTGGCATGACGTCAGCGGGTCAACTGAGGCTGACAAGGGTCAAACCTGACCAGTGGGGTCCACTGGTCAGTGACCCGGCGTCATTAGTGTCACGGATAGGTGTGTCCGGTCAATTGCCAAGTCAGCACGGTCAACTCTGGCGCGTGGGTCCCGTTGGGTTATAATCTAATCTTAACCAGGAAATTAGCCCGCTGAGTTAAACATGCGGGTCCCACTGTCATCCACATGGGGTGATACTAAGCGGGTCATTAGTGCCTAATTAACCCTGCCACAACAGCATCGCAGGAGCTCAACGCCGGCGACCTGGAAACGCGACGGTGACCCCTCGAAAGGGCACGAGAGCGGCGGCCGAGGCAACTGAGGCGCAACCCATGCTCGCCCGCATCCAGGGGAGCACGTAGCTGGGCGCGGGGTCGCCGGAGTGAGCGGCGACGAGCACATCCGCGGCGGCGCCCGCACGGGGTTGGCCGGGACGGCGTTGCAGTGTACGGGAGGAAGAGGTGGTGGGTGTTCTTGGCTCGTGGGAGCGTGATGAGCATGATGACGCTCTCGGACGCAAGGTTGAGTGGATGTAGCGATGACGGTGACATGTCTCATGGCGAGTGGAACTCGGCTCCGGTGATCTATGGCTAGGGCGCGAAAACGACGCGGGAAGATGGGGGTTAGAGGTAGGACCTCACAGCGCGTCAGACGGAATGGTCAGCGAGCTCGAGGACGTCCTGTCGGCGGCGAATCGGCGTCAGAAGTGACCGGCTCCCGAGGTGGAAGATGGTGGCAATGACGATGCTACGGCGCGTCCCGGCTGGCTTGGCTCGGTGGAGATGACGAGGAAGACGACGCAGAGCTCGTGGGCACAGCAGAGGGGCGAGGGGGTAGCTGTGGCCATGGTGGTTCTCGTCAGCGGTCTCGGGTGCGTACGGACGGTCACGGGAGAGAGAGAGAGTCAGAGAGGGATGGGGACGAGCAAGCGGTCAAGGTAGGCGCGGGAGAGTGTGTGGCGTCCTTAGCCAGCTCCAGGCGGTCGGCGGCAAGCAGGAGGTGGCGCAGCGCGTGCGTGCGCGCGGCCACCATGCGCCCCTATCCTCCTGGCGAGAGGTTGGGGGTGACTGGCGCTGCCAGTCGGCTGGGCCAGAACAGCTGGGCCGCCAGGTAAGTCAGGTGGGTTTTCTTCTTTCCTATTTTTCTTTCTGTTTTCTATTTGTTTTGCTCTGTTTTGATTTAGTACTAATACTAAACCATTTTTGTTGCTTCTGAAATTATTTGTGGATGCAATATGGATTATTCCAAAACTCCAAAACTCCACAAAATGTTTCAGAATAATTGGAGCAATAAAAATATTATAGGATTTATTTGCTCCAACTCAAATACAATATGAGGTAATTAAAAAATCCAAAAATGTCCTAGAAATATATTGATCATTTTTGGCAGAGGTTTCTACCTTAACCAAAAATCATGAACTTTTCTTGAGGCACTTTGGGTTCATTGAAAATGTTTTTAATTTGAACCTAGTTGAGTTCTTTTGGTGCTAGGGTTTCAACATCCCCAATTCAAATTAATTCAAAAATAACATGATGCATGGATGCAGATGCAACTATTTGCAGGCACAAATTCTAGGGCTGTGACAGACCCGCCCCGTAATACTCAGGCCCTGATGGATCAGGATAGAGCTCGTCGGGAGGATGAGCTAGCGGCTCAGTACACGGCTCGTCAACCATGTCCGGTTTATCCGACAACTTCGGTGGAGGCAGGAGTGACCTCTCGAAGCACGGGTGTACCATGTTTAGTGCCAACTCTATGTAATGAGCGTCTGCCCAAGGATTTTAAAGGACCTCGTAAAGTGCCCAACTACACAGCTGACTTACCCCCTGAGGCGTGGATTGAGAGTTATGAGATGGCCATGGAGCTGCTGGAGGTCAGCGATGCCGCGTGTGCTAAATATTTCACCATGATGCTGGATGGGACGGCCCGTACGTGGCTAAAGAGATTGCCTGCCAATTCCATTGGATCATGGGCTGAGCTGAAGGCTCGGTTCATCCAGAATTTCAAAGATACATGCAAACAACCCATGTCGATTGTGGATTTAGATGCCTGTGCCCAAGAGGAGGGCGAGTCAACGACCCATTGGGTGCGCCTGGTCAAAGCCATCCTACATTCATCGAATAACATCAATGCCGGCTCAGCAGTCTTTATGTTAGAGAAGAATTGCCGTTTTTTTGCCTCTTAAACAGAAGTTAGGGCGGCTCAAGCGCCACTGCAATGATATGGGGGAGCTGATGGCGACTCTAATTAAATATGACGACTCTGATAGTACCAAGGACCCCGAGTCTGATGATGAAAAGCCGGGAAAGGGAAAGAAGAGTGGCAACACCAAGGGCCAGCATCATAACCCGGCGAGTCAGGGGGGCAACGGTAAACGCAAGGCTGATAATAATTCAGATTTTGTGGCCAATACCAACACGCAGAACAATGGTCAGCGTCGTAAAGGTAAACCGCCTCCTCGGGCAGGAGGGTCAGGTAGAAATCTGGAGCAGCTGTAAATCAGCCTTTCCCAAAGCATGGTTCACGGGAAAGGCAATCTACGCACCTTTGGAAGGACTGCTACATTATGAAGGAGGTCAAAACTTCCGACTTGTTCCAGAACAATCATGGGCCAAGCGGCGGCTCAGGTTCTGGTTCTCATGGCCCGGGTTACCGTGGTGGCGGTTCTAATTCAGGTTTTCAGGGTCACCAAGGCAGTCAAGGCAATCAGGGACGTTATCATCAATAGTCCAGTCAGGGGAATCAACAACAACAAACTGGGTATCAGAGTAACCCGAAGCAATTGAATAGTGGGCAGTACCATGATACGTCTCCAACGTATCTATAATTTTTGATTGTTCCATGCTATATTATATTCTGTTTTGGACATTATTGGGCTTTATTATACACTTTTATACTATTTTTGGGACTAACCTATTAACCGGAGGCCCATCCCAGAATTGCTGTTTTTTGCCTATTTCAGAGTTTCGCGGAAAAAGAATATCAAACAGAGTCCAAACGGAATGAAACCTTCGGGAACGTGATTTTCGGAACGAACGTGATCCAGAGGACTTGGACCCTACGTCAAGACATCAACCAGGAGGGCACAAGGTAGGGGGACGCGCCTACCCCCCCAGGGCGCGCCCTCCACCCTCGTGGGCCCCCTGTTGCTCCATCGACGTACTCCTTCCTCCTATATATACCTACGTACCCCCAAACTACCAGATACGGAGCCAAAAACCTAATTCAACCGCCGCAACCTTCTGTACCCGTGAGATCCCATCTTGGGGCCTGTTCCGGAGCTCCGCCGGAGGGGGCATCGATCACGGAGGGCTTCTACATCAACACCATAGCCTCTCCGATGATGTGTGAGTAGTTTACCTCAGACCTTCGGGTCCATAGTTATTAGCTAGCTGGCTTCTTCTCTCTTTTTGGATCTCAATACAATGTTCTCCCCCTCTCTCGTGGAGATCTATTCGATGTAATCTTCTTTTGCGGTGCGTTTGTTGAGACCGATGAATTGTGGGTTTATGATCAAGATTATCTATGAACAATATTTGAATCTTCTCTGAATTCTTTTATGTATGATTGGTTATCTTTGCAAGTCTCTTCGAATTATCAGTTTGGTTTGGGCTACTAGATTGATCTTTCTTGCAATGGGCGTAGTGCTTAGCTTTGGGTTCAATCTTGCGGTGTCCTTTCCCAGTGACAGTAGGGGCAGCAAGGCACGTATTGTATTGTTGCCATCGAGGATAACAAGATGGGGTTTATATCATATTGCATGAGTTTATCCCTCTACATCATGTCATCTTGCTTAAAGCATTACTCTGTTCTTATGAACTTAATACTCTAGATGCATGCTGGATAGCAGTCGATGTGTGGAGTAATAGTAGTAGATGCAGGAAGGAGTCGGTCTACTTGTCTCGGACGTGATGCCTATATACATGATCATACCTAGATATTCTCATAACTATGCTCAATTCTGTCAATTGCTCAACAGTAATTTGTTCACCCACCGTAATACTTATGCTCTTGAGAGAAGCCACTAGTGAAACCTATGGCCCCCGGGTCTATTTTCCATCATATTAATCTTCCAACACTTAGTTATTTTTATTGCCTTTTATTTTACTTTGCATCTTTATCATAAAAATACCAAAAATATTATCTTATCATATCTATCAGATCTCACTCTCGTAAGTGACCGTGTAGGGATTGACAACCCCTTATCGCGTTGGTTGCGAGGATTTATTTGTTTGTGTAGGTGCGAGGGACTCGTGCGTGGCCTCCTACTTGATTGATACCTTGGTTCTCGAAAACTGAGGGAAATACTTACGCTACTTTGCTGCATCACCCTTTCCTCTTCAAGGGAAAACCAACGCAGTGCTCAAGAGGTAGCATACCACGTCTTCACCACAAGTTTGTGCAAGCGGGATCAGAAGCTCCATAAAAGGGATGTGAACGCCGTTGAGCCGGCAGTTCCCCGTTACTTTCGTTGGTCTGAGCAGCCCATTGTGTGGAGTCGTGAGGATCACCCGCCCCAGGTCGACAATCCTGGTCACTTGGCTTTGGTGGTGGCACCTCAAGTTGGAGGATATAAATTCGCTAAGGTACGCATGGACGGAGGTAGCAGCATCAATATCATTTATTACGAAACCTTTCGTCGCATGGAGTTGACTGATAAAAATCTTAAGCCGTCAAACACTGTCTTTCACGGTGTGGTGCCTGGTAAGTCGGCATACCCGGTTGGTAAAATAGCTCTGGAGGTTGCATTTGGAGATGATCATGATTCCAGGTCTGAAACGTTGACCTTTGAAGTGGTGAAGATCAAAATCCCTTATCATGCCCTGTTTGGACGGCCGGCTTATGCTAAGTTCATGGCAAGGCCTTATTATGTGTATCTGCAACTCAAAATGTCGGGTCACAAGGGGACTATTATGGTGCATGGAAGCCGGAAGATAGCTTTGGAGTGCAAGGAAGGTGATGCAACTTATGCTAAGTATGTCTGCGCAACAGAGGAATTGAAATTTTATAAAGACAATGTTGACCCGGCAGATATGACATCTTTGAAAAAGCCAACCACGGAGCATGACCCGGTCCTGAAGATTAAGTCGGCAGATGACACCAAGTGGATTGATTTCGTTCCTGGCGATTCATCCAAGCAGTTTAGCATCAGTGCTAATCTGGATCCGAAATAGGAAAGCGCGTTTATCGAGTTCATCCGTGAGAACCGGGACATCTTTGCATGGAAACCTTCTGACATGCCGGGTGTACCGAGAGAACTCGCTGAGCACACTCTTAATATTAATCCGAAGTTTAAGCCAGTCAAGCAGTTTCTTCGTTGTTTTAATGAAGAGAGGCGCAAGGCCATTGGTGAAGAAGTGGCCCTGCTCTTGGGGGCTGGGTTCATTGTTGAAGTTTTTCATCCTGAGTGGTTGGCTAACCCAGTGCTGGTGCTTAAGAAGAACGGCACTTGGTGTATGTGTGTGGACTACACGGACTTAAACAAGGCTTGTCCGGCTGATCCTTTCACTCTCCCTCGTATTGACCAAATTATTGTTGCTACGGCGGGTTGTGAGCGTTTGAGTTTTTTGGATGCTTATTCTGGTTATCATCAGATCAAGATGGCAGTTAAGGACCAGGAGAAGACAACTTTTATTACTCCCTTTGGAGCCTTCTGCTATGTGTCTATGCCTTTTGCGCTCAAAAGTGCCCAGGCGACTTACCAACGGTGTGTGCAAAACTGCCTTCATAATCAAATCGGGCGTAATGTTCATGCTTATGTGGATGACATAGTGGTGAAATCCAGAAAGAAGGAGACCCTGATTGATGATTTGAAGGAGACTTTTGACAATCTCCGGGTTTATAAGATGATGCTTAACCCGGCCAAGTGTGTTTTTGGTGTGCCAGCTGGTAAGCTTTTGGGTTTTCTGGTTTCCAACAGAGGCATTGAAGCTAACCCGGAGAAGATCAAGGCCATCACTTCTTTGGCTAAGCCGGCGTGTGTCAATGATTTCCAACGTCTGGCAGGTCGTATTGCGGCCTTAAGCCGGTTCATAAGCCGGCTGGGTGAAAAGGCTATACCGTTGTACCAGATGATGAAGAAAACATATCACTTTGTCTGGAGTGCTGCTGCTAATCAAGCATTTGAGGACTTGAAGAAACAGTTGGCTGAGCCGCCCGTTCTTGCTGCTCCCATCGATAAAGTGCCTTTGTTGTTATATGTGGCTGCCAATAGCCGAGCTGTTAGTGTTGCCATTGTGGTAGAAAGGAAGGAAGCAGGCAAGGAATATCCGGTTCAGAGGCCGGTTTACTACATCAGTGAGGTGCTTATTGAGTCCAAGCAGCGATATCCGCACTGGCAGAAACTTGTATATGGGGTGTTCATGGCCAGTCGGAAGCTTAAGCAGTATTTTTTGGGTCATCCCATCACTGTGGTTAGTTCTGCTCCTTTAGGAGATATTATTCAAAACAGAGAAGCCACAGGTCAGGTAGCCAAGTGGGCCATTGAGCTTGGACCTCATGGTTTGAAGTATATGCCTCGCACGGCCATCAAGTCTCAAGTGCTTGTGGATTTCATCAATGACTGGACAGAGCTGCAGATGCCTGAAGAGAAGCCGGATAATACATATTGGACGATTCACTTTGATGGGTCCCGGCAATTGGAGGGCTCGGGGGCTGGAGTTGTCTTAGCTTCCCCTCGAGGTGACAAAGTTTTGTTATGTGTTAAGGTTGATGTTTCCCTGTACTAACAATGCAGCTGAGTATGAAGCCTTACTCCATGGTCTTCGGATGGCTAAGGAGATGAATTTAAGCCGGGTGAGATGTTTCGGTGACTCAGACTTAGTGGCTCAGCAAGTTTCAGGCAAATGGGATTCTAAGGATCCACTCATGGCGGCTTATCGTCGAGAGGTTGACGCTATTGCGGGTCACTTCAAGGGTTATCAAGTTGAGCAAGTTGATCGCAAGAAAAATGAGGCGGCTGATGCCTTAAGCCGGTTAGGATCCCAGCGTAAGCCGGTGCCGCCTAACACTTTCCTGGATATTCTGCATAACCCTTCTGTCAAGTTGCCTACAGAGGAGGATCTCGCTATTCCTGACCCGGAGGCACAATTGGTGGCGGCTCTTCATGCTATTCCTGATTGGACAGTGCCTTATTTGGCTTATATGACCCGGGGCGAGTTACCTGAAGATGAAACTTTAGCCAGGCAAATAACCCGGCGGTCTAAGTCGATGACAATTGTCAATGGAGAGCTACACCATTGCAGTGTCACAGGGGCGTTTCAACGTTGTGTTTCTCCAGAAGAGGGCCGTGAGATTCTTCGTGAGATTCATGAAGGATATTGTGGTCATCATGCCGGCTCTAAATCTCTCGTGGCTAAAGCCTTTCGTCATGGGTTTTATTGGCTGACGGCTCACGCTGATGCGGAGGATCTGGTCAGTAAACGTGATGGTTGTCAGAAATTTTCACGACGAGCTCATGTGCCAGCTCAAGAATTGAGGATGATTCCAATTACTTGGCTGTTTGCAGTCTGGGGGCTTGATATGATTGGGCCTTTCAAAAGGTCCAAAGATAAAAAGACACACCTCTTGGTGGCGGTTGACAAATTTACAAAGTGGGTTGAGGTAGAACCGGTCAGCAAATGTGACGCGGCGACGCCGGTTCAATTCATCAAAAAGGTGATTTTCCGTTTTGGTTTTCCCCACAATATCATAACTGATAATGGCACTAATCTATCCAAGGGTGCTATGAAAGAATTTTGTCAACGTGAGCATATCCGGCTTGATGTATCATCAGTGGCTCACCCCCAGTCTAATGGTCAAGCCGAGAGAGCCAATCAGGAGATCCTAAGAGGCATCAAGCCCCGGCTTATGGTTCCCTTGCAAAGGACGCCGGGTTGTTGGGTGGAGGAGTTACCTTTGGTATTATGGAGCATCAATACTACCCCCAACAGATCTACGGGTTACACGCCTTTCTTCATGGTCTATGGAGCAGAGGCTTTTCTCCCCAGTGACATCCGTCATGATTCGCCTCGTGTGGCGGCTTATGTTGAAGCTGATAATGAAAGAGCACGTCAGGATGCACTTGACTTATTAGATGAGGAGCGTGACCTGGCAGAGGCTCGATCGGTGATTTACCAGCAAGATCTACGCCGTTATCACAGCCGTCGGGTTAAAACCAGAATTTTTCAAGAAGGTGACCCGGTGCTCCGGCTTATCCAGGATCAAACTGATATGCACAAGCTATCCCCACCTTGGGAAGGACCCTTTGTGGTCAGGAAAAATTTGAACAATGGATCGTACTACCTTATCGATGTTCGAGAACACAAGGATTCACGTAAGTCGGAGGAGGAGACCCACCAGCCGTGGAATATTGCTCATCTTCGGCCTTACTATACTTGAGCCATCGGCTCTTACAATGTACATATTTTGACAATGCATATATTATGATGATTATAATAAAGCCGGCATCCGTGATAAAGCAGGGCCTCTGTCATTTCATTTATAAGAGTAATGAGTCTTCGTCATTTCCAATGGTCACTTGGGGGCTTCCTGTTCAAACATAGGTGTATTCACCAAAGAGAACATAGCGTTACTACCCTCTTGATCCGGTGCAACACCATTCTTGTAAATCACTTGGGGGCTTCCTATTCAAACATAGGTGTATTCACCAAAGAGAACATAGCGTTACTACCCGCTTGATTACCTTGGTAATTCGGCTATCAAGCCAATATGATAAATTCATAAGAGCACAGCTCTGGTTATCTTGGTAATTCGGCTATCAAGCCAATATGATAAATTCATAAGAGCACAACTCTGGTTATCTTGGTAATTCGGCTATCAAGCCAATACGATAATTTCATAAGAGCATAGCTCTGATTACCTTGATAATTCGGTAATCAAGCCAACATGAAAATTTCATAAGAGCACAACTCTGATTACCTTGATAATTCGGCTATCAAGCCAATATGATAATGTCATAAGAGCACAGCTCTGATTACCTTGGGATTTCTGCTATCAAGCCAGTATTATCACTTCATATGAGCATAGCTCTGACCTCCTTGGCAGGTTAATGACCGGGTTACACAGACCAAAGAGAGTCGGTTGCACAGCATAGCTTAAACATAGGTCTATGGTGAACTGGCAGCATATAATCACATTAAGTACTTGGGAGTATTATCTTCTAAGTTTTGGGTCATCACCCTAACTGCTTTGGCATGGTAATTCGGCAGTGTTCAATCACATATCACAGGTATGATATTTTATTTATGTATTTACTCATGGTTAAACTGGCCCTAGTTATGACCTACTTTAGTTGCCAGTGCTTTATATAGGGTATCATGACCCGCCCTGCGGTAAACCGCCGGGGCTCTTGTGATTTACTTGTGTGCAGTATAATGATAAAACCCCTCTGCATATATTGATGTTATCATAAGTGTCAAAATACAGCTTTTCAAATGGCGGCTCAAGCATTGTGGCACAAGACTAAAACATGCACGATGGCACGACAGATAAAAGTTTTGCTAGCCTATTACATGACTCAATGAGTCCAAAGGATCAAGTGTTTTCATAAGTTCAAATATTTGAGCCGTCTAGCGGATCAATCTTCCTGATCTTGACGTTTTGGATCATCCTTTTCCGGTTCTTCGTCCTCCACCATCTGGAAGTTGGGTGATGACCAATCAATGCCACGCAAAGCTTGGAATTCAGCTTCATCATCTATAAGGTTGGACGGATCAACTTCAGGGGCGAAAGTATGCTTACGGATTGGGGGAATCATATCCATCACTTTATAAGCCGGCATGGACATCTTCTGGTTTTCTGCATCATAAGCCGGCTGATATTTTTAGAGAGTCGTTTCATCAGCAATCAGAGTCGCCAGAGGGCGTATCTCTTTAACACAAGCAGCGAAGTCTTTCTGGTCAAAAGCAGTGCCATCCTCTTTCAAGCTTGGTATCCAGTGGCTAACTCAGCCGGGTCTAGTTCTGGTAGCCATGCCTTAGCACGGCTCAAGGCCGTCACTGCACCGGCTCTTGCACAAGACCGTTTTATCTCTTGAATCCTCGCAGGCAGAATTGACAATTTCTTCAAGACGTCACTCAGCAGATTGGGTCCTTGATTTGTTGGAGACATCGTGGCTAGCGTGCGCTGAGTTCCGGTATATAGCTGTTCAACAAGCGTATATACGACTTTAAGTTTCACCAGCATGTCTTGACTAAGATTGCTGCTCCTTGGACCTGTATAACAATTGTGGAATGGTCAGTGGCGGTTAATGATATAAAAAGAAGAGATTCAATTTTGATGCTGACGAGGTGGCGCACCAAAGATAGCAGAAACCATCTGGGATATACGGTGTTTTAAACCGGTCAGCTCAGCTGTCACATCTTGAAGAGCCGCCTCCGCCTTTTCAGCTCGTTGCGTCAAAGCAATTTTCTCTTCAGCCCAGGCATTCTTTTCAGCCTCAAATTCGGTCTTCAACTTCTCCTTTTCAGCCATGCCAAATTGGAATTTGAATCGGCTTTCCGGATCTTAGATTCTTGATTCTTCAGCCGGGTCTTGGCATCATCCAGTTGAGATTGAAGTTGAGTAGTGGTGTTCTGCAGAAGCACAGATTTGCAATTACATTAAATCCAGGCATAGGAATATAAGTCCCAAGCCTTTTGCACGCAATAACACTTGGCACTTGGGGGCTAATGCATGCCAAAACAAAAATTCTTCCTTATCCGTTAAGTCCCAAGCACTTTGCAATCAAGAGTACTTAGCACTTGGGGGCTAATGCATATTTGCTCGTGATTTATTAAACTACTTTATGATGACCCAGTTGTGCTACAGACAACCACAGCCGGCTCATGGGGGCTACACAAGTGAATTTTGATTTTTAAACAATGATAAGTGCCGGTTCATTCATGCTGATTAAACCGGCCCTTGGGGGCTACGGATGCAATGTTGATCATTAAAATCCGGTTCAACGCTGAAAGTGAAAGACGGTTTTTGAAGGATTTTTCATCACAGATGCTTTATACTCATTACTATTCTAAGTCTATAGTCTATTCTATTCTATCATACACAGTAGACTTGGGGGCTGACAGGATATGCATAGCTTGTTTAAGCCGGAATTCATACCTCATATTTCTGGTGCATCTGTTTCACCATATCAATCTCAAGATCGTGGCTGGTATGAACTTGGTTAAGATAACCAGAGAATACTTCACTGACGCTCAGTTGAGAGTAATCGGCAATGTCAAATCTCACTTTCCGCCTTTCAACGAACTCGTCTTTAGCGGAGTGTTTGGCCAGGACGGTAGGTTGCTCCGGTTCTCTGTAGCTGGTGCCAGTAATCATAACATCTTCACCATGCTCTTCTGACGGCTTAAGTGGGCTCGAGGATTTGGTGTTCAAAGGATTGATATCTATATGATCATGGGAGAGATCAGGAATTTCTGGAGGGGCTTCATGAGCAGGTTCTTCCGGTTGTTTTTCAGAAGCATCTGATGCTGGGACTTGCTGCTCCGACTCATGGATTTTAGGATTTTCAGCCGGCTTGGTGATGCGAACATCGACAGAAACTCGATGGCGCGAATGCTTTCCCAATCTTTCACGGTATGATATCACCAAGAACGATGTGGCGCTCGCAATCTTGTAGATGCAATCACCACAGAAACAACACGCACACCCAAAAGAGGAAGTACGTGGACGATCCTCCACGGATCAGCAGCAAACTAGAGACGGCGTCTCTAATCCCTCGCCAAAAACACAAAGCAATAATTTAAGCTCCTCGACAGAAACACACGAATTAGCTCACTACGGGGAGATACCCCGGCTTGCCAGCCTTTGTTCGACAACCGAAAAAACTTCAAAAACTCCCCGTACACGGCCGAAGCCAGCCTCTTATATAGGCATCGCACGTCCCCACCCAAACCGACTCAAACAAGAAAATCTACATGGACTCTCTCTCTCTCCCTTATCTTAACTAATCACAACTTAACTAATTTAAATATCCGGCAAGCTGATCACAAGATGCCAAAACAAACTACTAGTACTAATTTAAATACTTGGCTAGACGTGTAGCTAGTACACGCATGTACTACCGAACGCAATACATTGAACCTGAGTTTAATTTAACCTCAGTTGAATTTTGCCCACTGTCAAAAATTTGCATGGAGTCCTGAACATCGGCTTCACTTCCTTCGCTGGTCTGAACTTCGTCGGTCGCACAGGTGTCGTCTTAAATAATTGCATGTATACCTTTCGTCTGACGCCTAGCTGGTACGACATATATCTTCTTCTGTGCTTGGCCTACCTTCAAAATGTCCGTTGCCAATGTAGCAGATACGGTCACATCACTTGGTCACCCTTGCCTTTTTACTAGGTTTTGCTTAACCACTGCACGGTTTATGACAAGTCAGTATAAGTATAAGAGTATAAGAAGTTGAAAATACAAAGTAATTGTTGTTACCCAGGGGCAGTTTTGAAAGCCGGCAGCTGGGTTTGTGATGAGTCACCGGAAGAAGAGCGGGAAGCTTCCTGATATTTGAATCAAAAGACTTAAGTGGTTGGCAAATGTGACCCTAATACGTCTCTGTCATATCTATAATTTTTGATTGTTCCATGCCAATATTCTACAACTTTTACATACTTTTGGCAACTTTGTATACTATTTTTGGGACTAACGTATTGATCCAGTGCCCAGTGCCAGTTCCTTTTTGTTGCATGTTTTTTGTTTCGCAGAAAATCCATATCAAACGGAGTCCAAACGGGATAAAAACTAACGGAGATTTTTTTGGAATATATGTGATTTTTGGGAAGAAGAATCAACACGAGACGATGCCCGACGGGGGCACGAGGCAGGGGGCACGCCCCAGGGGGTGGGTGCGCCCCTGACCCTCGTGGCCACCCCGTAAGGTAGCTGGTGCCCTTCTTTCGCCACAAGGAAGCCAATATCCGGATAGAAATCATGTTCAAATTTCAGCCCAATCGGAGTTATGGATCTCCGGGAATATAAGAAACGGTGAAAGGCTAGAATCTAGAATGCAGAAACAGAGAGAGACAGAGAAATAGATCCAATATCGGAGGGGCTCTCGCGCCTCCCATGCCATGGAAGCCAAGGACCAGAGGAAGAGGGAGAAGGTCAAGGAAGAAGAAGAAGAAGGGGGGCTCTCTCCCCCTCTCTTCCGGTGGCGCCGGAACACCGCCGGGGCCATCATCGTCACCGCAATCTACACCAACACCTCCGTCATCTTCACCAACATCTCCATCACCTTCCCCCATCTATCTACAGCGGTCCACTCTCCCACAACCCGTTGTGCCCTCTACTTGAACATGGTGCTTTATGCTTCATATTATTATCCTATGATGTGTTGCCATCGTATGATGTCTGAGTAGATTTTCGTTGTCCTATCGGTAATTGGTGAATTGCTATGGTCGGTTTAATTTTCTTGTGGTTATGTTGATGTCCTTTGGTGCCCATCATATGAGCGCGCGCGTGGATCACAGCATAGGGTTAGTTGTATGTTGATAGGACTATGTATTGGAGGGCAAGAGTGACAGAAGCTTCAACCTAGCATAGAAATTGATGCATACGAGATTGAAGGGGGGCCAATATATCTTAATATCTCCTCAACTTTTTGATCACTATATGCCTAGCTTAATGGTTTTAAAGAAAGCGCTGCCAGGGAGACAACCCGGAAGTTTTAGAGAGTCATTTATTTCTGTTGCGTGCTTTTATATAGTTTAAAAACAAAAATAATGTGCCAAGATTTGCCTTTAGGATGTTTACATTGCTTGTTGGTTTGTGCGGTGCAAAATAGAAACTTTGGCTGTAGTGCGCGATTTTACATTTTTTACTGGAACGTCAAACGGTTCTCAAACTTTTTGCACTGTATTTCTATACAAATTGTTTATTTTTCTTAAATTTTTCAGAATTTTTGGAGTACCAGAAGTATAGTGAATGTTCAGATTACTACAGACTGTCCTGTTTAAGACAGATTCTGTTTTTGATGCATAGTTTGCTTGTTTTGATGAAATTGTCGCTTACTATCAGTGGATTAAGCCATGGAAAAGTTATATTACAGTAGCTACAATGCAAAAACAAAATATGAATTGGTTTTCAACAGTACATAGAGTAGTGATTTGCTTTATTATACTAACGGATCTTACCGATCTTTCTGTTGAGTTTTGTGTGGATGAAGTGTTCGAAGATCGAGGATGTCTCGATGTGAGGAGAAGGAGGAGAGGCAAGAGCTCAATCTTGGGGATGCCCAAGGCACCCCAAGTAAATATTCAAGGAGACTCAAGCGTCTAAGCTTGGGGATGCCCCGGAAGGCATCCCATCTTTCTTCAACAAGTATCGGTATGTTTTCGGATTCGTTTCGTTCATGTGATATGTGCAAATCTTGGAGCGTCTTTTGCATTTAGTTTTCACGTTTCTATTGTGCACCATGCTGGTATGAGATAGTCCATGGTTGATTTATAGAATGCTCATTTCACTTCACTTATATCTTTTGAGTATGGCTTTATAGAATGCTTCATGTGCTTCACTTATATCATTTGAAGTTTGGATTGCCTGTTTCTCTTCACATAGAAAACCGCCATTTGTAGAATGCTCTTTTGCTTCACTTATATTTGTTAGAGCGTGGGCATATCTTTTGTAGAAAGAATTAAACTCTCTTACTTCACTTATATCTATTTAGAGAGATGACAGGAATTGGTCATTCACATGGTTAGTCATAAAATCCTACATAAAACTTGTAGATCACTGAATATGATATGTTTGATTCCTTGCAATAGTTTTGCGATATAAAGATGGTGATATTAGAGTCATGCTAGTGGGTAGTTGTGGATTGTAGAAATACTTGTGCTGAAGTTTGTGATTCCCGTAGCATGCACGTATGGTGAACCGTTATGTAACAAAGTTGGAGCATGAGGTATTTATTGATTGTCTTCCTTATGAGTGGCGGTCGGGGACGAGTGATGGTCTTTTCCTACCAATCTATCCCCCTAGGAGCATGCGTGTAGTACTTTGTTTCGATGACTAATAGATTTTTACAATAAGTATGTGAGTTCTTTATGACTAATGTTGAGTCCATGGATTATACGCACTCTCACCCTTCCATCATTGCTAGCCTCCTCGGTACCGTGCATTTCCCTTTCTCACCTCGAGAGTCGGTGCAAACTTCGCCGGTGCATCCAAACCCCGTGATACGATACGCTCTATCACATATAAGCCTCCTTATATCTTCCTCAAAACAGCCACCATACCTACCTATCATGGCATTTCCATAGTCATTCCGAGATATATTGCCATGCAACTTCCATCATCATCATATGCATGATCGTAAGATAGCTAGCATGATGTTTTCATGGCTTGTCCTTTTTTGATGTCACTGCTACGCTAGATCATTACACATCCCGGTACACTGCCGGAGGCATTCATATAGAGTCATATCTTTGTTCTAGTATCGAGTTATAATATTGAGTTGTAAGTAGATAAAAGTGTGATGATCATCATTATTAGAACATTGTCCCATGTGAGGTTATCAAAATAAAAGTGGCCAAAGAAGCCCCAAAATAAAAAAAATAAAAAAATGAGAGAAAAGAGAGAAGGGACAATGTTACTATCCTTTTACCACACTTGTGCTTCAGAGTAGCACCATGTTCTTCATATAGAGAGTCTCTTGAGTTATCACTTTCATATACTAGTGGGAATTTTCATTATAGAACTTGGCTTGTATATTCCAACGATGGGCTTCCTCAAAATGCCCTAGGTCTTCATGAGCAAGCAAGTCGGATGCACACCCACTTAGTTTCAGTTTGAGCTTTCATACACTTATAGCTCTAGTGCATCCGTTGCATGGTAATCCCTACTCCTCGCATTGACATCAATTGATGGGCATCTCCATAGCCCATTGGTTAGCCGCGTCGATGTGAGACTTTCTCCTTTTTTTGCCTTCTCCACACAACCTCCATCATCATATTCTATTCCATCAATAGTGCTATATCCATGGCTCACGCTCATGTATTGCGTGAAAGTTGAAAAGGTTTGAGAACATCAAAAGTATGAAACAATTGATTGGCTTGTCATCGGGGTTGTGCATGATTTGAATATTTTGTGTGGTGAAGATGGAGCATAGCCAGACCATATGATTTTGTAGGGATAATTTTCTTTGGCCATATTATTTTGAAAAGACATGATTGCTTTATTAGTATGCTTGAAGTATTGTTGTCTTAATGTCAAAAGATAGACTATTGCTTTGAATCACTCGTGTCTTAATATTCATGCCATGATTAGATTATGTGATCAAGATTATGCTAGGTAGCATTCCATATAAAAAATTATCTTTTTTATCATTTACCTACTCGAGGACGAGCAGGAATTAAGCTTGGGGATGCTGATACGTCTCCGTCGTATCTATAATTTTTGATTGTTCCATGCCAATATTCTACAACTTTTACATACTTTTGGCAACTTTTTATACTATTTTTTGGACTAACATATCGATCCAGTGCCCAGTGCCAGTTCCTGTTTGTTGCATGTTTTTTGTTTCGCAGAAAATCCATATCAAACAGAGTCCAAACGGGATAAAAACTGACGGAGATTTTTTTTGGAATATATGTGATTTTTGGGAAGAAGAATGAACGCGAGACGATGCCCGAGGGGGCCACGAGGCAGGGGGCGTGCCCCTGACCCTCGTGGCCACCCCGTAAGGCGGTTGGTGCCCTTCTTTCGCCGCAAGAAAGCCAATATCTGGATAGAAATCGTGTTCAAATTTCAGCCCAAACGGAGTTACGTATCTCCAGGAATATAAGAAACGGTGAAAGGCCAGAATCTAGAACGCAGAAACAGAGAGAGACAGAGAGACAGATCCAATCTCGGAGGGGCTCTCACCCCTCCCATGCCATGGAAGCCAAGTACCAGAGGCAAAACCCTTCTCCCATCTAGGGAGAAGGTCAAGGAAGAAGAAGAAGAAGGGGGGCTTCTCCCCCTCTCTTCCGGTGGCGCCGGAACGCCGCCGGGGCCATCACCGTCACCGCAATCTACACCAACACCTCCGTCATCTTCACCAACATCTCCATCACCTTCCCATCTATCTACTGCGGTCTACTCTCCCGCAACCCGCTGTACCCTCTACTGGAACATGGTGCTTTATGCTTCATATTATTATCCTATGATGTGTTGCCATCCTATGATGTCTGAGTAGATTTTCGTTGTCCTATCGGTAATTGGTGAATTGCTATGATCGGTTTAATTTGCGTGTGGTTATGTTGCTGTCCTTTGGTGCCCATCATATGAGCGCGCGCGTGGATCACAGCATAGGGTTAGTTGTATGTTGATAGGACTATGTATTGGAGGGCAAGAGTGACAGAAGCTTCAACCTAGCATAGAAATTGATGCATACGGGATTGAAGGGGGACCAATATATCTTAATACTATGGTTGGGTTTTACCTTAATGAACGTTAGTAGTTGCGGATGCTTGCTAATAGTTCCAATCATAAGTGCATAGAATTCCAAGTCAGGGATGACATGCTAGCAGTGGCCTCTCCCACATAAAACTTGCTATCGGTCTAGTAAAGTAGTCAATTGCTTAGGGACAATTTCACAACTCCTACCACCACTTTTCCACACTCGCTATACTAACTTTATTGTGTCTTTATCTAAACAGCCCCTAGATTTTATTTACGGGCTCTTTATTATCTTGCAAACCTATCCAACAACACCTACAAAGTACTTCTAGTTTCATACTTGTTTTAGGTAAAGCGAACATTAAGCGTGCGTAGAGTTGTATCGGTGGTCGATAGAACTTGAGGGAATATTTGTTCTTCCTTTAGCTCCTCGTTGGGTTCGACACTCTTACTTATCGAAAGAGGCTACAATTGATCCCCTATACTTGTGGGTTATCAGACCCGCCAGTAGGTAAAAAGAGTTTTATGTTTGGAAGGACCTCATTTCGGAGTTTCCGCGGAGCTGGAGTATTCGGTAGGCCGAAGGATAATTCTTCACCTCCGCTGGTCCGAGTCCGTCGCCGGTTTTCATGCTGCTGTTGCTTCAAAAGAAAGTGAGGATCCAAATGAGCTAAGGGGTGTGAAAAGCTTACTTTCCGGGTTACCCGTCAAAATTTCTGTCTTGGCAAAGGCTCTGACTCGGAGGAAATAATCATTACCTCTTCTTCAACTGCTTGGCTGGCCCCTGTGTCATCCTGACAATAATCATTGTCAATAAGATAATTGAAAAAGGAGCCAAGGGAGTCAAGGGCTACCTCCGACTCAGAACTGTCGTCCAGTTCAAACATACTGGAAGCACTTGGTTTTTTCTTGTTTTTCTTGGCAGTCTTCTTGCGGCTTTCTTGGCAGCCCTGGCCTTTTTGGCAGCTTCATGATCATATTGCTTTTTCCAAAAATTAGATTCAGCCTGTGAAAGTTATCAGAGTTGAGTTAGAAGAATATTTGAATAATGAGGTAAAAGTAAAAAGATTTAGAAACTCACATCTGGTGGCGGGTTAAGTTTGCAGAAAGGGCTTAGACCCACTTTGCTGCAGTCTTCTAATTCTTCATGCAGAAGGTTCGTTGTCATTTCAGTGATTGCTTCATCAGTTAAACACACAGAACTATGGCGCAGTGGATCTTTTACACCACCCGTGTAAGTGCACATTAAGCCGGGTCGGCGACTTAAGGGTATGATCCGCCAAGAAACCCAGCACCAAACTAAGTCAATGCCAGTTAAACCGTTTCCCAGTAGAGCCTTAACCTTTGCAATGGTGGGGGCAAGCTTCGCACGTTCAGCAGCAGTGAGCTTTTCGGGAAGATGATGCTTTGGGTCAAGACGCTGGACACGATAACCCGGCAGTGGATTCTCATCAGTCGGAGAGGTGTCTTTGCAGTAAAACCATGTCTGGTTCCAATCTTTGGGGTGACTCGGCAAGCAAGCATAGGGGAAGATAGCACCTCTTCTTCGTTGAATAGAGATACCACCGAGTTCCAAGCTGGGTCCGTTTGTAAACTTGTTTTGGCGGTTCAAGTAAAAATATTCCCTGAAGAGTTCAACACTGGGCTCCTCTTGAAGGTATACTTCGCAGAAAACTTGAAAATTGCAAATGTTTGACACGGAATTGGGTCCGATGTCTTGATGATGGAGTTGAAAGAAGTGCAGAACGTCTCGGAAAAACTTTGACCCGGGAGGTGAGAAGCCCCGGTTCATGTGATCGGTGAAAACGACGACTTCACCATCCTTTGGGTGAGGTCTTTCTTCACTTGGTTTGGGGGCGCGCCAATGCATGACATCTTTTGCTGGTAAGAAGCCAATCTTGACAAAATCTTTGAGTGTGTTCTCAGTGACAATCGAAGGAACCCAATTGCATGATGTGACTGTTTTCGGCGGCATTGTGAAGGAAGAAGCCTAAAATAAAGGAAAATTTTGGCTGGTTCAAATTGATTCATTAAGCCTAAAAAGCTGCAGTATATATTTAGAATGGCGGCTTAAATGGGGCCTAATGATATATGGATAATTATAACTGGTGATTTAAGCCGCCATGACAGCAATAATATTCAACATCTGTCAAGAGCGAATTCTACTAAGTATTGAAGCAAACATGTTTCACAGATTACTGTTAGGTTTTCAGATCTGCGACAGTTCGGATAACGGAAAATATTTCTGACCTAAATTACAGTACTCCAGCAGTTCAGATGTTCGGATTGATTTTTTCTTGCGCAAAGGAGGTGGTTTATTAACAAAACAAGTATCACGACTGCCGCCGTGCAGGAGGAGTGCTAAGTCTGAATCAAAGTTGCAAGTTACAGCGAAGAACAAGGATGAACTCTGAAGAACGAGGATGAACTCTGAAGAACTGCGAGAAACCCTAATGGAGATCTGTAGTGGAGAAAGAGGCACTTACTGGATCCACTTAGCAGAGGAGAGGCGCCGCGTTTTTCTCTGGACACGTTCAGGTTGATGCAGCAGCCGAGGTTGAGGAAGACGATGAGCTTCGCGGCGGCAGCAGGACTCAGGTGTGCAGATGCGCCGCGGAGAGAGGTGGAAGACAAGAAGGAAAGAGGGGAAAATGGAAAGAGGGCTGCGTGACCCTATTTATAAGAAGGGTAACAAGTGGCGCGAAAAACAAGGAGGCCGAAGAATGATTATCCAGCTACTCGGGCGCCTCAATTTTCGGGATGGTTATTAAAGATAAGGATCTGTTAAGATATGTTGGGTATTGTGCGAAATTAATGGCAGATGACGTCATGGCGGGTTCCCGTAATTCCAAGAAATGACATCATGGCGGTTTACAGTATCTAACTAGAACAAGCGAAGAAGGATTTTTTCTAAATGTTAAAGATTGACATGAACAAGTTCAAATCAATCTCGGGCCTAATGTTGGGGATATGACTATTAGGTATGACCCGCCCAGGAGGGGTCGGGTTATACCTGTGGCGATTCATCAAGACAAGCCCATGAAGATATTGAAGATGGCGGTTCATGGAGCAGACTTACTAAGGGCCCAAAGCCTAGGAGGCATTTTTAAGGCCCATAGGTGTAAACCGCCATGTATGTATGACTTGCATTGTAAGGCATGTATATTTGGTCACCGAGCCGGACACGTTGTTATGAGCCGGCCGGGACTCTGTAAGCCACGGGGTGTCAACCTGTGTATATAAAGGGACGACCCGGCGGCGGTTTAGGGGAGGAGACAATAGATCAAAAGCTAGGTTAAGCGTATTCGCTCCCTGGTAATCGAAACATAAGCAATACCACCTCAAACTGGATTATGCCTTTACCTTCACCGCAAGGGGCTGAACCAGTATAAACTCCTGTGTCCTTTGTCCCATTTAACCCCTTTAAGTTAACCTAGTGTGATGGCTCCACGACTAAGTCCTCACACTAGGACATCTGCCATGACAATTCCACGACACCGTGCTCAAAAAGATATAAGTGAAGCACTAGAGCAAGTCCATAGCTCATAATTTTTTTAAGTGAAGCATAGAGAGCAATTCTAACCAGTCATGACATAATTTTGGCTGTCTCAAATAGGTGTGTCCAGCAAGGAATCAAGATTTAAAACACAAAATAAAACAAGCAAAGACTCATATCATACAAGACGCTCCAAGCAAAACACATAGTATGTGATGAATAAAAATATAGTTTCGAGTAAAATACCGATGGTCGTTAGAAGAAAGAGGGGATGTCACTCGGGGGCATCCCCAAGCTTAGTTGCTTGCTCACTTTTGGATAATAGCTTGGGTTGCCGGGGTATACCCAAGCTTAGGCTCTTCTTACTCCTTATTCCTTCATCCATCGTAAGATAACCCAAAACTTGAAAACTTCAATCACACAAAACTCAACGAAACCTTCATGAGATCCGTTAGTGCAAGAAAGCAAACCACTACTATAAGTACTGTATCAAACACATTCATATTTTATTTTTGCATTATATCTACTGTATTCCAACTTTTCTATGGCAATAACTCATCAAAGAAAACCATAGAGCCATCAAAACAAGCACATAATGCAAAGAAAACAGAATCTGTCAAAACAGAACAGTCTGTAGCAATCTGACTATTTCGAATACTTCTGGAACTCCAAAAATTCTGAAAAATCAGGACGCCTTGGGTAATTTGTATATTAATCTTCTACAAAAAGAATTGGTATTTTATCACGCTCTGATGATTTTTAACAATTATTTTCATGAGCGCAAAAGTTTCTGTTTTTCAGCAAGATCAAACAATTATCACCCAAGAAGATTCTAAAGGCTTTACTTGGCACAAACACTAATTAAAACACAAAACACAATCATGACAATAGATAATTGTGCAAACACTCAAGAACAGAAAGCAAAAAAGCAAAAATAAATTTTATTCATTGGGTTGCCTCCCAACAAACGCTATAGTTTTACGCCCTTAGCTAGGCATAAAGCAAGGATCTAAGTTCTGTCTTCCTTGTTCAACTCTTCAATCAAACACTTAGAATCCCTTAGAGATTTAGCATAGAGATTTTCAATGACAATACTTCTAGGAACAAATTTAAAGAATTCATTCTTGACAAAGGGATCTCTTATAGCTTCAACAAAATTCGGGTGGATACTAATCATCTTAAGATCCTCTTTACTAGAAGTTGCACCCTTGCTCTTAGTAACTTGGGTAGTCTTGCCAATTTTTACGGGAGTTTTTTCAACATTTTTAGCGGAGGCAAAAGTCGTACTCAAATTGCTAAAGATTTCTTCCAGTTTATCAATCCGAGACGGGCTTTCTTCAATTCTTTCATGAATTATGGTTCTCTTTTCTTTTAACAACTTAAAAACTTCTCCCACTTTTGACATAATCTTGGTGGCAAAATTATGCATCTTTTTATCTATATTTTCAATATGATCTTCGGTAAGCATTTACTTTTCAATAGCATCTAGTCTTTGCATAACATGCTCAAGAGTCAAAGTTGTTTCATTAATCATAAGAGGTGGTGAGCCCACTAAATTTCCCATAGCATTAAAAGCATCAAGAGAGGGACACATCAAAAAATTTCCACCGGTAATCGTATCAAGGACGAATCTATACAAGTGGTGATGCCAACATAAAAACAACGAAGAAGAACAACGGTAAATTGCTTACGGATAGATCTATTATGAGCATTGCAAATCCCATACCAAGCATCTTTTAAATTTTCTCCTCCCCTTTGTTTAAAGTTGAGAACCTCGTTCTCGGGAGTGCAAGCAATAGAGGAAGAACTATCCATAATGATAATAACGGCAAACAAGATTACACACAAAAACAGATCCGGCAAGAAAGCGGCGAACGAAAAAGAGGGGTGAATAAAACGACAAATTTTTGTGAAGTGGGGGAGAGGAAAACGAGAGGAAAATGGCAAATAATGTAAATTGCAAGGAGATGAGATTTGTGATTAGGAACCTAGTTTATGTTGAAGATCCTCTCCGGCAACAGCGCCAGAAATTCCTTTTGATGTGGCTCGAAGATACGTTGGTATTTCCCCAAAGAGGAACGGATGATGCAGCACAACAGCGGTAGGTATTTCCCTTAGATATGAAACCAAGGTTATCGAACCAGTAGGAGAACCAAGCAACACAACGTAAACAGCCCCTGCACACAAATAACAACCACTCGCAACCCAACGTGTTAAAGGGGTTATCAATCCCTTTCGGGTAACGACGCCAGAAGTTGGCACGTGGACAGGAGAAAGTTGTAATAGATTGATAAATCGAATGCCAAATAAAATAAATAAGAATAAAACGCAGCAAGGTATTTTTATATTTTTGGTTTAATAGATCTGAAAATAAAAGCAAAGGAAAAGTAGATCGCAAAGGCAAATATATGAGAAAGAGACCCGGGGGCCGTAGGTTTCACTAGTGGCTTCTCTCGAGAAAAATAGCAAACGGTGGGTGAACAAATTACTATTGGGCAATTGATAGAACTTCAAATACTCATGACGATATGTAGGCAATGATCATTACATAGGCATCACGTCCAAGATTAGTAGACCGACTCCTGCCTGCATCTACTACTATTAGTCCACACATCGACCGCTATCCAGCATGCATCTAGTGTATTAAGTTCATGGAGAAACGGAGTAATGCAATAAGAACAATGACATGATGTAGACAAGATCTATCTATGTAGAGATAGACCCCATCGTTTTATCCTTAGTAGCAACGATACATACGTGTCGGTTCCCCTTCTGTCACTGGGATCAAGCACCGTAAGATCGAACCCACTACAAAGCACATCTTCCCATTGCAAGATAAATAGATCAAGTTGGCCAAACAAAACCCAAATATTGGAGAAGAAATACGAGGCTATAAGCAATCATGCATAAAAGAGATCAAGGAAACTCAAATACTTTCATGGATATAAAAAGATATAACTGATCAGAAACTCAAAGATCATCAGATCCCAACAAACACACCGCAAAAAGAGTTACACCATATGGATCTCCAATAGACCATTATATTGAGAATTCAACGAGAGAGAGAGGAAGCCATCTAGCTACTAACTACGGACCCAAAGGTCTACAAAGAACTACTCACGCATCATCGGAGAGGCACCAATGGAGGTGGCGAACCCCATCTGTGATGGTGTCTAGATTGGATCTGGTGGTTCTGGACTCTGCGGCGTCTGGAATTGATTTTCGTCGACTCCCCTAAGGTTTCTGGAATATTGGGGTACTTATAGAGCAAAGAGGCGGTCCGGGGGGCAGCCGAGGTGGGCACAACCCACCAGGGCGCGCCTGGGCCTCCTGGCGCGCCCTGGTGGGTTGTGCTCTCCTCGGAGCACCCCCCAGGCGCAGCCTTGGCCCATTAGGTGTCTTCTGGTCCATAAAAAATCTCCGTCAAGTTTCGTTGCATTTGGACTACGTCTGATATTGATTTCCTGCGATGTAAAGAACATGCTGCAAATAGTAACTGGCACTTGGCACTATGTCAATAGGTTAGTACCAAAAAATGATATAAAATGACTATAAAATGATTATAAAACATCCAAGATTGATAATATAACAGCATGGAACAATAAAAATTATAGATACGTTGGAGACGTACCATCTATGGATATCCTTGTTTGTTCCTTGTGGGACTAACCCATGTAGGTATTGAAAGTGCAACTCACTCCAATGGATTGCTCCTTATGATCTACATCAACATTGAGCATCCGCATCTTCAACATCTACATGAAGTCATCATCGACAAAACCCAAGGTTAGTTTGTCCCTCCTAGGAGGGATATCACATCTAGGGGGAGCTGTACTCTAAGAATTGAGCTAAAGCAACTATAATGGTGTGAACACAACAATGCTTTATGTAAAAGTGGTAACCCCACTTGTGCTTAAACGATGAGTATGACCTACGATCAAATGTTCTCACTTGACTCCTCAGTCAATATACTCATATATAGATGACCTAGTCATCGCCAATTGCTTGATAGATGCTAAAGTGTTTGTGCATGCTTTGTCACATATTTCATTTTCCATCTTATTGTGTGAGCATGTTGATTGCATATTTTTCTCATTCAAGGACATCCATTTGTTGCTTTGATTGTTTGGCTCTTTGTCTTTTGCCAAATGGATGGATAAGAATGCCTAAGAACTTCCTCTAGCTATCTATGCTTTTCTCTTCTCAAACTCTATTCATGCTACATCACAAAGTTTGATCAAGTCAGATTCGAACCCTCTGGGTGAGGAGCACTCAGAGTCACCGATTCGTCACAGACTTAAACTTCCAAAACCTCTTTATGTATTTCGGTCCGACTGATTCATACCTTTCGGTCATACCGTGTTCACTGAGTTGATCTAGGTTTTCAATCTCGGTGCAACCGATTAGAACAATTCGGTCACACCGAGTTGCAGTAACTGCTTGCGATTCTGCAGCTCGGTGCCACCGAGTCGTTCCACTCCATCACACCGACAGGGTCAGGATATAAATACCCACGGGTCAAATTTTGGAAATTTCTCCGAAACCCTTCGCCCACGCGTATCCTGCTCTGCCGACTCGGGTCTCCAGATCGTCCTCTCATCGCCAGCGACCCCCTGCCGCTGGTCTCCGTTGCCGTCAACGGGAATCTTCACCGCCGTTGCCGCAGTAGCAAGCTCATCGCCAAGTTAGGGTATGAGTTCGATCCTTTGTGCAATCTTTACCTCTGATTCTTAGCACAACGTCAATGCCATGATTCTTACCACGTTTGAGATACTTCTATCCAACAAAAACTTCCTTTAGATTAGATTAGATTTGAAAATTTAGGGTTAGGATTCCGCCGAACTCATCTCAGACCGACCGAGTTGTGGAAATCGGTCTCACCGATTTGGCCTATGCCATTGCACTTGTAACTTTTGGTCTGACCGAAACTTGGAAATCGGTGTGACCGAGTTCAACTCTCAGTGAAACCCTAGCAATCTTGGAGTCACCGAACTGGGTATCGGTCTGACCGATTTCACTAGTTTAGACTCCAAAGTTGCTTCGGTGTCACCGAGTTTAACAAATCGATAGCTCCAAAATGCTTTTTGTGGAAAACTAAAACTAATTTTTTGACTCAATTGTTTTGCAAAATCTCTGCACTTTGTGATGCTCATCCAATCTATCGCAACTCTATCTATTCACAGGGCCAGCTTTCAGTTTGCAGCGTCAGCTATGTTAGATCAGAGTGATAGCTAGAACAAGTCTGAAGAGCAAGTTAACCTGAGTGAGGGCACTAGTCCCTCTGGCAGTTATGATGAGGGTAGCAGAAGCACCCCAAGCAACTGGCCCAAGGCAGCAACAAGAACAAGGAGAAAGAGAAACTCTAATTCAGAGGATGAAGACTATGTTGCTGCTGGGGAAGAAGTCAGCTCCAAGAAGAAAGTTGTCAAGAAGGAATTTGGCACAGCTGCTTCAACTAAGCCAAGTCTGAACAAGAAGGCCCCTGCCAAGAGAGTGCCTATGTCTAAGGCCAGAGCCTCAACTTTTGAAGCCTCCAAATCAACTGTTGGAGAGGTTGCTGGTGTGGGCAAGAAAAAGAAAGAAAGAAAGAGTGGGAGATGGTGCAAGCGAGTAGATCCCATGGCAGAATTTGAGAAGCACTCTTCTGATGAGGAAGTAGATGAAGAAGAAGATGCTGCACCAGCACCTAAAGCTCAGAAGCTGACGGGGGATGCCATCAAGTCTGGGGCTACATCATCAAAGCCCAAGACTGCCCCCAAAGCTACTACTCAAGCCTCCAAGACTGCACCCAAGAGAAGCACCAGGAACATACCTGCTGCAGAAAAGAACAAGGCCCCAGTGCCTGAAATAGAAGAGAAAGATGAAGCCCAAGTGCTCAGAAAGTTGAAGCCCAAGATCCCAAATCATGATGATACACATCCAGTGGCTGAAAACATGAAGATCAGAAAGGATGCAGGTCTCAGACTCTAGAGACAGTCAGATCCCTATGCTGCAAGAAGGAGAACTGCTGTAGACTACAGGTTCCACACCAAGGAACAACATGATTTCTATGAGACTGTACTCCTAGATAAGAAGCCCATGGTCAGTGACATGAAGTGGGTTGACTGGAAATATATTGATGAAAATGAAGATCACTTTCCTGGAGTACATGACATCTTCAGGATGAATGGAGTTGTTATTTTTGTGGGTCGGAAATTGACCATGTGGAATGATGAGATTATCATGCAGTTTTATTCAACAGCTCATTTCTATCCAGATGGAAGGATCGCCTGGATGACTGAAGGTACAAGGTACCAGTCCACCATTGCTGAGCGGGCAAAGCTAATCAATGCTCCTGAAGAGCATGAGGATGATACAGATGTGTATGCAAAGCCTAGGAAAGGACACAACTCCATGGCACATATGTACAATGAGATTCCAGATGCAGCCTTGGAACATCACAAGTATGGCTCTGTCTACTATCTTCTGTCAGGACTGCCCACAATCAATACTATTCTGAGGCACACATTGTTGCCCAAGTTTGGAGATGACAGGATGATAAGTGGACATTCCGTCAATTTGCTACATATGTTTGATGTGCCAGAAAAGTTCAAGGTGATGACACTGATTGTAGAGACAATCAAGAGGACAGATGCTGATCAGAAGAGATCATGTGGGTATGCTCCACACATTCAGATGCTCATCAACTCCAAGATAGGCAAAGGCATATATCTGTTGGACAAAGAGCATCTTCCCTTGAGGCCTGACTTTGAGGATAACACAGTTGTCATGGATGCCACAGATCCTACATCAGTAGAAGCTCAAGAGAAGAGGGAAAAAGCAAAAAGCAGAGAAGGCAGCCAAGATGCCAAGTGTTGAAGAGGCATCTCAAGTTTTTCTCAAGTCAAAACAAGATCAAGCTTAGAGAGCCGCATAACACTATGCATTTTCAAGCTTTTTGGTAACTTATTGCCAAAGGGGGATAAAGTGTATAGATCATAGGCTTCGAGAGAGAGAATGCTTTGCTTCTTTTTGCCTCTTTTTCTACTAATTATTTGCTACTTATTTGTGTGCTTGCTTGGATGATGATATTATTTATCTCTCATGTATGATCATTCACTTTGTCTTGGTGATGAGTGTATATTTTATATTCTATCATTTTGAGCGCTCCACCAAGATGTGTGTGACATGGAAGAGTAAGCCATGATCCTAAACGATTGTGCATTTGCATTCAAAAGCAAATTTTAAATAATGCACAAATTTAGGGGGAGCTCTTGCTTATCACATACTTCTTCAAGCGACGATGTATTTCATTCTCATTATCATTTGTCGAAGCTTTGATCTATATGTTGTCATCAATTACCAAAAAGGGGGAGATTGAAAGTGCAACTAATCCCTGAGTGGTTTTGGTAATTCCTAACAACATATAGCTCATTGAACTAATACTCTTTCAAGATGACATTTCAAAAAGTTCAATGATTGGCATGGCATGGACTAAAGATGTGGACCCCTCAAAATGCTAAGGACACATATTGGCAAAAGCTCAAGACTCTACATTTTCATTTTAGTGATCCAAGATCACATTGAGTCCATACAAAAAGCCAATACTATTAAAAGGGGATGAGGTGTTGCTTAATGGCTTGCTTGCTCAAAATGGTTAGTGATATGCTCCAAAAGCCCTCAACCACTCTTTCATTTCCACATATGTCCTAAACCTAAATTCAAACTCGGCCCCACCGATTTGATCTATCCGGCGCCACCGAGTTCATTTGACATAGCCATAGCCAGAAACCCTAATCAGTTTGGTCTCACCGATACGGATCTCGGTCTCACCGAGATGGGATTGCTAACTCTCTATTTCCCTTCGTAACGTTTCGGCCTAACCAAGATGAGCGATCGGTTCCACCGAGTTCGCAATGCAAACTCTCTGTTTTCTTTCCGTAACGTTTCGGTCTCAACAAAATGAGCGTTTGGTCCCACCAAGTTTGCCTGACCAACTCTCTGTTTGCCTATTACTGAAATCGGTCTCACCGAGTGTGACGCCCGAATAATCAAGCTATAGTAATTCTCTGCTAATGATGCCATGTCACTTCGATTACTGTTGCTAATCACGCGTTAGTTCGGAACCGATTCAAAATTCAAATTCAAAATATGGAAAACAACATAAGTTTTCAAACATTAAAACAAAAATGTTCGGTTAGTGCCAAGTATTACATGGGTGATTATGGTGGAGAAACCACACTTTTATAGAATGCTTAAAGGCTCTAAGATAATTAAAACAGTAGTTAAAACAATTAAATAAATGCCTTTTGTATTTTATAAAATATTAAACTATTCATTTAGTTGCCAAAAAGATAATGGGGAAGTAGCATAATTAATATCGCTAATTTAGGTTTTACATTATAATTTATAAAACTAAACAAAAGAGGAACTAAAATAAAACAGTAAAAGAAAAACAGAAAACAGAAATAAGAAAATAAAAAGGGGCCTAAGTTCTACTGTGCACTTAGGCCTACTAGCTACAGGTGCGGCCCAGCCCAGCTGGAGTCCCCTCCTTCCTCCTACTGCTCATCCGAGCTCGGTGGCCGCCGGGCGCTCGTCCAGGCCGCGGATGGCCACGCGGCGACCATCCGCCGAGCCCCCGCACGGCTAAGGCCGCCCCCAACCCCCGGGAAACCCTAGCTACCCCCAGTTTTCCCCCTCGCTCTCTCTATCGCTCCTGCTGAGAGCTTGCCCGAGAGCTCGCCGCCGCGACGCTCGATCCCGCGGCCACCGTGCCCCGATTGCCCCGCCGACGTGCCCGAACGGCTCCCCGACGTCGACTACATCGACTACGCCGAACGGAACGAGCTGGGAAGCCTCCACGCTGCCGCCATCTTCTTCTCCTTCCTCGGATCGCCGCCGTCTATCGCCGTCGATTCCGGATGCTCCGCGCCTCCCCGAGCACACTGCCACTTCCCTACGGCTCCCGGTGAGCAACCACGTCTCCTCCCTCGCTCCCCCGCATGGATTCATCACCGTAGCCCCCGTTGCCATCGCCGCCCGAAGCCACTCCGCAACGGAGCTCGTCACCGTCGTCCTCGTCGATGTCGTGCTCACCCGAGCTTGCCACCGTGCTCTAGGCCTCGCCAGGACCCCGTAGAGCCTCCCCAGTAGTCCTGCCGTGCCCTCTAGCCGCAGTTCGCGCGAGGGCCGAAGTCCAGCATCCGCCTCGCCGCTCGCCGTCAACGTTCCCGACCACCGCAGCCTCTGCCACCACCCCAGATCGCCTCGCCGTCGTCTTCTCGTTCGAACGAGTCCAGCCGCGTCCGATTTGAGCCACCGTAGCGCAAATCCGGCGGCCTCCCGTGCGCGTCGCCGTGCGATTTGGTCGTCGGCGTTGCTCCGGCCGCCGTGCTGACCTGGCGCCAACGTGGCCCTATGAGGGCCACCCCATTGAGGCTGCCAGTGGGCCCCACGGGCCCCAGTTGACTGGGTTGACCCAGTCAACTGCTGACTGGGCAGCCCAGTGCCACTGACATGCAGGCCCCACCGCTTAATTAAACTAATTAAAATGTTTATAATTAAAAATAATTAGTTAAGCTAAACAGTCACTGACATGTGGGGCCCAGCTGCTAATTAGCCATGTTTAATTAAAATAACCCACTGTCAGTCCACTGTCGATGACAGGTGGGACCCACTGGTCAGTTTGACCTGGTCAGCCGTCCTGTTGACCGCTGACGTCACAGTGACGTCATGCTGATGCAATATTCCTTTTATGTTAATATTAATAATTCCAGAAAATACCTTAACCTTTAGAAATTCATAGTAATTAAACCGTAACTCCGATGAAAATGTTTTCTATATGAAAGTTGCTCAGAAAAATCCAACGAATCCGAATACGCGGTCCGTTCCATCTGTCACATGCCCTTAGCATGCTGAACATGGAACATTCCCCCTCCGGTCATCTGACTGACACAGGTCCGGAACCGGGAACCCCTTCCCGGTTGAATTCCCCCTTCACCTATATCGTGTAGCCATACGTTAGGTCACACCCGGCACATCATATTGCCACGTTATGCTTTGTGAAGCTATGTTTGCTTTATATTTACTGTTTCTTCCCCCTCTTCTCTCCGGTAGACCCCGAGACCGATGTTGCCCCTATGATCGACTACGTCGACGACGACCCCCTCCTTGCCAGAGCAACCAGGCAAGCCCCCCCCTTGATCACCAGATATCGCCTATTCTTCTCTATACTGCTTGCATTAGAGTAGTGTAGCATGTTACTGCTTTCCGTTAATCCTATCCTGATGCATAACCTGTCATTGTTGCTACAGTTGTTACCCTTACCTGCTATCCTACTGCTTAGTATAGGATGCTAGTGTTCCATCAGAGGCCCTACACTCTTGTCCGTCTGCCATGCTATACTACTGGGCCGTGATCACTTCGGGAGGTGATCACGGGTATATACTTATATACTCTATACATGACACATGTGGTGACTAAAGTCAGGGTCGGCTCGTAGAGTACCCGCAAGTGATTCTGATGAGGGGGCTGAAAGGACAGGTGGCTCCATCCCGGTAGAGGTGGGCCTGGGTTCCCGACGGCCCCCGACTGTTACTTTGTGGCGGAGCGACAGGGCAGGTTGAGACCACCTAGGAGAGAGGTGGGCCTGGCCCTGGTCGGCGTTCGCGGATACTTAACACGCTTAACGAGATCTTGGTATTTGATCTGAGTCTGGCCATTTGGTCTATACGCACTAACCAGCTACGCGGGAACAGTTATGGGCACTCGACGTCGTGGTATCAGCCGAAGCTCTTCTTGACGTCAGCGACGGAGCGGCGCGCGCCGATTGGACTGGAACGCCTGCTAGGCTAGGTCTGCTTCCGGCCGCCCTCGCAACGTGCAGGTGTGCAATGGGCGATGGGCCCAGACCCCTGCGCGCATAGGATTTAGACCGGCGTGCTGACCTCTCTGTTGAGCCTAGGTGGGGCTGCGACGTGTTGATCTTCCGAGGCCGGGCATGACCCAGAAAAGTGTGTCCGGCCAAATGGGATCGAGCGTGTTGGGTTATGTGGTGCACCCCTGCAGGGAAGTTTATCTATTCGAATAGCCGTGTCCCTCGGTAAAAGGACGACCCGGAGTTGTACCTTGACCTTATGACAACTAGAACTGGATACTCAATAAAACACACCCTTCCAAGTGCCAGATACAACCCGGTGATCGCTCTCTAACAGGGCGACGAGGAGGGGATCGCCGGGTAGGATTATGCTATGCGATGCTACTTGGAGGACTTCAATCTACTCTCTTCTACATGCTGCAAGATGGAGGCTGCCAGAAGCGTAGTCTTCGACAGGATTAGCTATCCCCCTCTTATTCTGGCATTCTGCAGTTCAGTCCACTGATATGGCCCTTTACACATATACCCATGCATATGTAGTGTAGCTCCTTGCTTGCGAGTACTTTGGATGAGTACTCACGGTTGCTTTTCTCCCTCTTTTCCCCTTTCCATTACCTGGTTGTCGCAACCAGATGCTGGAGTCCAGGAGCTAGAGATCCCGAGGATGATTCTACATGGAGTTCGGCTTCGAGGAGTAGTTAGGAGGTCCCAGGCAGGAGGCCTTGCCTTTTCGATCGTTGCTACTTTTGTGCTAGCCTTCTTAAGGCAAACTTGTTTAACTTATGTCTGTACTCAGATATTGTTGCTTCCGCTGACTCGTCTATGATCGAGCACTTGTATTCGAGCCCTCGAGGCCCCTGGCTTGTATTATGATGCTTGTATGACTTATTTATGTTGTAGAGTTGTGTTGTGATATCTTCCCGTGAGTCCCTGATCTTGATCGTACACATTTGCGTGCATGATTAGTGTACGGTCAAATCGGGGGCGTCACAAGTTGGTATCAGAGCCAACTGCCTGTAGGAATCCCCCTTTCCAACTCCTTGGCCGAAGTCGAGTCTAGACATTGCAAAACTTTTACTAACATGGCTGTGTGTCTTACGGGCCCACGTCGCCATTGGGTGGTATTAGGATCTTTTACTCCTTGTCTATACTCTGGGACTCTGATCTCTCTCCTATTCGGGTTAAATGATTTTGCTAAAAGACTAACTGTAGGATCTCGTTAATACTTTCTCCCGGAGAGCCCTTTATCACAGATGGTCGCCGACTGCACCAGAAGATGTTGAAGATACTCTTCGATCATTCCCGAGACCCTTGTGCCCTCTGCCTTTTCAATTCCCTACTACCGATATATCCATATGGATAACAACATACACTTGTTGTTCATACAATTACTCTGAGTTTCTCTTGTTATTACCAGATACATCGAATTGCTCTCTGGCTTTTTAAGAATCCCTTGTACCACTGCCTTGTAGTTCCTTGCCGCAGAAATACCCATACGGATAATTACTCGCACCTACCGAGTATCGACTCATCCCCAGTTGATTCATGTATTTCACAATAGTCTTCAAAATACTATTCGATCTTCCGAAAATCCTCAGGAGCCTATTGCTCTTGAAATTCTTGCTTACTAGCATTATGATTAATCCCATAAGTCTCGAAATCTTATTGGAACCCTTTGTCATTATCTTTTTGAGTCCATTGATTCAATATGTTGCGAATGCTTGCAATCCTCAATCAGATCCTAGAATTCATCCTTCCGGCTCAGACATCATTTTTAACATGAGCTGGATCTCGACCAATCAAATCATCGTCGTTTGTACCCCTAAGGCTATTCAGCTTATCCATTCCTAATCAGAGCATTGCTTCTGATCCCTTGTCTTGGAATTCATAATTCTTTTGCAAATGAGCTCTAAAGTAGTCAGTTGTTTCTATCATCTGATCTCCTTACATGCTTTTTCTTCCGGTTGAGTGCCGATACTCACCTCAGATCCTTTATGGACCATCAGAACCTTGTTGGATTTTGTCTGACAATGTCCTTCATATTCAATCACCTTGTGACATCTTCCCCTGATACATAATGCCTTTGGTACATTGTATCCTCGGCTTGGCCAACCATGCTCTGCTTTCGAGCTTGTGTATTTACTTTTGAAACTTGTGGTATATGTTACTAAGATGCCCGATGGGTTGAACCTATACCTTCCCTAAAAACCGTATGAACTCGAAAGTTTTCATGAGTCATACTCTTCTAGTATTTTGCCAGATAAAATTTTCAACACTGCAACTTCATCAAACGCGAGAAGTGAATAAAAGGTTATGCATTGAAGAAGTGGGAGTCGACCTTGAACCTTTGTGTTCATGCCCATGGACACGATGTGGAACTTATCATAAAAGCTTCTTGCAAGAATATTTAAACATTCGAATGATTCTTCTGGTGTAGTAAATTGGATCCCTTGCAGTTATGGTTTCAACCATTCTAACCATATTCAATACATCTGGAAGGAAACCATTCCATTGCCTCATCTATCATGACAAGATTAAAGTATCTGCTATTGCAAGTCTGCACTCCAGTTCAGTTTCTATGCTGATCTTCCCTTGAGTAGTACCCTCAAGTATCTCGAGAATACCACGGAACTACATAACTTCTTGTGAGTTCTTCATCAACTAATATTCTCACTGATTCCAATTTTTCATGGGCTCTCAGTTATTAAACACTCAAAGACACCGATAACTGAACCGAGTCCGCACTACGGTTCAACGACACTTGATAATCTTCTTTAAGTACGAGTTTGTACCTGATCACCCCATTCCTAGCCTGTATGGCTATATCAATGTCGTGGTGATTTTAACTGTGCTACTTGGTCCTTATTCTTGGAGCACCACTTCGATGATGAGCTAAGCTTACGTCGATTTTCCTTGCCATATCATTTAGCCTTGAACAACAAGCTTGATTTCGAGTTTGTGTCGTACCCCTGGTTCCAATAACCTTTCGCTTCATCATTCCTTTGACTTGATGTCATCGCCGATCGATTACCTCTTCATAAATTCTCGCTACAAATGTGTCGTGAACATCATCAACATTCTGAACTCTTCCAAGATCTCTATCGAATTCTGGATGAGAAATACCATCCTTGCCCTCGATGATTTGTTTTATCATCGACCATTTTATTGCCTTCCATTCAACACAAACTTGTTCGTGTTTTGTGTTGTACCTTGATTTCCTTGCTATCCAATTTATGTTAAGTTCTACCGCGGAGTATTACCATCTTTGATGTCAAGAATGTTGTGAGGATTGCTCCACCTCTTAAGAATTCTCGCTATAATGATACTTCTCACCATCACCATTCTTTCTTGGTCCTCGGGTTGATTCCAACCGGGGTACCCACAAGTGAACGGTGTTGTTTGGATTCTGCACTTCTAGCAACCCTATTGCTTTGAAGTTAATGATCGATAATTCATTCCTAGCCTATCGGTTGCTGAACCACCTTTCTAACATTGATCATGCTACCTAACCCCATATTTCGGGTGCACCTTTCAACCAATGTTTAATTGTGTATGTTTTCCTCGAGCATACATCATTATACCATTTGATCTGACAAATGTTATCTCCTTGTTCACATAGTTGTGGAAATCCATCTTTTGTTAATCTCGAGGAATTGTCGCTAAGTCCATCAGCCACCCCCTCATCCTCTCCTTGGTTTAATGATGAACTCTTTTTTCGGAACTCGCTTCCATAGTTCAATTCTCGAGAATCTTACAATGTCATCTCGACAATTTGTGTTGCACCTTTCTTCTCAGGCATCCTGAGTCTGAGTTATCCTGACACCAATCAGATCTGAATCTCGGTCAGATATGATGGTTGGAACATATTTCCAAGAGTTATAACATTGGTCTTATGTGACCCGGTAAGGTGATGTCGTGCCTAGCACACCTGGCCGGTTGGCCCTATTGTTATAGATTCCTTTTCAGCAAGGTTATCCATTCTTCCATGAGGAAATTGTAAGACTTATTCTATAAGTTGGTCCTGATGGATCCTTTTTGTTCCCTAATTCTGATCTTCACCTGTTGACCATGTCAATGCTATCTCGAAGCATGTCTATGGTACTCCGATTTTCAACAGGAACATTTGAAGCCCAAAGCTAATTGTTTCCTGCTCAATTATCCAGACGCCGTTGTATGGGTAATGTCATGAAATTGCTCTCCCCTTACCTAAAGGGTTTTCTACATTATATCCTGTCATGGATATCATGCTCTGCTTGTCCTTGGGAAGGATATACCCTTGAAATATGTGTTTAAACACATTTTCCTTTCCATTGTTCTGTTTACTCTGATAATCATATTTTCCTTTCCATTGTTTTGTTTAACCTTTCTTGTAATCTGACTTAGCTGAGCAGAGATAATTCCCTGCTTAGTTGAGCACCTCGTTGTACCACTCTCTCAGTAGACCATGTTACTATTGTTGATGACATTCCGGTAGCCACCGATGGACGAGAACCTTGCCTATTGGTCCGCCTCGTTCAACGAGCAGGAAAATGGTTCTCTTCGTCCCTCGCCCTTGGTACCGACGTTGTTGCCGACATAATCGACAGGCTACCCTCTGACATGCCTTGCTTGCATGATCACGCAAGACGTCTCCACCCTTCCAACTTTTATCCCACATGGTGGGCCCATAACCCACAGTTCCACAGGATCGAAACCTGACTCTCCTGTACCCCCATGTTGCCAAAGTTATTCCTCGCGCTTGATTTCGTATATAATTCATGGATCATCTTCCTAGTAATATACTTTGGTGTCAGACGCAATACTTATTCTCGTTACTCTGGACCCCTTTCACACTTTGTTCAGGCATCGAACGATTGCCTACCCGCTTAAACTTCTCATAGTACCTTCTTACTTTGCTCTCGAAATTTTCTTAAGTTTCAGTTCGAGAGTTACTTCCCGCCACCTTTCCCCGATGTTAGCTACCAGGTAATCAACCTTGCAGAGGTCCGTTCTTCCGGAATAACCACCCTTTATTCTTTCGTAAGTACGATGGAGTTCCCGAAGAAAGGATGACGACTTGAACATGGTGACTTGAAGCAGAGAAATGAAGACATCAACGAAAGGGATCAACCTCTTCGAAAGGGGAGCCAAGACCGACAAGACTCGTTAGGTTTTCGCTACCAGCACCTTCCCCCCTTACTACACCGCGTAAATCTCGGGACGAGATTTCTTGTAGTGGAGGAGAATTGTGACGCCCGGATAATCAAGCTACAGTAATTCTCTGCTAATGATGCCATGTCACTTCGATTACTGTTGCTAATCACGCGTTAGTTCGGAACCGATTCAAAATTCAAATTCAAAATATGGCAAACAACATAAGTTTTCAAACATTAAAACAAAAATGTTCGGTTAGTGCCAAGTATTACATGGGTGATTATGGTGGAGAAACCACACTTTTATAGAATGCTTAAAGGCTCTAAGATAATTAAAACAGTAGTTAAAACAATTAAATAAATGCCTTTTGTATTTTATAAAATATTAAACTATTCATTTAGTTGCCAAAAAGATAATGGGGAAGTAGCATAATTAATATCGCTAATTTAGGATTTTACATTATAATTTATAAAACTAAATAAAAGAGGAACTAAAATAAAACAGTAAAAGAAAAACAGAAACAGAAATAAGAAAATAAAAAGGGGCCTAAGTTCTACTGTGCACTTAGGCCTACTAGCTACAGGTGCGGCCCAGCCCACCTGGAGTCCCCTCCTTCCTCCTACTGCTCATCCGAGCTCGGTGGCCGCCGGGCGCTCGTCCAGGCCGCGGATGGCCATGCGGCGACCATCCGCCGAGCCCCCGCACGGCTAAGGCCGCCCCCGACCCCCGGGAAACCCTAGCTACCCCCAGTTTTCCCCCTCGCTCTCTCTATCGCTCCCGCTGCGAGCTTGCCCGAGAGCTTGCCGCCACGACGCTCGATCCCGCGGCCACCGTGCCCCGATTGCCCCGCCGACGTGCCCGAACGGCTCCCCGACGTCGACTACGTCGACTACGCCGAACGAAACGAGCTGGGAAGCCTCCACGCCGCCGCCATCTTCTTCTCCTTCCTCGGATCGCCGCCGTCTATCGCCGTCGATTCCGGATGCTCCGCGCCTCCCCGAGCACACTGCCACTTCCCTACGGCTCCCGGTGAGCCACCACGTCTCCCCCCTCGCTCCCCCGCACGGATTCATCACCGTAGCCGCCGTTGCCATCGCCGCCCAAAGCCCACTCCGCAACGGAGCTCGTCACCGTCGTCCTCGTCGATGTCGTGCTCACCCGAGCTCGCCACCGTGCTCTAGGCCTCCCCAGGACCCCGTAGAGCCTCCCAGTAGTCCTGCCGTGCCCTCTAGCCGCAGTTCGCGCGAGGGCCGAAGTCCGGCGTCCGCCTCGCCGCTCGCCGTCGACGTTCCCGACCACCGCAGCCTCTGCCACCACCCCAGATCGCCTCGCCGTCGTCTTCTCGTTCGAACGAGTCCAGCCGCGTCCGATTTGAGCCACCGTAGCGCAAATCCGGCGGCCTCCCGTGCGCGCCGCCGTGCGATTTGGTCGCCGGCGTTGCTCCGGCCGCCGTGCTGACCTGGCGCCAACGTGGCCCTATGGGGGCCACCCCATTGAGGCTGCCAGTGGGCCCCACGGGCCCCAGTTGACTGGGTTGACCCAGTCAACTGCTGACTGGGCAGCCCAGTGCCACTGACATGCAGGCCCCACCGCTTAATTAAACTAATTAAAATGTTTTATAATTAAAAATAATTAGTTAAGCTAAACAGTCACTGACATGTGGGGCCCAGCTGCTAATTAGCCATGTTTAATTAAAATAACCCACTGTCAGTCCACTGTCGATGACAGGTGGGACCCACTGGTCAGTTTGACCTGGTCAGCCGTCCTGTTGACCGCTGATGTCACAGTGACGTCATGCTGATGCAATATTCCTTTTATGTTAATATTAATAATTCCAGAAAATACCTTAACCTTTAGAAATTCATAGTAATTAAACCGTAACTCCGATGAAAATGTTTTCTATATGAAAGTTGCTCAGAAAAATCCAACGAATCCGAATACGCGGTCCGTTCATCTGTCACATGCCCTTAGCATGCTGAACATGGAACATTCCCCCTCCGGTCATCTGACTGACACAGGTCCGGAACCGGGAACCCCTTCCCGGTTGAATTCCCCCTTCACCTATATCGTGTAGCCATACGTTAGGTCACACCCGGCACATCATATTGCCACGTTATGCTTTGTGAAGCTATGTTTGCTTTATATTTACTGTTTCTTCCCCCTCTTCTCTCCGGTAGACCCCGAGACCGATGTTGCCCCTATGATCGACTACGTCGACGACGACCCCCTCCTTGCCAGAGCAACCAGGCAAGCCCCCCCCTTGATCACCAGATATCGCCTATTCTTCTCTATACTGCTTGCATTAGAGTAGTGTAGCATGTTACTGCTTTCCGTTAATCCTATCCTGATGCATAACCTGTCATTGTTGCTACAGTTGTTACCCTTACCTGCTATCCTACTGCTTAGTATAGGATGCTAGTGTTCCATCAGAGGCCCTACACTCTTGTCCGTCTGCCATGCTATACTACTGGGCCGTGATCACTTCGGGAGGTGATCACGGGTATATACTTATATACTCTATACATGACACATGTGGTGACTAAAGTCGGGTCGGCTCGTAGAGTACCCGCAAGTGATTCTGATGAGGGGGCTGAAAGGACAGGTGGCTCCATCCCGGTAGAGGTGGGCCTGGGTTCCCGACGGCCCCCGACTGTTACTTTGTGGCGGAGCGACAGGGCAGGTTGAGACCACCTAGGAGAGAGGTGGGCCTGGCCCTGGTCGGCGTTCGCGGATACTTAACACGCTTAACGAGATCTTGGTATTTGATCTGAGTCTGGCCATTTGGTCTATACGCACTAACCAGCTACGCGGGAACAGTTATGGGCACTCGACGTCGTGGTATCAGCCGAAGCTCTTCTTGACGTCAGCGACGGAGCGGCGCGCGCCGGATTGGACTGGAACGCCTGCTAGGCTAGGTCTGCTTCCGGCCGCCCTCGCAACGTGCAGGTGTGCAATGGGCGATGGGCCCAGACCCCTGCGCGCATAGGATTTAGACCGGCGTGCTGACCTCTCTGTTGAGCCTAGGTGGGGCTGCGACGTGTTGATCTTCCGAGGCCGGGCATGACCCAGAAAAGTGTGTCCGGCCAAATGGGATCGAGCGTGTTGGGTTATGTGGTGCACCCCTGCGGGGAAGTTTATCTATTCGAATAGCCGTGTCCCTCGGTAAAAGGACGACCCGGAGTTGTACCTTGACCTTATGACAACTAGAACTGGATACTTAATAAAACACACCCTTCCAAGTGCCAGATATAACCCGGTGATCGCTCTCTAACAGGGCGACGAGGAGGGGATCGCCGGGTAGGATTATGCTATACGATGCTACTTGGAGGACTTCAATCTACTCTCTTCTACATGCTGCAAGATGGAGGCTGCCAGAAGCGTAGTCTTCGACAGGATTAGCTATCCCCCTCTTATTCTGGCATTCTGCAGTTCAGTCCACTGATATGGCCCTTTACACATATACCCATGCATATGTAGTGTAGCTCCTTGCTTGCGAGTACTTTGGATGAGTACTCACGGTTGCTTTTCTCCCTCTTTTCCCCTTTCCATCTACCTGGTTGTCGCAACCAGATGCTGGAGTCCAGGAGCTAGAGATCCCGAGGATGATTCTACATGGAGTTCGGCTTCGAGGAGTAGTTAGGAGGTCCCAGACAGGGGGCCTTGCCTTTTCGATCGTTGCTACTTTTATGCTAGCCTTCTTAAGGCAAACTTGTTTAACTTATGTCTGTACTCAGATATTGTTGCTTCCGCTGACTCGTCTATGATCGAGCACTTGTATTCGAGCCCTCGAGGCCCCTGGCTTGTATTATGATGCTTGTATGACTTATTTATGTCGTAGAGTTGTGTTGTGATATCTTCCCGTGAGTCCCTGATCTTGATCGTACACATTTGCGTGCATGATTAGTGTACGGTCAAATCGGGAGCGTCACACCGAGTTCATGTGATCGGTCTCACCGAGATCAAGTTATGCCCTAACCCTAGCTCATCGGTCCCACCGAGTTGATCATGTCGGTCCCACCGAAAAACCTAACGTTCACATTTTGAACTAAATCGGTCTGACCGAGTTTCATTGTTCGGTCCCACCGAGTTTGGTAAATTGTGTGTAACGGCTAGATTTTGTGTGGAGGCTATATATACCCCTCGACCCTTCTTGCATTCATGGAGAGAGCCATCAGAATGTGCTTACACTTCCAGCATTCATTTTCTAAGAGAGAACCACCTACTCATGTGTTGAGACCAAGATATTCCAATCCAACCACAAGAATCTTGATGTCTAGCCTTCCCCAAGTTGCTTTCCACTCAAATCATCTTTCCACCAAATCCAAATCCGTGAGAGAGAGTTGACTGTTGGGGAGACTATGATTTGAAGCACAAGAGCAAGGAGTTCATCATCAACACACCATCTATTACCTTTTGGAGAGTGGTGTCTCCTAGACTGGTTAGGTGTTACTTAGGAGCCTCCGTCAAGATTGTGGAGTTGAACCAAGGAGTTTGTACGGGCAAGGAGATCGCCTACTTCGTGAAGATCAACCCTAGTGAGGCAAGTCCTTCGTGGGCGATGGCCATGGTGGGATAGACAAGGTTGCTTCTTCGTGGACCCTTCGTGGGTGGAGCCCTTCGTGGACTCACGCAACCGTTATCCTTCGTGGGTTGAAGTCTCCATCAACGTGGATGTACGATAGCACCACCTATCGGAACCATGGGAAAAATCTTCGTGTCTACATTGCGTTTGCTCCCTCCAAACTCCTCCCTTTTACCTTCATATGCAATGATTTACATTCCACTGCTATACTCTTAGAATTGCATGTGTAGGTTGATTGCTTGACTTGTGCTAAGTTGCTAAAATCTGCCAAGACTTAAAATTAGGAAAAGGCTAGATTTTTATTTGGTCAAGTAGTCTAATCACCCCCCCCCCCCTCTAGACATACTTTCGGTCCTACACTACCTTATACCTCCTGACAGTGGGATGCCCCGGGGTAGGCCTACGGTAAGGATTCGGCCTAGCAAGCTCAACGACCCAATCGTCAGCAGGAAAATCATTCGGTTGGGCCGGACCGGACCGGTAAAGCCTATCCGGCTGAACACCATGAAGCCTATTCGATTAATCACCACAATGTCCATTCGACTAGACCAGGACGTGCTCAATCGAGACGAACGTTACCCACAACATCATGAAGACGACGACATGGTAACTTTACCTGCAACTGTCACCATTTTATGGCCGTTATTACATCATGGCTCTCACAACCCTTGTAACTCCACCTTCTCACCATAGTACATAAGGTGAAAAGGGCGAGAGACATAGACATGTTCACTCAAGACTACAGGCTAAACAAATTCTTTGTAATCACTCGGCTCACATAAGAGAGAAAACATCCAAGCAGAAGTAGGGTGTTACCCATAGAATAGGGGGCTGAACCTGGGTAAAACCTCCACTGTGTGAAAACCCGTACCTAAATCTTTCACGTGATGGTACACACAATCTACTCTGCCCTAAGCCGCCCGCCGATGACTGGAGATGATTCCGCCTGGACCATCACTCTAGCTTTCACACACTGGAGTCATGTGCTTGCAGTCTTCGCGATAGTTTGCGCCCATCATGGGACCGCCGAGCCCATTGTACTATGATGACCCACAAGTATAGGGGATCAATCGTAGTAAGAGTGTCGAACCCAACGAGGAGCAGAAGTGATCAATAAGCGATTTTTAGCAAGGTATTATGTGCAAATGTAGTAATAAAGTAGTAGTAGCAGATAGTTTAAAAGTAATATAATTCGTTGCAAGTAACAAGTAACCAAAGTAACAAAGTGTAGCACGGTGTTCCAATCCTTTCATTGCAAAGGACAAGCCAAAAGTACTTATAATGAGAAAGGCGTTCTCGATGACACATGAGAATTTTGTCTAGTCACGTTTACCAGGATTCATTGGTTCACATTCACTACTTTGATAAGTTGGTATATGGTGGATCGATGCTATGGTGATGTTCTTACTTGAACAAACAACCCACTTATGACTACCCCCTCTCGCAAGCATCTACAACTATGAAAGAAGAATTAATATAAATTTAAGCATAGCATGATACGGAATAGCCCGTAATTTAATCTTCTATCACTCCCGCAACCCATCTTCTACTTACTAATCCCACAGTGCTTTCCCCTAGGCCCAAGCATGGTAATGTGTCGTGTAGTTGACGTTCACATGACACCACTAGAGGAAGATCAACATAACACACCATTAAAATATTGATCGAAAACCAACTTCACATGATTACTTATAACAAGACTTCTCCCATGTCCTCAAGAACAAACAGAACTATTCAGAAATCATATTCATGTTCATAATATATGATTAATAATCTAAACTTACGATCTTTCATCAAATAAACCAACTAGCATCAACTACAAGATGTAATCAACACTACTAGCAACCCACATGTACCAATTTGAGGTTTTGGGACAAAGATTGAATACAAGAGAGATGGTGCTACTGAAGATGTTGATGGAGAGTCCTCCCACGACTAGAGGAGCGTTGGTGATGACGATGGCTTCGATTTCCCCCTCTGGAGAGAAGTATCCCCGGCGGTATCCCCGGCGGGAGCAAAAGTGCTCCTGCCCAGGTTCCGCTTCGAGACGGCGGCGCTTCGTCCCGAAAGTCTTCTCTTTATTTTATTTCTAGGAAAAATGGCCTCATATAGCAGAAGATGGGCAACAGAGGGACTATGTGGGCCTAGCAAGGCACCTGGGCGCACCCGCGGGGGGGGGGGGGGGGGGGGGGGGTAGGGCGCGCCCCTGCCTTGTGGGTCTCTGGTACTTCTATATTCCAATATATTTTGTATAATCCAAAATAATTCTCCGTAAAACTTCAGGTTATTTGAAGCTCCGGAGCAAGAAATAAATCCGCTTTCCGTATTAAAAATCCATTAAAAAAAGGTAATAAATCCGCACTTCGTCCTTAAATATTTTGTCATGTTCTTGGTTTAACGTGTCGAAACAACCTTTTCTTGTTGCCGTGCAAGGAAAACCACATGGGAAAGCATCGGCTGTCATTAATTAATTGCAAACAGGTGATTGTAGACCCCAGGGTGCTAGGTGGCCACCCAGAAACATCGAACTTGATGGTGAAACCCAACATTTGCTCTACATATTTTCTCTCCAAACGGAGGTAAGTTGGTCTCTCATGGTTAACAACATTTAGGTAGAATTCTGAACCTGTTGGCATCTATGTACTCATATAGTACTACAATAGAACAAGGAGTTCGAAATATACCATGTTTTATACCGGCTTTTTTCAAGACAATTAGCACTAGTTCGATTTCGGACAGTTCCAGCAAGAGCAGTACATGATCTCCCTCACTTGTCGTCTCCATTTGTCGAGGTCGGCAGCGGACAGTGATACGGGAACATGCACACCTGATCCAAAGCTGCACTATAAAACTCCATTTGTTCTTTGTAGTTTCCTGTCTGTCCTGTATAATGCCGGCTACCTTTCCTGTATAGTCCTGGGAATCCCACCAGCACTCCTTGTCCTCGCACAGAATCATAGCAGCCATGAACTCCCAAGCCTTTCTCGCCCCCTTTGTGTCAGCATGATTACATAAAGAATCAAGCAAGCTACAAGACTTACAATACTCAATGTGCGCGTACTTGGTGTTGGACAAAGTCGCGGACGCAGAGACATCGGGATACCTTTGTCTTGCCTTTACTTTGCGAACATCCTCATGGCTCTGACCGCCTCGCACTTATCATATTCTCCTCGTGCCGTATCAACGTCATTCCACCATAATTCTATTCAATTCTTCGCCATCATTCGCCCACACACACGTACACACAGGCCGTCCACAAGTTCTTGTTTTCTGAGAGGGCTTGATGGGTGTGTGGATGGATGGCAAATGGCAATTCTCAGCGCCGTGGCCTACCAAGATGCTATAAATCTCTGTAACATCACATGATGCAGCAATCAGGAGAGCAACCCTTTTGTTTTTAGGTTTTTGCGCGCTCTTTGGGTTTTCTGAATTGGAAGTACTCCCTCCGTTCCAAAATAGATGACTCACAAAATAGATGACTCAGTTTTGAAAGTTAGTGCAAAGCTGAGTCATCTATTTTGGAACGGAGGGAGTACCTCTTAGCGTGTTGCTGGTGTAATAATTCGACACGGCACGGCACGGCACAGCGCTGCGCTGCATGATTTGGATTACGGCCATCGATTTTTTTAGGTTGTGCCTAGGCTTAGCTTCCTCAGATCAATCATTATTCAGAGTGCTTGATAGGACATGCTTTCATCAGTCGCCCCCTTAACCCGTTTGGTCTTCCTGCTAGTCGCTTTCTCCGGCGAACGACGAAAGGGTCAGGACGCACGCGATGGTGTTTAGAAAAGGTTGACAGTGATTATTCCAAACTGCACTGTTGTTTCTTCAGGCCATCCATTTGTCTTTAACAGAAGGATGTAGATATGCACTGATCTGAGGTCTCAGTTTTTGGAAATTTTGGAAGCTGCACCTTGCCTGAATTGCATCGTCTTGTCGAATGTCAACTAATAAAAACCACTTCTGCCAAACCCATGTTTAGTCATGGCTGAACAGAAAGCAGAAGCTGGTGCCAGACAATACAAGTATAACCTGCAACACGATGCTCGTAGTATATAAAAATGGCACCATTAAAAAGGAGACGTCGATGGATAATGCAGTGGTCGCCTCTCCGCAAGGGAATTAACGGCCCATAACGTGTCGCTTCCCGTGTTGGGGTTCGCCCGGTTTTCTGTTAAGTGTCAACTTCTGCCATAAAGAAACCCTGCAAGTTGCGCCCGTCGTGCTCCTCCATTACTCTCCCCCACAAATTGCCTTGAACATATTTTTTGTTGCTAATTGGCCCCCTTCATTTCGCCATACCAGATAATAACACCAAGAAATGAGTAAGGCACATACCGAAATTCGGCCGACTTAACATCACTGTTGAATAGCAGGTGACAACTGATTAAAGGACATATGAACGACAGAGAAACCGGATATTTATATATGGTTGATTGAAATGTAAACCCCTCTTGCTCCATCGTTTCTCCGAGCTTGCGAGAATTCGGCGCAATCGACATGCAACATGTACAGAAAACATTCAGACTTTCAGAGGCTTGCGACGCGCTCTGGAAACTGAAACCCTCGCTCTTCTTCCCGGAGAGTCGACGGGCAGGGGGACTGATCGATACCTGGCATCAGGCATTGAGTCGCCAGACTGACTAATTAACACTATTACCACAGGGTACTTACTTACTTACTAAATCGGCCCTCCTCCTCGTCTTGTTATTATGGACCGGTGCCACCAAACCGAGCTGCCTGTTCCTTCCATGTCGTCCTCAGGGTCTCTACTGCGCCGCGGCCGCGATCGACGACGACGACCGGGCGGGCCACGCCGAGGGCGGCCTCCAGGAGGCCGCCGTCTGTTGCTTGCGCCTCTTGGGGTCCTCGAGCTCCGACGTCAGCATCTCGAACATCACCTGCACGTCCTTGTATCCGCAGGTCTGCACGTCCTCGTGAAGCTTCAGTATGCTGCCTCCACCGCCTGCACGCACGAACGCACGGGTTGGTTTCAGATAAGGGTTTTGTTGTCACTGTCATGGGTTCCTCCCCACACTTTGTTAGTGGAGAGGAAAGCAGGAGCTATGCTATGCTGGCTTCTTCTACACCTTGGGAATTCGTGGGGAGATGAAAGATATGTGGCACTCGTTGCCACTCGTGCGAATGGAATGACACCTCAGCTTTTTTCAAGGTAATAATGACACCTCAGCTTTTTTTAAGGGAATAATGACACCTCACCTCGGCTTGTTGTGTATACTTGTTCTCTTTCTCCTTTTTTTTCCCCACTCATTTCATGATTTTTAGCAACAGAGTGACTTTTTCTTTGAACGGTTAACAGAGTGAATTTATTAACTAAAGAAAGAGATTATATTTGGTTGAAAGAACTAGAACAAACAGGAGTACGCCTTCAATCCTTTTGATGTCATCATCTCCTACTGGCTACTCCCCACCCCCGGTTTTATTTTTATTTTTATTTTTTTGAACATCTCCTACTTCACGTTTTCCTTGCACAAACGGCGAACTAGCAAGTAGATTGGGCCCACCTAAGTGGAAGCCCATTCCTCCTTTCCTGGCAGGTCGAACAACTTGGCAATTGGCGTCATGGGCCTAGCACAAATGGCAAAGCCACCAAGGCCCGTGTACTAAAGTTCTATAGTATCTATTAATAAGACCTTGGGGCCATAAACAATAATGGGCTTCCACTTCCACCACTGGCGATACAACCGAAGCTGCCGAGTCAAGGGTGTCTTTTATTCTTCTGGATAAAAAGGGCGGGCGATCCAAAGAACACAACCGCATAAATATCATTACTGGCACCACACAGAAACACCAGAAGCTATCTAGTCTAGACAAAGAAAAAACTCCCACAAGAGGAAGTAAAAGATGAAGTAGCATCTCATTCTCACCTCACCCCCAACAAAAAGAAGGGGAAAAAAAAGTGAGACCAACGGGGTAAAGGGAGACATTCGATATTCTTCTACCGCGAAATCGACGGCTAAACGCACTCCGTCATGCATCCTTATCTAGAAACCGCATGTGCCTTTTCCTCAGCCAAGAACATTCCCCACCTCGGGTTCTCACCACGAAGCTTCTTCGCCTCCTTCTCCACTACCTAAAACTTTACCACAAAGGCGCATGACACACATGAATATATACGCCCTTTATTCCCAGCCCCAAGCGAGACCGATGGAGCGCCGCAAGTTCACTGACACGGCGACGTGTGGCTTTTTTTTATGGGATGCCAATGTGCCATGGTGACCGTGACTCCATGTTGCTGCAACGGACGGCTGGGGACAAAAAGGAAAGGAGATAGCTCCACAAAGATACAAAACAAAATGTAAAGGTTGACATCGCCTATTGGCCGGCTATCATCAGCCCGATCTCCAAAAAAACTGATATCATCGCACTGTTCCAACAGAAAAAAGATGTAGGAGCCATGGCCCATGGGCGGCTCCGGTGGTCTGCGGCGTTCTTCTCGGGCCCTGGGTTTGATTTGTGCATACGATCATTGCGCCTACGAGTACCGGTACTAAGATACAGTGTCCTACGACGATCCTGCCATAAGTTCATGGCCATAAGCTCGAGTTCTACTAGACAAGTTGGTGCGGTTAAAGTTTTATGGGCGACACTATCTCCCAATGATTGTGTGGTCGAGTGTCATAGAAAGCCATATCCTGACGGCCGCAAGAGAACCATTGGCAGTGGCAGACCGCTCCCCTTGCGCACCGCCGCAGCCGCAAAAGCTCGGTTCAGACGGCAAGAACTGAATTATTGGAGGGCAATGACAATGCACACTTGCTAAGACAAGGATCTCAAGACCAAGACCAGACAAGGGAAGCTGCGAGAGAGAAGAGGACACGACAAGCAGCACTGCTACTACTTTTTCTCTCTATGGATAGATTTGCACGGTGTCAAGGAAGATCTGTGCAGGTGTGTGGCAAAGATAATTCATCAGTAATTATTAACCGTGCGGCAAATATCAGATGGCGCATCGTAGTAGACGAGCAGGCCCACGACACTTGTCGGCGCCTACTGAATATGGACGGTACTGGCTGGCGGCACAGTGCGGCTAGCGCCAGGTACTGGCGACGAGATCTCACACTGTGCGGCGCTGCTACTTCATTCCTCGCACTTGCAGGCTGCTGCCAAGTTCCTTGTATGTACAGTTGCGTACCGACAGGGGAGGTTGACTTCCTTGGCACAACATTCAGTCTCGTGCAAGTGCAGAGTTGGATCTTTCTTTTATCTGCCTGTTGTTTCGAAGAGAAGTATACCTAACTGAACCCGTTGAAATTCCAAAGAAATTTTCAGCATGGGTGCCGTGGTCGGCAGCAGAAACTGAGAAAGAGGTCGCCAGACTTTTCACCCCGGGGCCCGCGTGTGTTAGAATATGTGAGGGGAGGAGCTAGATTTGGGAGGGAGGACGCTAGTGCGAGGTGACGGGGCGCAGAGGCGTGGCTTCTAGACTCAAACTGCAAAGTCCAATCCGATCTACCTAGCTAGTTGTATTTTAGTGGAGAAGTATCACATTCCAAAATGGATTAGTCTTTGACCCGTGTAAATTAAACTGACGAGTGTGGTCAATGCCGTAGGGGCGAAGAATTTGCCGATTAAAGTAAGTTCGATCCAATTATTATACTACTACTCTACTGTAGTAGAAAACAGCTGCAGGATTCAGTGGTTTCTTGCGGAGGCTGTATAAACTGACTAATTATTCAGACTGAAACGTCACCTAACCGCTACCGAACTCTGATAAGTTTCTTAAGTTTTGGATCCGGAGAGGAAAGATGAACAAGGCAAATAATATGCATGGCTAGGCTATCTATCACTGTCCTGCTGAGTATGAAATTCTCTGTTCATCCAGGCAATTGCAGATTAACCTGAATAAACCTCGGCCACGCGCGTGTCACCTACCTAGAATTCTAGATACTGCTGTTTTGTCCCGCAGAGTGGAGTGGTAAAACAAACCACGAGTGAATTCCGCAGTGATCATGGGAACTCAACTGACAAAACTGAAGTCGGAGGTGTCGCTCTGCGTGTGGCAACCATAAACCTCTAATTCAGAGCAACTGACTCAACTGATCAAACAGCCAGACACTGGAGTACGACGCATCCGATCCGCGTGGTAGCCGTGCCCAGGGCCACGGATCGACCAATGGACGGCGGTGAAGGCGAGGGGGCGGCGGCGGTGGCGCGTACCTGTCTTGCGGGAGCGGACGCGGGTGGAGACGGCGGCGAGCGCGCGGCGCGCGGGGAAGACGACCTTCTTGCGC